>NC_137335.1:13263903-13796403 GCF_965287045.1 Carcharhinus amblyrhynchos | reverse complement strand
GTGGGGACGACTCTATTATATGAGTCTAAGTCTGCACCAACAACAATCCAACCTATGCCCTATCCCCATAACCTTACACATTTACCCTGCTAATCCCTCAACACTAAGGGGCAATTTAGCCAATCCACCGAACCTGCACATCTTGTGCAGTGTGGGAAGAAATCGGAGCACCCGGAGGAAACCCACACAGACACGAGGAGAACATGCAGTCATCAGAGGCCGGAATTGAACCCAGGTTCCTGGTGCTGTGAGGCAGCAGTGTTAACTATTGTGCCACTGTGCTGCGGAGATTATAATAATTTTTCCTGATTTTAGCTGGGAAAACAAGAACTGTGTAGCTGAACAGCCAGTGGCACAGTGGTTAGCACTGCTACCTCACAATGCCAGGGACTTGTGTTCGATTCCTGGCTTGGGCCACTGTCTGTGCGGAGTCTACATGTTCTCCCCTTGTCTGTGTGGGTTTTCTCCAGGTGCTCCGGATTCCTCCCACAGTCCGAAAGATGTGCTGGTTAGGAGCATTGGCCATGCTAAATATTCCCTTCGTGCACCCGCGCAGGCGCTGGAGTGTGCCAACGAGGGGATTTTCACAGTAACTTCATTGTAGTGTTAATGTAAACTTACTTGTGACACAAATAAATAAGCTTGAACCTTAAGCAAGGATACTTAAAGGGGCAGCAGTCTACAAAAAGATGAGATAAGAAAGCCAGTTAAACCCTCCCACCATAAGCGAGGGACCAAGAGATCCAACCTTCTCATAAAGAATTGGAAACCTTCTTTCATCTTTAATAAGAAACTATTGCAAGCTAAATTAAAGTTCAGGTGGCTGGAGTTAAGATATAGGTTGAGTTGGTTTAGCTCAGTTTGCTGATTCATGATGCAGAGCAATGCCAACAGTGGGTTGGCATTCCCTATCGGCTGAGGTTATTCATAAAGGCCCTGCCCTCTCAACCTTGCCCCTCACCTGCAGTGTGGTGACCCTCAGGTTAAATCACCACCAGTCAGCTCTCCCCTTCCCTGCTCTCCAGGTTAATGGAGAGAATAATCTTTCCTTGGCATCTATGGGGACCAAAGGAAATGTTTTGGTGACAAACTCCCATCTTAAAGAGAATCGGCAATTTAGTTTTGTTAAACCTACCAGGAATGTGATTGGACAAGCACATTGGCGGACTCATTAGGCTTGTGCGAGTTTGCAAGTCTCGAGGGCAAGTATTCACTTGTGGTCGGATCATAATAAATGTGCAGAAAGAGGCCATTCGGCCCAAGGTGCTTGAGGGGGCGGTTAGAAAGAACGGCAGTTCATAGTCCTGCATACCGAAGGGCAGCGTGGTGGCACAGTGGTTAGCACTGCTGCCTCGCTGTGCCAGAGACCCGGGTTCGATTCCAGCCTCGGGTCACTGTCTGTGTGGAGTTTGCACATTATCCTCGTGTCTGCGTGGGTTAAGTTGGTTGGCCAGTCTAAATTAACTCTTAGTGACAGGGTGTTAACTGGGTAAATGCATGGGGTTATGGGGATAGGGCCTGGGTGGGATTGTGGTTGGTACAGATTCGATGGGCCAAATGGCCTCCCTCTGTATTGTAGGGATTCTATAATACCCCCTGTTTGCCCATACCTCCTCATAGGTTCCTCATTCTCGAAAACTTATCCGTCACCTTGTTAACACTGTTTATCGGAATTGGCTTCTGCCATCTTCTCCGGGAGAATGTTCCAGACCTCGATGACAACTTTTTCCATTTCTGCCCTTGATCTTTTGCCAATATTTTTGAATCAATGCCCCGCTCACCAGAGGGATTAGCTTTTACCCTCTCAGACAGAGGTACAGCTTTTGGAAATTGCCCAACCTCCCTCCCCTCCCAGGGTAGTCTGCGATGGTCTACTTCAGCATCAGATCTCGATTGGATTCTTAACCAAAAAGGGAAAGGAATCCTTTAGTCCAAACTGTCCGCCAAGCAAAAAGTTGGCGCCTGTACACTTGCTGACTTCATTTATGGCTATCCACCCAATTTATTCCTGCAATAACTAACAAACCTTCCATGTTTTCCAAATACGGGGATGAAGTAAAAATAGTCGAGAGCTTCAACCTTCTAGGTGCTCAGATCACCAACAACCTGTCCTGGTCCCCCCCATGCCGACACTATAGTTAAGAAAGCCCACCATCGCCTCTACTTTCTCAGAAGATGAAGGAAATTTGGTATGTCAGCTACAATGCTCACCAACTTTTACAGATACACTGTAGAAAGCATTCTTTCTGGTTGTATCACAGCTTGGTATGGGCTCCTGTTCTGCCCAAGATCACAAGAAACTAAAAGAGTCATGAATGAAGCCCAGATCATCACGCAAACGAATCTCCCATCCATTGACTCTGTCTACACTTCCTGCTGCCTCAGAAAAGCAGCCAGGACATTCTCTCTTCCACCTTCTTCCATCGGGAAAAAGATACAAAACTCTGAGGACACATACCAACCGACTCAAGAACAATTTCTTCCCTGCTGCTGTCAGACTTTTGAATGGATTTATCTTGCACTAAGTTGATCTTTCTCTACACCCTAGCTATGACTGTAACACTACATTCTGCACTCTCTCCTTTCCTTCTCTAAGCACAGTATGCTTTGTCTGTACAGCGCGCAAGAAACAATACTTTTGACTGTATACGTGACGATACTAAATCAAATCAAATCAAAATAGTATTTTCTTTTAAGTGAGCGGGTCAGATACACGTTGAAAGTGGCCCGCCATCTTCTCAAGGCTGTCTGGCATTGGCAATAGATACAGTAAAAAGTCTGACAACACCAGGTTTTAGTCCAACCTATTTATTTGATAATATTATATTATCAAATAAATAGGTTGGACTAAAACCTGGTGTTGTCAGACTTTTTACTGTGTTTACGCCAGTCCAACGCCGGCATACCCACATCATTGGCAATAGATGCCAGCCTTACCAAGTAGCTCCCACATCCAGAGAATGAATAGGAAGTAGCAGGAGTCCAGGCCTGGCGATTCACTGGATTTCCTGGGCCAAAGCCTGAGACAGCTCAGGGGTCACAGGTCACTGGCAGCGCGCCATCCTTTGTGTCGCTCTCGGTGGGGGGGGCTGAAATAATTGGGATGGAGCTGGGGTTGTCACCGGAGTGGCGGCCTGTCACGTTAAGCCTTCCCTTCAAAGCACAGGATTTAGCTGTCAGGGATTCACTGTGAGAGAGTTACCTTCCTCTCAGAGTGCCTGACAGGCGGTGGCGTATTGAAGGGAAACGTACTGCAGATTGGTGGAGGGGGTGGGGGAAAGCAAAAATGGCTTCCCTTCCCCACTACCACCCCCCCCCCGCCTCCTCTCCCCTCCCCCAACCCCCTTCAGATCAGATGGACAACCTCTGGTGGTACAGAGGGAGCGGAGCACTTTGACAAATTACCTCTCATTGCAGCGACACAGAATGGGAGCACCGATCCTTTAGTTCCTGGGGTATTTGCTAGGCTGCCTTGTTTCTTATTCAGCAGCGATACAGGAAGCATGTCTTTCACGCACCCTCCTTCCTTCCTCACCCCTCTCCCCACCCCCCCCCCCCTCCCCCCAATTCAGAGCAGGGATGTGCCCCATTTTAACTGAGCGAGGGGCTCAGAACCTGATGAGTCAGTGAACCGGATTTTATTTTTCGATTCGATTAAAATGTCACCTGTAATAGGGGTGTTGGGGGGGGGGGGGGGGGCAGCGGGGCGGGTGGCACAGTTTATTATTTTGTTTATTCATCGCAAGTAGGTTTACGGTAACACCACAATTAAGTTACTGTGAAAATCCCCTGGTGGCCCAGTGGTTAGCACCGCTGCCTCACAGCGCCGGGGACCGGGGTTCGATTCCGGCCTCGGGTCGCTGTCTGTGTGGAGTTTGCACATTCTCCCCGTGTCTGCATGGGTTTCCTCCGGGTGCTCCGATTTCCTCCCACAGTCCAAGGATGTGCGGGTTAGGTTGATTGGAGAGGGGGAGGGGGGAGGAGTGGGGGGGAGTGAGTTCCACAAATTTGCCATCCTCTGCGAGAAGTAGTTCCTCCTTATCTCCAACGCCTCACATCCTATACCTGTGACCTCTTGTCCGAGGTTGCCCCGTACGGGGAGACATTTGGTCTATGTTTACTCTGTCAATCTCTTCTCAAAATTTTACATACTTTGATCAGATAAGCAGTGGACAGACCTTCAGCACTTACAGCAGGCTAGTAATGGAGATTAGGAGGTAGGCTGGAACTGAGGTTTAAGGAAGGAATTCCAGAGATTTGGGCCTAGGCCCCGTCGCCCATGTTGGGACGAAAATCCAGGTGGAGATCTGGAAGAAACCACAGGAAAAGGAAATTAGTGCTAAGCACTGGGAGAGGTAGGGGCTGCGAGGCTGGCATGGAGAGAGGGAGGTGCAAAGCCATGAGGAGATGACACAACTGTCGAGGTACTTGGTGCAGGAATAGCCCTCGCACTGACACCACCGATATATAATTGTCCCATGAAGTTGTTATTGTCCATTGACTCTGTCTACACTTCCCGCTGCCTCGGAAAAGCATCCAGCATGATTAAGGACCCCACCTACCCCGGACATTGTCTCTTCCACCTTCTTCCGTAGGGAAAAAGATACAAAAGTCTGAGGTCATGTACCAACCGACTCAAGAACAGCTTCTTCCCTGCTGCTGTCAGACTTTTGAATGGACCCATTGCCATTAACTTGAGTTTTCTCTACACCCTAGCTGTGACTGTAACACTACATTCTGCACTCTTTCATAGAATCCTACAATGTAGAAGGAGGCTATTTGGCCCATTGAGTTTGTACCGACCACAATCCCACCCTGGCCCTATCCCCATAACCCAATGCATTTACCCTAGCTAGTCTCCCTGACACTACGGGGCAACTTAGCATGGCCAATCCACTTTACCTGCACACCTTTGGACATCTATCCTTCTCTATGAATGATACGCTTTGTCTGTACAGCGTGCAAGAACCAATACTTTTCACTGTATGCTAATACATGTGACAATAACGGAACAAATCAAAACTCAAATTACTGATTTTATTTTGGGAGAGCGACGGATTAAGAAATAATCTGATTAAAAAAATATAGAGAGAGAGAGGATGGTTTGTTAGCTAACAGGCGTACAGGGCAAACGCTGAGCGTAAATATGACACAGAGGTGAGGCACATTTCATTTGAGTGTGAAATGAGTTGGCGTTATTAATTCATTTGTATGCTTGCTTCATCAAATCATGTTTGTAATATGTTGTTCACGCAGATTTTGGCAGCCACAGAATGTCATGAGTTGTAATCACCCACAGATTATATAGTCATTTGCTGTTTGTGGGACTTTATGATTGGCAAAATGCCTGCAGAGACAAGAGGTGGCCCTTATCATAGAATCCCCACAATGCATAAGAAGGCTAATATAGCGGGGAGCTATACAATGAATGGCAGAACTCTCAAGAGTATAAAAACACAGAGGGACCTGGGTGTGCAAGTCCACAGATCCTTGAAGGTGGCATCACAGGTGGAGGAGGTGGTGAAGAAGGCATATGGCATGCTTGCCTTTATAGGATGGGGCATAGAGTATAAAAATTGGCGTCTGATGTTACAGCTGTATAGAACGTTGGTTAGGCCACATCTGGAATACTGCGTTCAGTTCTGGTTGCCACACTACCAGAAGGACGTGGAGGCTTTGGAGAGAGTACAGAAAAGATTCACCAGGATGTTGCCTGATATGGAGGGTCTTAGCTATGAGGAGAGATTGGATAAACTGGGGTTGTTCTCCCTGGAAAGACAGAGGATGAGGGGAGACCTAACAGAGGTGTATAAAATTATGAAGGGCATAGATAGGGTGGACAGTGGGAAACTTTTCCCCAGGTCGGAGGTGACGAACACGAGGGGTCACAAGTTTGAGGTGAGCGGGGCGAGGTTTAACTCAGATATCAGAGGGACGTATTTTATACAGAGGGTGGTGGGGGCCTGGAACGCACTGCCAAGCAGGGTGGTGGAGGCGGACACGCTGGGATCGTTTAAGACTTATCTGGATAGCCACACGAACAGACTGGGAATGGAGGGATACAAACGAATGGTCTAGTTGGACCAATGAACGGCGCAGGCTCGGAGGGCCGAAGGGCCTGTTTCCTGTGCTGTACTGTTCTTCGTTCTTTGCTATTTGGCCCATTGAGTCTGCACCGAGAACAATCCCACCCAGGCCCTATTTCCATAAGCCCACTTATTTACCCTGCTAATCCCCCTGACACTAAGGGGCAATTTAGCATGGCCAATCAACCTACATCTTCGGACTGTGGGAGGAAACCGGAGCACCTGGAGGAAACCCATACAGACACTGGGAGAATGTGCAGAATCCACATAGACAGTGACCCGAGGCCGGAATTGAACCCAGGTCGCTGGCGCTGTGAGGCAGCAGTGCTAACCACTGTGCCATGGTTAAGTGGCCCATATGGACTCTGGGCAGGTGACTCCTATCTTTCCCACCTCAATTCTGGCCTCGGGTCACAGTCTGGGCAAGTTCTCCTCGTATCTGTGTGAATTTCCTCCCGGGTGCTCCCACACTCCAAAGAGGTGTGGGTTAGATTGATTGCCCGTGTTAAATTGACCCTAGTGTCGGGGGGATTAGCAGGGTAAATACATGGGGTTACGGGAATAGGATCTGGGTGGGATTGTGGTCGGTGCAGACTCGATGGGCCGAATGGCTTCCTTCTGTACTGTAGGGACTCTATACTATGAACTATAACAAAATGGTGTGGCAGCAGGAAGACCTCAGACACGTCTCCCATGTCCTCCGGCACCATTTCACCAACTTTCCCAGTCACCCGCCTCAAGAGCTGATGAAACTTTACTCTTTAGTTCTTAGCCCTGATCTGATCTTAGATCTGAGAGTCTCTGATGCAACATTTCAATGCATCAGCTCATTCTTATACCAATCTCTGAAGTTATTCTCAAACTTATTTGGGTAAATATGCCTGCTGCCTCACAGTGCCAGGGTCTCAGGTTCGATTCCCGGCTTGGGTCACTGTCTGTGTGGAGTTTGCACATTCTCCCCGTGCCTGCGTGGGTTTCCTCCGGGTGCTCCAGTTCATTCTCACGGCCCAAAGATGTGCAGGTTAAGTGAATTGGCCATGATAAATTGCCCCTTAGTGTCAGGGGGACTGACTAAGGTAAATGCATGGGGCTGTGGGGCCGAATGGCCTCCTTCTGCACTGTAGGGTTCTATGGCACTATGAAGTATTCCTCCACTGTGGTCGAAATATGATACGTATCAGGCTAAAACTGGGCAGGGGTTTGAACGGGGGGCAGATTATGGTTCTCCAGCTGGTTAGAGTGTGGCGCACAATGATGCCAATGGCAGGAGTTCAATCCATGTGTCAACTGTAGTAGTTTATAGAGGCTATCCTCTTTGCCTTGAGGTGAGGGCTATCCCTCAATCTATATAACCAATATATGGCAGCATGGTGGCACAGTGGTGAGCACTGTGCCTCACAGTGCCAGGGGTTCGATTCCAGCCTCGGGTCACTGTCTGTGTGGAGTCTGCACGTCCTCCCCGTATCTGCGTGGGTTTCCTCCGGGTGCTCTGCTTTCCTTCCACAGCCCGAAAGACATCCGTTGGCCAATGTAAATTCTCCCTGAGTGTACCCGAACAGGCGCCGGAGTGTGGCAACTAGGGGATTTTCACAGTAACTTGATTGCGGCGTTAATGTAAGCTGACACGAATAAATAAACTTGATAACCGCTCTCTAACCGAGAGGGCGCCTCGTAAACTAAGACACTTTAACCGCATCTCACTCAGATCTGGAAAAGCGACGTGAGAACATTTTGTCTAGCGGGGGTTTGCTGATCACTCAGCCCAATTCGGAATGGATTATTCATGGAAAGGTGCATAACAAAAGTAGGTGTACAGTGATAGTGAATTCTGCTTTATAAAAGACCCACTGGGTATTTAAAATCTGCCAAGCTCTTGTTTAAAAGAAAGATTGACGCATTTTTTGTGAGGAGCCTTTTAACCTGTAGAACGATTCCGCAGTGCAATGACGTTAGCTACACATTCTACTGCCCGCAGTTTGTTAAGGGTACAACCTCTACCCTGAGGAGTTCTGGCCAGGCTACTTATAAGAGTGAGATCACAGAGCCTCACACTCATGTCTAACCTACACACGGCAGGATGGGACAAGATAATCTTCCCGGGCCTTGAATTACAACAATCAGCGTTTGATTGCTCTTTGTCGTGTTGCCATAGAGACCATTCTCACAGCGAGCCGCTCACTGTTAACAGGGCAATAATGCAGCTAACAGTAGCAAAAGATGCCAGTGGATGCAATGTTTGTGATTCACTAAATAGTATTCTGCATAAAAGCTAACTGCACAAGGTAAGAGCTGGTGGAGTGACGTCACAGCATGCATAGAGGATTGGCTAACTGATCCAGGAATTCTCCAGTCCATATAGTTTAGGCTGGGACCTCTCCAGTCCATATAGTGTAGGTCGGGACCTCCCCAGTCCATATAGTTTAGACCGGGACCTCTCCAGTCCATATAGTGTAGGTCGGGATCTCTCCAGTCCATATAGTGTAGGTCGGGACCTCTCCAGTCCATATAGTTTAGACCGGGACCTCTCCAGTCCATATAGTTTAGGCCGGGACCTCTCCAGTCCATATAGTTTAGACCGGGACCTCTCCAGTCCATATAGTTTAGACCGGGACCTCTCCAGTCCGTATAGTGTGGCCGGGACCTCTCCAGTCCATATAGTTTAGACCGGGAACTCTCCAGTCCATATAGTTTAGACCGGGACTTCTCCAGTCCATATAGTTTAGACCGGGACCTCTCCAGTCCGTATAGTGTGGCCGGGACCTCTCCAGTCCATATAGTTTAGACCGGGACCTCTCCAGTCCATATAGTTTAGACCGGGACCTCTCCAGTCCATATAGTTTAGACCGGGACCTCTCCAGTCCATATAGTTTAGACCAGGACCTCTCCAGTCCATATAGTTTAGACCGGGACCTCTCCAGTCCATATAGTTTAGACCGGGACCTCTCCAGTCCATATAGTTTAGGCCGGGACCTCTCCAGTCCATATAGTTTAGACCGGGACCTCTCCAGTCCATATAGTTTAGACCGGGACCTCTCCAGTCCATATAGTTTAGACCAGGACCTCTCCAGTCCATATAGTTTAGACCGGGACCTCTCCAGTCCATATAGTTTAGACCGGGACCTCTCCAGTCCATATAGTTTAGACCAGGACCTCTCCAGTCCATATAGTTTAGACCGGGACCTCTCCAGTCCATATAGTTTAGACCGGGACGTCTCCAGTCCATATAGTTTAGACTGGGACTTCTCCAGTCCGTATAGTTTAGACCGGGACCTCTCCAGTCCATATAGTTTAGACCGGGACCTCTCCAGTCCGTATAGTGTGGCCGGGACCTCTCCAGTCCATATAGTTTAGACCGGGAACTCTCCAGTCCATATAGTTTAGACCGGGACTTCTCCAGTCCATATAGTTTAGACCGGGACCTCTCCAGTCCGTATAGTGTGGCCGGGACCTCTCCAGTCCATATAGTTTAGACCGGGACCTCTCCAGTCCATATAGTTTAGACCGGGACCTCTCCAGTCCATATAGTTTAGACCGGGACCTCTCCAGTCCATATAGTTTAGACCAGGACCTCTCCAGTCCATATAGTTTAGACCGGGACCTCTCCAGTCCATATAGTTTAGACCGGGACCTCTCCAGTCCATATAGTTTAAACCGGGACCTCTCCAGTCTATATAGTTTAGACCGGGACCTCTCCAGTCCACATAGTTTAGGCCAGGATCTCTCGAGTCCATATAGTATAGGCCACATCGAGCTCTATCTTCACTCATTGAGGCAAATTGGGAGGTCTGCATGTCTTCTTACTATATCAAAGTAATAGCTCATTGTTAAAGATGTCATAATATGATAAACTTGAGCATCAAACACCAGCACATTCAGCATGTTCTCCGTGTTCATATCCCACGAGGAATTTGATTTGATTTGATTAGTTACTGTGACATGTATTATTATACAGGGAAAGGTATTGTATCTTGCACGCTGTACAGACAAAGCATATCATATGTAAGGGAGAAGGAAAGGGGAGAGTTCAGAATGTAGTATTACAATCATAGCTAAGGTGTAGAGAAAAATCAACTTAGTGCGAGGTAGGTCCATTCAAAAGTCTGATGGCAGCAGGGAAGAAGCTGTTCATGAGTCAGTTGGTATGTGACCTCAGACTTTTGTATCTTTTTCCCAACGGAAGAAGGTGGAAGAGAGAATGTCCTGAGTGCGTGGGGTCCTTAATTATGCTGGCTACTTTTCCGAGGCAGCGGGAAGTACAGACAGAGTCAATGGATGGGAGGCTGGTTTGAGTGATGGATTGGGCTACTTTCACAACCTTTTGTAGTTTTTTGAGGTCTTGGGCAGAGCAGGAGCCCATACCAAGCTGTGATACAACCAGAAAGAATGCTTTCTATGGTGCATCTGTAAAAGTTGGTGAGAGTTGTAAGGGAAATGCCGAATTTCCTTAGTCTTCTGAGAAAGTAGAGGTGTTGGTGGGCTTGGTGGCCAAACTGTTCTGAGTGAAATACTAAAGGAATCAGTGCTTGGGTCTCTGTTATTTATAATTTATATATATTAAAGACTTGGGTGAAGGGACTAACTGTATTGATGATACAAAGAGAGGTAGCAGTGCCCTCAGTTTGGGTGCTACTAAGGTCACTCACCTCCTGATTTAATTGCCATCTTGGTCTGAACATGGACAAATGATACGATGTGAGAGTGACTGCCCTTGACATCAAGGCAGCATTTGATTGAGTGTGATGTCAAGAAACCCAGCAAAGCTGGAGTCTCTCTGCTGCTTAGAGTCATACCTGGCACAAAGGAGGATGGTTGTGGTTGTTGGAAATCGCTCAACTCCATCCTGGGACATCTTGACAGGAGTCCCCCAGGGTAGTGTCCTAGGCCCAACCTCCTTCCATCATAAGCGGGGATGTTCGCTGATGTTTGCACAGTGTTCAGCACCATTCGTGACTCCTCAGATAATGAAGCAGTCCATGTCCAAATGCAACAAGATCTGGACAATATCCAAGCTTGGGCTGACAAGTGACAAGTACCATTCACACTACACTGGTGCCAGGCAATGATCATCTCCAAGCAGAGAGGATCTAATGGCATTTAATGGTATCACTATCGCTGAATCTCCCACTATCAACATCCTGGCGATTACCATTGACCAGAAACTGAACTGGGCCCAGCTATATAAATACTGTGGATATCAGAGCAAGTCGGAATCCTGTGGTAAGTAACTCACCTCATCAAAGTCTGTCCACCATCTACAAGGCACAAGTCAGGACTGTGATGGAATACTCCCCACTTGCCTGGATGGGTACAGCTCCAACAACACTCAAGAAGCTCAACACTATCAAGGACAAAGAATCCCTTTGATTGGCACCACATCCACAAACATTCACTCCCCCCACCAACTAAAAGTGGCAGCAGTGGGTACCATCAACAAGATGCACTGCGGAAACACACCAAGGCTCCTTTGACCACATCTCTACCACCTAGAGGGATATAGGCAGCAGGGACACCACCACCTGGAGGTTCCCCTCCAAGCCACTCACCATCCTGACTTGGAAATATATCGCCGTTCCTTCGCAAAATCCTGGAATTCCCTCCCTGATGGCAATGTGGGTCAACCCACAGCCCATGGATTGTAGCGATTCAAGAAGGCAGCTCACCACCACCTTCTCAAGGGCAACTAGGGATGGGCAATAAATGCTGGCTATTGACACCCATGTCCCATGAGTGAATAACAAAAAAATCCCAGTCATCGATCAGGTGAGAAGAAGCATTTTCAATAACCTGGTGATCAGCTGAGAAATGGGATTAATGTTCATCTGCAACATTATTGAATTAGTGAGCTGCGTTTGAGTTACCCAAATGACAAGAGATCATTCGAGCGCTAAGTGCTCTTTTGAAAAACAATTGAGAGAACCCATTGATGGTTGCTGCTGCGGACTAAAAATATCCCTCGCAAACAACACTGTGTCAGGTCATTGGAATAATGGAGTAAGTGTTGACAGTATGATTGGTACACTTGGTGTTATGAGCCACGCACTCTGCTCCTGTACACAGGATGTCCCATTGTGCCAGCTTGAAATTGTTTCAAGCTAGCAATAACTGCCTCGTGCATGTCACTCACTAACCAATTACTGTTGGCAGCCACTGGCTATCAATGCCGGCGGTTTTATGAGATGGATATCTGGACCGGAGCTTGGTCGAAGCAACAACTTGTGTTTCCAATGCACCTTCGTTGTAGCGTAATGAAACATGTCAAGGAGCATCAGGTGAAATCTGACACCAAGTCAACGTAAGGAGATGCTTGGTCAGTGAGGTTGGTTTGAAGGTGTGTCTTAAAGGGAGAGGTGGGGAGGTTTAGGGAGGAAATTCCAAAGTTTAACTGGGGGGACCATGGCAAGCAAAAATCCTTATCGGACAAACCTTTTATTGAAGTTCTGTTTGCACTTGCTCCTGATCTAGGGGCACCCGGTGTGGAGGGAGGCGGGGGACGAGGAGGACATCCTCGTGAACCTGCTGCTGGGCCAAGCTTGCCAGAAATAGATCTAGGCAGCGGGCAATCCTGACCGTCTGCCCCTCTACTGTGGCTACGTTCACAGCTGGGTGTCCCTAGAGAGGGACCGTGCAGAGTCCACGGGCACCATTAAGGCATGCCATGCCCATTGGGCCCCAACAGGGGCTGGGGTATGTTATTGACCTCTTTAATCACATTTGGGTTCGATGTTTTGAGTTTCCATTTCACTTTACTTTCTTGTTTCAGATGGTCCCCCTCTTTCAAGGGGCTGCCCCTTTTACTTTGCCCCTCAGTTTATTTGATTTAATTTACTTGATTTGCCAAAGAGGTTGGCAATCAGAGACCCAGTCACCAAACCTGCAGTGATTGAAATCGAGGGTGTTCAAGAGGCTGGGATTGGAATTAGAGTTGATTTGATTTGATTTGATTTATTATTGTCCCATGTATTAGGATACAGTGAGAAGTATTGTTTCTTGGGTGCTATACAGACAAAGCACACTGTTCATAGAGAAGGAAAGGAGAGAGTGCAGAATGTAATGTTATAGTCATAGCTAGGGTGTAGAGAAAGATCAATTTAATAGGCCCATTCAAAAGTCTGTTGGCAGCAGGGAAAAAGCCGTTCTTGATACGTGACCTCAGAGTTTTGTATCTTTTTCCCAAAAGGAGAAGGTGGAAGAGAGAATGTCCGGAGTGCGTGGGGTCCTTGATTATGCCGGCTGCTTTCCCAAGGCAGCGGGAAGTGTAGACGGAGTCAATGGATGGGAGGCTGGTTTGCTTGATGCATTGGGCTACATTCATGACAGTTATCTCAGAGACAAGAGGAAGGTCAGAAGGCAGGGAGTTGATTATGAATGAGCCTAGAACAACCTGCCTTGAGGACTCAGTGTGTCTGTTTTTCTATAATGTTCACTTCTTTCCTCAATTGCTTTTCTGCCTTTCCCTCATTCTCTTCCTCGGATAATGGAAATGTTCTCTCGACGGAACACAGAGGTGAATTAAGAAAGGTTTTCTAGGTGGTCAGATTTTTTTCAGAGGGTAGGTGGAAACAAGTTGGCCCTCTGGTGAACAGGTTCATAACTGAAGGTCATTGTTTTAAAACCATAGGCAAACTATCCAGAGAGAGATGAGGAGAAATGTTTTCACTCCAAGAATTGGTGGCATCTGAACACTCAACCTGAAAGGATAGTGGAGGCTGAATCCATAAAACCATAGAATCTCTACAGTGCAGAAAGAGGCCATTAGGCCTATAAAGTACATACCAACTACCTGAAAGAGCATCCCACCCAGGCCCTCCCCTCCGCCCTATTTCCATTCATGTAGCATGGCCAATCCACCTAACCTGCATATCTTTGGACACTAAGGAGCAATTTAACATGGCCAATCCACCTAACCTGCTCATCTTTGGATACCAAGGGGCAATTTAGCATGGCCAATCCACCTAACCTGCTCATCTTTGAACACAAAGGGCAATTTAGCAAGGCCACTCCATCTAATCTGCACATTTTTGAACACAAAGGGCAATTTAGCATGGCCACTCCATCTAATCTGCACATTTTTGAATTAATAGTGACCAATCCACCTAACATGCACATCTCTGGACAGTGGGAGGAAATCGGAGCACCTGGAGGAAACCCATGCAGACACGGAGAGAACGTGCAAACTCCACACAGACAGTGACCTGAGGCCAGAATTGAACCCAGGTCCCTGGCGCCGTGAGGCAGCAGTGCTAAGCACTGTGCCACCCACGATCCATAAGTAAGCTCCAAAGTGAGTTAGACAGGCACTTGAGGATGGGATAAACATAATTGCTTTTTCAGAGAGCTAGCACAATCCTGATGGGCCAAATGGCCAGCTTCTGTGCTGTAAGTGTCTATGTTCCTCGGATTCATCTCGCTTCTTCCCCATTCCCTCCCTCTCTCATTCACTCTTGTGGGCAGGATTTCTGGCTGCGTTCGCCCCAAGACCGGAAAATCCTGCCCTTTGCATGGTCCGTGTCCTGCCACTATTCCCATGGCAGGTGGGGTAGGAAAGTCGCACCCTATGTCTCAGTATCTCATTAACCTGCTGTGTACTTCCTCCCGCCATCTAAACCCACCATTTCCTCCTCTCTCTCTCGCTCCCTGATACAGAGATTACCCCCAGTGGGAGTTTCTTTGGCAAGCTGTTACAATCTCCGGCGTTCCTGATTTCCGATGCACCCCAGCATCTCTGTGAGGGGGTCGTGTTCATGCCCGGATGCTCTGGATTGCCTGGTTGTGTACAAATCACAAAGCATCCGGATGGACCGTTGCCTCGTTCCCAGCTTCCCTCTCAGCAAATCTGGGCTACGTCCAGGCATCGGGCTTTGCTAGTTTAAGCATGTTTCTCAGCAACCGTGTCACCAAGGGGGATGAATGCATGTCCCAACGTGCCCTCAGCACCAACAAGCTTCCGCTTTTTCAGGTTGTGGATCTGGCTGGCATGGCATCTCCCACAACAAGTCTGCTTTAGTTTCATAGAATCCTTACAGTGCAGAAGGAGGCCATTCAGCCCATCGAGTCTGCACCCACCACCCAGCCCCTATCCCCATAACCACATGTTTTTACCCTGCTGGTCCACCTGACACTGAGGGGCAACCTAGTATGGCCAATCCCCCGAACCCGCACACCTTTTGACTGTGGGAGGAAACCGAAACCCACACAGATACGGGGAGAACGTGCACACTCCACGCCGACAGTGACCCAAGCCAAAATCGAACCCAGGTCCCCTGGCGCTGTGAGGCAGCAATGCTAACCACTGTGCTGCTTCAAGTTTAGTTTAGTATTAGTTTCTTTATTAGTGTCACTTGTTTAAAAAGGGTGGCAGGCAAAAGGCAGGGAATTGTAGGCCGGTTAGTTTAACGTCTGTTGTAGGTAAGATGTTAGAATCCGTCATCAAGGAGGAAATAGCGAGGCATCTTGAGGGGAATTGCTTGATAGAGCAGACGCAGCACGGTTTTGTTAAGGGGAAGTCGTGTCTGACAAATTTATTGGAGTTCTATGAGGATGTGTCTAGGGCGGTGGATAGAGGAGAGCCGGTGGATGTGGTCTTTCTTGATTTTCAGAAGGCGTTTGACAAGGTACCTCACAAGAGGTTATTGCAGAAGGTAAGGGGGCATGGAGTTGGGGGTAGGGTGTTAGCATGGATAGAGGATTGGTTGTCAAATAGGAGGCAGAGAGTGGGGGTTAATGGGTGCTATTCGGATTGGCGGTTGGTGACTAGTGGAGTGCCCCAGGGGTCGGTGCTGGGGCCTCAGCTATTTACCATTTATATAGATGATCTGGAGGAGGGAACCGAGTGTATGGTGTCGAAATTTGCTGATGACACCAAGATTGGTGGAACGGCAAATTGCGCGGAGGGTGTGGAGAGTCTGCAGAAGGATCTAGATAGGCTGGGCGAATGGGCCAGGAACTGGCAAATGGAATTTAATGTTGGCAAGTGCGAGGTGGTCCACTTTGGTAGGAAGAATGGTAGGAAGGACTATTACTTACGTGGTGAAAAACTGCAGCAGGCGACGGTGCAGAGGGACCTCGGGGTCCTTGTGCATGAGTCGCAAAAACCCAGCCTGCAGGTGCAGCAGGTGGTCAGGAAGGCAAATGGGATGCTGGCCTTCATAGCGAGGGGGATTGAATATAAAAGTAGGGAGGTCTTGCTGCAGCTGTATAGGGCATTGGTGAGGCCGCAGCTGGAGTTCTGTGTGCAGTTTTGGTCGCCGCACTTACGCAAGGATATTTTGGCCTTGGAGGGAGTGCAGAGGAGGTTTACTAGGCTGATACCGGAGTTGAGGGGGTTGAGCTATGAGGAGAGGCTGAATAAACTAGGTTTGTACTCGTTAGAGTTTAGAAGAATGAGGGGAGATCTCATTGAGACGTATAAGATGATGAATGGGATGGATAGGATAGAGGTGGAGAGACTCTTCCCGCTCAGAAAGGACAGTAGGACTAGGGGGCACAGCCTCAAGATAAAGGGGGGGCGGTTTAGAACGGAGTTGAGGAAGAACTTCTTCACTCAAAGGGTGGTGAATCTCTGGAATTCTCTGCCCGTTGAAGTGGTGGAGGCTGCCTCGCTAAATGTTTTTGAGACGCGGGTTGATGGGTTTTTGATAAGTGAGGGGATTAAAGGTTATGGGGAGAGGGCGGGAATGTGGAACTGAGCCACGACAGATCAGCCATGATCTTATTGAATGGCGGGGCAGGCTTGAAGGGCTAGATGGCCTACTCCTGCTCCTATTTCTTATGTTCTTATGTAAGTAGCCTTACATTAACGCTGCAATGAAGTTACTGTGAAAATCTCTTAGTCGCCATAATCCGGCGCCTGTTCGGGAAAAAACATTGTAAAATTCCGCCCACAGTGTTACAGCTCAATAGACATCAACAGCACAAGTGTGTGTGTGTGTGTGTGGGTGTGTGTGTGTGTGTGTGTGGTGGGGCAGGAGGCACGAGACTAGCAACTAATCCCAAATCCCTGCCGTTCCTATTAGTTCAGTTTATTTCTTAGAGTCACAAGTAGGCTTAAATTAACACTGCAATGAAGTAACTGTGAAAATCCCCCAGTCATCACACTCCAGTGCCTGTTCAGGTACGCTGAGGGAGAATTTAGCACATCTTTCGGACTGTGGGAGGAAACCGGAAGACCCAGAGGAAACCCACACAGACATGGGGAGAATGTGCAGACTCCTCACAGACAGGGACCCGAGCCGGGAATTGAACCCGGGTCCCTGACACTATGAGCCAGCAGCGTTAACCACTGTGCCACCATGCACGTTGTGTAAATAGTGGGTGCGGGGAGGCAGATTCCAAAAAGAGGTTTCTAAGGAGAAGGCCCCATGAATCCAGATTGCACTCCCCATCTGTGTGGTTTAGTAATCACAGCTGAAACTTGAGCTGGTGTCTTAACCACATCATAGTTTAAATTACCCATACTTGTCCATTAAACGTTGGAGTAATTGCGGAGTGTTCATCTGTGTAATGATTCCGCAATTAGATAAGGCTTGATGTTGCTATACTCCTGGCCATCAAGGAAGAAGTGTGTGAGGCGCTAATTAAATTCGCTGACTCATTCCCTTGGGCAACTGCAGCAAATTTAATAAATTTCTTTCTCCCTCTTTCTGTTGCGCTCGAGGCTGGTGGTCACTATCTGTGCTGATGGGCGGCACGGCGGCACAGCAGTTAGCATTGCTGCCTCACTGTGCCAGGGAGGCGGGTTCGATTCCGGCCTCGGGTCACTGTCAGTGCAGAGTCTGCACCTTCTCTCTGTAGTGGGGAAGATGACTAGCATCCTGGTGTCCTGACTTCTGACTTTGGCGTGGGATTCTGAGCCATGCCCAGTGCGGTGTATTTATAGAGATACACAGCACGAGAAAGGCCCTTCGGCCCAACTCATCCATGCCAACCAGGTTTCCTAAACCTCTCCCTTCTCAGAAGACAAAGGAAATTTGGCATGTCAGCAACGACTCTCACCAACTTTTACAGATGCACCATAGAAAGCACTCTTTCTGGTTGTATCACAGCTTGGTATGGGCTCCTGCTCTGCCCAAGACCACAAGGAACTACAAAGGACATGAATGTAGCCCAATCCATCACTCAAACCAGCCTCCCATCCATTGACTCTGTCTACACTTCCCACTGTCTCGGCAAAGCAGCCAGCATAATTAAAGGTTCCACATACCCCGGACATTCTCTCTTCCACCTTCTTCCATTGGGAAAAAGATACAAAAGTCTGAGGTCACGTACTATCGCTCCCTGGAGGGCACTGCTGAGCAGTAGCCGCTGGGTGTTGGGAGCAGGGGTAGTTTGGGGGGGGTTTGACTCTCCCCCACTCTGGATACTTGGTCCCAAGGATGGCCCACCACTGCCTGATTGGCACTTAATGAAGCAGAGAGGAGGCGATACCCGGCTCTCCTCAGCTCTCTAGCCAGCAACCAAGTCCCCCTGTGTCTCCTCTAACTCTCGTACTCAATCCCTCTCACTTTCCTTTCCCTCTCGCTCTTATTCTCTCACCCTCTTTCTCCCCCAAATCCCCCCCCACCCGGCCCAACCCTCTACGTCTACCTCCTAAGCCTACATGTTTGCTAGGGCTGGAATGGTTGCTACAAGAGGGCACAGGTTTAAGGTGCTGGGGAGTAGGTACAGAGGAGATGTCAGGGGTAAGTTTCTCACTCAGAGGGTGGTGGGTGAGTGGAATCGGCTGCCGTCGGTGGTGGTGGAGGCAAATTTGATAGGGACTTTTAAGAGACTTCTGGATGAGTGCGTGGGACTTAATAGGATTGAGGGTTATAGGTAGGCCTAGTAGGTAGGGAAATGATCAGCGCAACTTGTGGGCTGAAGGGCCTGTTTGTGCTGTAGTTTTTCTATGTTCTACACTTGCACCTCACTCAGCTGCTGGCTTTATTTGTTCTCAGTGCAGCTGCTACAACACTCACAACTTCAGAAAAGCACGAAGAGCAGGTTGTCATCACGTTTCCCCTTGTCTACAGCAGTGTGACGCTGTGGGGTTTGGAGAGTCCAGCTTGTCGCGTTCCGCACAGGGAGGTTTTGCCGGAAAAGCAACCTTTGTGTTTGACATTCCTGGATAGAAATTGATTGTGTGACAGACACGTGGTCCAACCTCAAGGGGGTACCGTAGCATGGGGGAGGTGGGGGGGTTGGGGGGGGGGAGCACCATAGTGTCATTGGGGGAGAGGGAAGGAGGGGAGGGGGGCGCACCATAGCGTAGGGGGGGTAAGCACTATAGCATAGTGGGGGGGGGAAGCAACAAAGCGTAGTGGGGAGTGTCAGAATGTGCCACAGCACCATAGCGTAGGGGGTTGCCGTAGCATGGTGGGGAAGGGGCAGTGTATAATGCTTTTGTCGCTGGACTAGTAATCCAGTGATCCAGCGTAATGCTCTGGGGACCCGGGTTCAATTCCCATCCGTGGCAGAAGATTAAAATGAAATCTGGAATTCGAAGTCTAAATGATGGCCACGAAATCATCGTTGATTGCCACTAAAAAAAACCCCCAACACTAATGTCCTTTCGGGAAAGGAAATCTGCCGTCCTTACCTGGTCTGGCCTACACGTGACTTCAGAGCCACAGCAATGTGGTTGACTCTCAACTGCCCTCTGAAATGGAGGGCAATTAGGGATGGGCAATAAATGCTGGCCCAGCCAGCGATGCCCATGTCCCACCAATGGATAAATGAGGTTTCTTTTGGCATTCATTGCGGCCTGCAGTTCTGTGTCAGGAGGCAGCGCTCACTCTATTTTAGACCAGGGACTGATTGTTTCTCCCAGTGGGTGAAGCAGAAATGTGTAGGATATAAACGGCACGTCGGCTGGCGATATAATAATGGCAGTCCCCATCTATTTTTACCCAGTTTCATGTCTCAGAGTGTGGGACTGGGGTTAAGGCTGTCTGTGAACGGTAAGAGCAGGGAGAAGATGTGAGAAATCACAGCACAATCCCCGTCTCCGAACCGGTTTTGGGATTCAGCACGAGACGTTGATCCAATTTCCCACGTGGAATGTGGCAGCGGGAAAGAGGGATTTTCTCCGGAGTGGTTCACTCTCAACTGCCCTCTGAAATGGCCAAGCAAATCATAGTTCAAGGGATAGGGAATAAATACTGCCCATATCCCACGAATGAATAAAAACAAGGAATAGACACTAAAGATATAAAAGAAAGTGATAAATTGTTCAATAAGGTAACAATCTCATTTGTTTGTTTGGAAATAATAATCTGCTATTGAAAATACGAAGAGAGGAAATCCTATTTCACGCAGGAAGATGGAAATGTTGGTGTTCTCACCAGGGACCTGCAGAATGATTGGATTTGATTTGATTTATTATTATAACATGCATTGGAATATAGCGAAACGTGTTGTTTCTTATGTCCTATAAAGACAGAGCATACTGTTCATAGCGGAGAAGGAAAGGAGAGGGTGCAGAATGTCGTTTATAAGAGAGAAGAGTTTTATAGAATGAGAGGTTTTTTTTATTCAGTTGTGAGACATGGATGTCATTGGCTGGCCAGCATTTATTGACATGGAGATGCCAGCATTGGACTGGGGTAAACACAGTAAGAAGTCTCACAACACCAGGTTAAAGTCCAACAGGTTTATTTGGTAGCAAAAGCCACTAGCTTTCGGAACGCTGCCCCTTCATCAGATGATGGCTGAAAGCTAGTGGCTTTTGCTATCAAATAAAACTGTTGGGCTTTAAGCTGGTGTTGTGAGACTTCTTACAGCATTTATTGTCCATCCTTTAAAGTTGAAGTTTATTTATTAGTCACAAGTAAGGCTTACATTAACACTGCAATGAAGTTACTGTGAAATTCCCCTAGTTGCCATACTCTAGCACCTGTTCGGGTCAATACATCTAGCCAGCACTTCTTTCAGACTGTGGGAGGAAACTGGAGCACCCGGAGGAAACCCACACAGACACTGGGAGAATGTGCAAACTCCACACAGACAGTGACCTAAGCCAGGAATCGAACTCGGGTCCCTGGCACTGTGAGGCAGCAGTGCTAACCATTGTGCCATCCTAACTTGCCAGTTGAGAGTCAACCACGTTGCTGTGGATCTGGAGTCACATGTAGACCAGACCGGGTAAGGATGGCAGATTTCCTTCCCTAAAGGGCATTAGTGAACCAGATGGATTTTTCCGACAATCGACAATCAGTAGATTCTTAATTCCAGATTTTAAAAAATTGAATTCAAATTCCACCATCAGTAAAAGATCGAATTAGCGGATATGCTGGGCACAGCTTGAAAGAAGTTGCCACGCTCCGGTTCCATCTTGAGTCTTTTTGAGAGGTTGTTTTGTACATTCTGGTACTCTCCAGCAGTTTTGAGAGTGCTGGACCAGTGTTGGTGGTGTGTAGGGCCACTGGGTATAGAATTGTTAAAGTGTAGAACCTCAAAGCAGTAATCAGGGGCCGTATGAGGATGGTTGAATTAATATTTGTACAAGGAGGTGCCAGGTATTAGAGAAAAGGACTTTCAGCGCCTCGTCTGCCCTCAGCTTGTTCCAAAACATGTTACAGCCGCTGAGGTGTTTTTCAGATTCACAGCTCCACTGTGGGGAAAGACAGCAGCCAGTGTGCACAGAGCAGGCTGCACAGGGAGCCTGGAGATAAACGGCTCGGTAATCTGTTTAGATTTGTTTTGCATCTTCACCGCACACTTTTTCCTCTTTGGGGAATAGTGGGGAAGTGTGGGAAGAATTAGCAGGCAGATTATCAACCCGTGGGAATACGTCATCATTGTTCTTTCTGTGGCCAGCGAGGCCTGGAGACAGATTTTACACTCCACACCTCCTCCTCCTCTCCACCACCCCCCCTCCCCCTGCAAGCATGAGGACACACCAACATACCAACGTAAATCATGACAGGTCCCTCATGATGTGCATCTGGCGAACAGGACCCACTGGAGGCTTACAGGTGAGTAAAACCTCTGGGGGGGGTGGGGGCAAGAGGGTCTTGCCCAGGCAGTACCCTGGCAATGCCCTCCGACACTGCTTGAGCATTGCCAGTGGACATGTTGCATGTTGTAGGTGCCAATCAAGCAGAAGGTTTGTCCTGGATGGTGTCGAACCTCTTATATGTTGTTGGGAGTTGCACCCATGCAGGCCAGTGGAGAGTATTCCATCACACTCCTGACTTGTGTCTTGTAGATGACAGACTTTGGGGAGTCAGGAGGTGAGTTACTCTCCACAGAATTCCCAGTCCCTCTGGTACCCACAGTGTTGAGATATGGCGAGCCCAGAAGTTTAGGTCAACAGTAACCCGCAGGATATAGCTAGCGAGGGATTCAGTGACAGTAATGCAATTGAGTGTCAAAGGGAGATGGTTGGATTGTCTCTTGTTGGAGGTGGTCATTGTGTGACATGGACATAACTTGAGTTTCTGATCCACACTCACCACTCGCACAGCCGGAGTGCGTAAGACTTCAACGATTAAACTGGAGCAAGACAGACTGCAGACAGTACAGAGAGAAACTTCCAGATACTTGAGAGACATTTCCAATAACACAACAAGGGTTGATGAAGTTCATCCAAACAATAGGATTGGAACATTAGGCAGCATTATTTAAAAAACAAGAGGTGAGTAGTAGATAGGGAATTTAGGGAGAAGTATTTTATCAGAGAAGGCTATTAAAATAGTTTAAATGGTTTCAAGAAATAACTCAATATGTGACTGGGGGATGTGGAAAGATATGTCAAATAGCCAAACCCCGTTTCTGTGAAAGATCCAATATTGTTTTTCATAATTAGCAAGAATATTATTCAGTATTAGATAAATATTTTTGCAAGTATAAAGGATTGACATGATCAGAGAAATCCTACAGCACAGAAAGAGGCCATTCGGTCCATCGAGTCTGTACTGACTACAATCTCACCCAGGCCCCACCCCCATATCCATACATATTTTACCATTAATCCTCTAACCTATGCATCTACAGTCAATTTAGCCTGGCCAATCAACCTAACCTGCACATCTTTGGACTGTGGGAGGAAACTGGAGCACCCGGAGGAAACCCACATAGGCACGAGGAGAATGTGCAAACTCCAGACAGACAGTGACCCAAGCCAGGAATCGAACCCAGGTCCCTGGAGCTGTGAAGCAGCAATGCTAACCACAGTGCTACTGTGCCGCCCAAATGATGCTGTTTGATATTGGCAACGGATGCATTTGGGTAAAATTCATGTCATTTCTTTGAATGAAACCTTTAGATTTACCCCAAATTACCACAGAGGTCAGCGTATAAGTCGACCTTGGAAGCCTCTCAAAATCCCTCCAAAGATGAGGGTCAACTTGTACATGGAGTGTAAAAATGAGCCAGTAGCATCTATTCAGGCATGTTTTAATCACCTCCTGCTACTTCACAACACACACTAGGATCCTTGCCGCCCAGAACCATTTGTGAGGTGAGAAATGGAGGCTGACTACTAGTATGAGTAATAAGATTATGAAGAGCCCAAAGATGTGTAAGTTAAGTAGATTAGTAGGGTATATATATGTGGGTACGGGAATGTGACCTGGGTAAGATGATGAGTTGGGGCAGACGTGATGGGCTGAGTGGCCTTCTTCTCCACTGGATAAAAGCAAATTACTGCGAATGCGGAATCTGAAACCAAAAGAGAAAATGCTGGAAAATCTGGCAGCATCTGTAAGGAGAGAAAAGAGCTGATGTTTCGAGTCCAGGTGACCCTTTGTCAAAGCTGACAAAACAAAAGACAAAGTTGACGCTTTGACGAAGGGTCACCTGGACTCGAAATGTCAGCCCTTTTCTCTCCTTACAGATGCTGCCAGACCGGCTGAGATTTTCCAGCATTTTCTCTTTGGGTTCCTTCTCCACTGGAGGGATTCTATAGCATTCCATGGCCGAAAGGAGGGGTTGACTTGTGTTTTTGCATATGCACCCAGTATGTTTTGGGGCCGAAGAAATGACATTGCCTTACACATCGGGTCAACTTATATGTCATAATCTAGGCCAACATGGTGGCACAGTGGTTAGCACTGCGGCCTCTCACTGCCAGGGACTCAGGTTCGATTCCAGCCTCGGATGGCTGTCTGTGTGGAGTTTGTACATTGTCTTCATGTCTGTGGGGGTTTCCTCCGGGTTCTCTGGTTTCTGCAGTCCAAGGACATACGGGTTAGGTTGATTGCCCATGCTAAGTTGTCCTATGGGCGTAGATCATAGAATTCTACAGTGCAGAAGGAGGCCATTCGGCCCATCGAGTCTTCACCAATCACAATCCCACTCAGGCCCTATCCCCATATCCCTACTTACCCTAGCTAGTCCCCTTGACACTATGGGGCAATTTAGCATGGCCAATCCCCCTAAGTTTTGGGACTGTGAGAAGAAACCGGAGCACTGAGAGAAAACCCACACAGACACGGGGAGAATGTGCAAACTCCACACAGACAGTGACCCAAGCCGGGAATCGAAGCCGGGTCTCCGGTGCTGTGAGGCAGCACTGCTAACAACTGTGCCACTATGCTATCCGAGAAGGAGGCCATTTAGCCCATTGTGTCTGCACTGATCACAATCCCACCCAGGCACTATTCCCATAACCCCACATATTTTCCTCCCCCTGACACTAGAGTTAATTTGTGTTGGTTAGGGGGATTAGTGGGGTAAATATGCAGGGTTATTGCGATAGGGCCTGGGTAAGATTAAAATAAAGACGGGTTGGTGCAGGCTTAATGGGCCAAATGGCCTTGTTCTGCACTGTAGGGATTCTATGTTTCATACAGTAGATCAATGCATTTGTTACATGTTTGGATGGATGAATTTGATGAGAACATTATTAATATTACACAATGCTGTGAGCACAGAGCAAGACTTCAACCCAGAAGCATCTGGTGTTTTCTACAAAACACACGGTTGGATCCCTGCGTGATCGGTACCATATCAGGCATTTGATCCCACTGGATGTAGATGGAAAAATATTCCTCTTTTTTGCGTTAAGGTTGCAGTTAGTTGCCTATTCTGCACTATCTGGAAGTGTGCTGGAGGCAGCTTCAATCGAGGTTTTCAGGAGGGCATCAGATGATTATTTGAATTGAAACCATGTGCAGGGGTATGGCTGTGTGGGGAGAAAGGCAGGAGAATATCACTAAGTCAGCATAATCAAGGATCCCACGCACCCCAGACATTCTCTCGTCCACCTTCTTCCGTAGGGAAAAAGATACAAAAATCTGAGGTCACGCACCAACCAACTCAAGAACAGCTCCTTCCCTGCTGCTATCAGACTTTTGAATGGACTTACCTTGCATTAAGTTGATCTTTCTCTACACCCTACCTATAACTGTAACACTACAATCTGCACCCCCTCCTTTCCTTCTTCCCTAAGTACTCTATGAATGGCATGTCTTGTCTGCATAGTGCACAAGAAATAATACTTTTCACTGTATCGCAATCCCTTTGACAATAATAAATCAAATGAAATATCATCATAGAATTCATACAGTGCAGAAGGAGGCCAGTTGACCCACTGAGCTTGCAGTGACCACCTAGACCCTATCCCCAAGTATTTACCATGTTAATCCCCCTGACTCTAAGGGGTAATTCACAATGGCTGATCGACCTAACCTGCACATCTTTGGACTGTGGGGGGGGGAAACCGGAACACCCAGAGGAAACCTACACAGACACGGGGAGAATGTGCATACTCCTCACAGACAGTGACCCGAGCTGGGAATTGAACCTGGGTCCCTGGCGCTGTGAGGCAGCAGTGCTAACCACTGTGCCGCCCAAATCACGATGCGCGTTTGGAGAGCTGGTGTAGACACTATGGCCTGGTTCAGCACAGTAACATTGAATGAATATTCAAGAGGCTGTTGGATATAGCACTTGGGGCGAGTGGGATCAAAAGTTATGGGGAGAAAAGCAGGATTAGGCTATTGAATTGGACAATCAGCCATGGTTGTAATGAATGGTGGAGCAGGTTCAAAGGGCTAAGTGGCCTCCTCCTGCCCCTATCTTCTATGTTTCTGTGAAACAATTCTGTGATTGTGGGGTAGTTAGCTTTTGTGAACACCCTTCTTTTGTAAAGTTCGATGACTTATGCTCAGGTGTTGGTTTCAATCGCAGATTGTAAGCGAGTGTTTAGCTGGTGCGTACAGTAGACTTGTCAGTGAGCAGATTGTCAATACAGAAGGGGATGTTCAAATGATGAATGCAACACAGGAATATATGCCTTACGCAAAAGGAAAGGGATCTGATTTCACAACGGCCACTTTAGCCGTGTCGGGGTCAGGCTGACCTCGGACGCACTTTCCCAGATAAAATTTACAAGCGTGCTCCTCGGATATGGGAGGGACAGGCTGACATCCCGACCTTCCCTCCCGTTGGTGATGGAATACCGATCAATGCCCTTCAACTTTCCAATAAAAGTTTCACCCCCCTCAATCCCCAAGTGTGTAAGGAAAGCAGATGGATCAGTGCGGAATGATTCTGAATGTTCCGGAAAAGATTTAAAATCTGACGGACTGCCACCAGCTGTCTTGAATAATAAATAATCAATACAATTTTCCCTGTAACATGCTAATAAACTCAGTTTTTTGTCTTCTTGCTGTTTGATGTTTGCCCATTTCATTAAGTATCTTGCACTTTGATGAATTGTTGCTGGTATCTCATGCATTTTTTATTTGGGATCTCCTATATTTAGGGGCTGTTAATCGGAAGGGAGATAAAAGATAACTTTATAAAATATTTCAGTATAGCTTTGGCTCCAGGGGAGTTTTATTTTTAATGCTTTGTTTCTTCTTTACTTTAACTCTTTTATTTAGAATCCCGACAGTGTAGACCGAGACCATTCAGCCCATCGAGTCTGCATCGACTCCCCGAAAGAGCATCCCATACTGGCTCACCCCTCCACCCTATCCCTGTGACCTCACACATTTACCGTGGCCAATCCACCTAACCTACACATCTTTGGACACAAAGGGGCAATTTAGCATGGCCAATCCACCTAACCTACACATCTTTGGACACAAAGGGGCAATTTAGCATGGCCAATCCACCTAACCTGCACATCTTTGGACACAAAGGGGCAATTTAGCATGGCCAATCCACCTAACCTGCACATCTTTGGACACAAAGGGGCAATTTAGCATGGCCAATCCACCTAACCTGCACATCTTTGGACACAAAGGGGCAATTTAGCATGGCCAATCCACCTAACCTACACATCTTTGGACACAAAGGGGCAATTTAGCATGGCCAATCCACCTAACCTGCACATCTTTGGACACAAAGGGGCAATTTAGCATGGCCAATCCACCTAACCTACACATCTTTGGACACAAAGGGGCAATTTAGCATGGCCAATCCACCTAACCTACACATCTTTGGACACAAAGGGGCAATTTAGCATGGCCAATCCACCTAACCTACACATCTTTGGACACAAAGGGGCAATTTAGCATGGCCAATCCACCTAACCTGCACATCTTGAGACACTAAGGGGCAATTTAACATGGCCAATCCATCTAACTTGCACATCTTTGGATGTTAAGGGACAATTTAGCATGGCCAGTCCACCTAATCTGCATATCTTTGGACATTAAGCAACAGTTTAGCGTGGCCAATCCATCTAACCTACACAACTTCGGACAGTAAGGGGTAATTTAGAATGCAGAATCCATCTACCCCGCAAACCTTTGCACTATGGGAGGAAACTGAAGCACCCAGAAGAAACTCACACAGACACGGGGAGAATGAACAAACTCTGCATAGACAGTGAGCCAAGCTGGAATTGAACCCAGGTCCCTGGTGCTGTGAGACAGCGGTGCTAACCAGTGTGCCACCCAGCCACTCATTCTCCCCGTGTCTGTGTGGGTTTCCTCCGGGTGCTCCAGTTTCCTCCCATTGTACAAAGATTCGCGGGGTAGATGGATTCCCCATTCTAAATTACCCCTTACTGTCCAAAGTTGTGTAGGTTAGGATTGGCCATGCGTAATTGACCCTTAGTGTCAAAAGATGTGCAGGTTAGATGGATTGGCCATGCTAAACCCTTGATTTGACTGACAGAGGGCTTGCTGGTGTAACAGGAGCTGGGCGCAGCACAACATTGGTCACCTTGGAAAGTTGGGAGTTTGAAACATATAAGATCCTTGACATAACGGATGCTGGGAAGGTGCTTCCCCTTGTGGGAGAGACCCAAACAAGGGAAAACAGTTTAAAAACAAGGGGTCTCCCACTTAAAGATTGTGATGAGGAGAAATATTTTTTCTGAGGGTCGTGAACCAGCCTAGGCAGGATCTTTGAGTATATTTAAGACAGGGATAGATAGATTCTTAACTAACAAGGGAGACAGAGACCAAGATTTAGAAAATTCTAACTGGCAGATGCAGGAAGAACGTTCCCGGTGGTGAGGGAGTCCAGAACTACGGGTCATAGTTTGAGGATATGGGGTAAACCTCTTAGCACTGAAGTGAGCAGAAATTTCTTCGCCCAGAGGGTGGTAAACGTGTGGAATTCACGACCATAGAAAGTAATTGAGGCCAAAACTTTGTGTAATTTTCGGAAGGAGTTACTTACAGCTCTTGGGGTGTAGAGATCTAAGCATATTGGGGGGAAGGCAGGGATTAAGCTATTGAGTTGGATGATCAGCCATGATCGTGATGAATGGCAGAACAGATTTGAAGGGCCAAATGGCCTCCACCTGCTCGTAGGTTGCTATCAGGGGTAGGCAGCAGTTCCAAAGCACCTTCTGGCAATAAAGCACATTTCAAATGGATTCACTGCTGTAGGAAATGCTGTGGCCAGTATCGGCACAGTAAGCTTACTGACATGGGAAAATAAATGGTCCCACAGAATCTTTTAAATCCATCTGAGAGGGGGACTCCATTTAATCTTCTGACAGTGCGGCACTCCCTCAGTACTGATCCTCTGACAGTGCGGCATTCCCTCAGTACTGATCGTCTGACAGTGCGGCATTCCCTCAGTACTGACCCTCTGACAGTGCAGCACTCCCTCAGTACTGATCCTCTGACAGTGCGGCACTCCCTCAGTACTGATCCTCTGACAGTGCGGCATTCCCTCAGTACTGACCCTCTGACAGTGCGGCATTCCCTCAGTACTGACCCTCTGACAGTGCAGCACTCCCTCAGTACTGACCCTCTGACAGTGCAGCACTCCCTCAGTACTGACCCTCTGACAGTGCAGCACTCCCTCAGTACTGACCCTCTGACAGTGCAGCACTCCCTCAGTACTGACATAAGAACATAAGAACATAAGAAATAGGAGCAGGAGTAGGCCATCTAGCCCTTCGAGCCTGCCCCGCCATTCAATAAGATCATGGCTGATCTGTTGTGGCTCAGTTCCACTTTCCCGCCCTCTCCCCATAACCCTTAATCCCCTCTCTTATCAAGAACCCATCAACCCGCGTCTTAAAAATATTTAGCGAGGCAGCCTCCACCACTTCAACGGGCAGAGAATTCCAGAGATTCACCACCCTTTGAGTGAAGAAGTTCCTCCTCAACTCCGTTCTAAACCGCCTCCCCTTTATCTTGAGGCTGTGCCCCCTAGTCCTACTGTCATTTTTGAGCGGGAAGAGTCTCTCCACCTCTATCCTATCCATCCCATTCATCATCTTATACATCTCAATGAGATCTCCCCTCATTCTTCTAAACTCTAACAAGTACAAGCCTAGTTTATTCAGCCTCTCCTCATAGCTCAATCCCCTCAACTCCGGTATCAGCCGAGTAAACCTCCTCTGCACTCCCTCCAGGGCCAAAATATCCTTGCGCAGGTGCGGCGCCCAAAACTGCACACAGTACTCCAGCTGCGGCCTCACCAATGCCCTATACAGCTGCAGCAAGACCTCCCTACTTTTATATTCAATCCCCCTCGCTATGAAGGCCAGCATCCCATTCGCCTTCCTGACCACCTGCTGCACCTGCAAGCTGGGTTTTTGCGACTCATGCACAAGGACCCCGAGGTCCCTCTGCACCGTCGCCTGCTGCAGTTTTTCGCCACGTAAGTAATAGTCCTTCCTACCATTATTCCTACCAAAGTGGACCACCTCACACTTGCCAACCCCCTGACAGTGCAGCACTCCCTCAGTACTGACCCCCTGACAGTGCAGCACTCCCTCAGTACTGACCCCCTGACAGTGCGGCACTCCCTCAGTACTGACCCTCTGACAGTGCAGCACTCCCTCAGTACTGACCCTCTGACAGTGCAGCACTCCCTCAGTACTGACCCTCTGACAGTGCGGCACTCCCTCAGTACTGACCCCCTGACAGTGCGGCACTCCCTCAGTACTGACCCTCTGACAGTGCAGCACTCCCTCAGTACTGACCCTCTGACAGTGCAGCTCCCTCCCCGTACGCCCTGAAGTGTCAGCCTAGACTTTGTGCGCAGATCTTTGGAGTGCGGTTTGAACCCACAACCTTTGGGGTCAGAGGCCAAAGGGCTACCACCATCTGAGCCGTACTGATGTTACCAGAACAGTGCCGGGTTGTGACAGCTTTGTTCTGCATCTGGCTGTGGTACAATTCAACTGGCCTTGCTTGATAGAGACAACTGGGAACTGTGGAGCAGTGGGGGAGTTGCAGGAGGGGAAGAGGGTGCAGGGGCAGGGGGCTGTTTGCTGCAGAGTTTGGGGGGGGGCGTGGATAACAAGTAGAAAACATCCTATTCTCCCAGAGCAATATGTTTCACCTAAAAGATACCAAATGGGAGGTATGTTAAACCAGAAGGAAGAGTCTGATTGAACCCGGCAACTATTGCTATTCCTGTCACTATTTATATTGGCTGAGATAAATCGAAAATCTGGTGTAAAAGGAGAAAAATAAAGACTTGAGTGACCCAGCGAGTTAATCAGTGTCTGAAAGAGAGAATGGTTAACGCTTTAGGTCAGGCCTTTCATTGTGATTGGATGAAATTGGTGACCCCTGTATTGATTTGCAAGGAATCATTAGTGATAAATCTTTGTGATTAATATCTTACTTACATTTATTCATCGATGTTTCTCTTCATTATGATGCTGGAAGAGGCTGAGATAGATCTAATTGTAATCCCTCGCTTTTGTGTTTTGCCGATCACAATTTGCTTTCTCTACAATTGCGCATTTGCAGTATTTTCGATTATCGTTTCCAGATTTTGGGGGAGGAACTAAAGGCTATCTTTCTTTTAGGTTTTACTTATTAGTGGCACAGCACAGTGGCACAGAGGTTAGCATTGCTGCCTCACAGTGCCAGGGACCCAGGTTCGATTCCCGGCTTGGGTCACTGTCTGTGCATTCTCCCCGTCTCTGCGTGGGTTTCCTCCGGGTGCTCCAGTTTCCTCCCACAGCCCAAAGATTTGCAGGTTAGGTGGACTGGCCATGGTAAATTGTCCCCTAGTGTTAGGGGCACGAGCTAAGGTAAATATATGGGGATAGGGCCTGGGTGGGACTGTGGTCAGTGCAGACTCGATGGGCTGAATGGCCTCCTTCTGCACTGCAGGATTCTATGATTCTATGTCACAACTAGGCTTACATTAACACTATAGTGAAGTTACTGTGAAAATCCTCTAGTTGCCTGTTCTCTGAGGGAGAATTTAGCACGGCCAATGCACCTCACCAGAACGTCTTTCAGACTGTGAGAAGAAACTGGAGCACCTGGAGGAAACCCATGCAGATACAGGGAGAACGTGCAAACTCCACACACACATACACATACACACACACACACACACAGAGTGACCCGAGGCTGGAATTGAACCCAGATCCCTGGCGCTATGAGGCAGCAGTGCTAACCACTGTGCCATCGCGCCATCCAGGGTAGAGTTCCAAAATTCAGTTGATATTAGCCATTGATTGTTGCTGTCCATAACCTATTCTTTACAAATGGTCTCCCCTTTCCTGTCAGTCAATCATTGTATTATGTATGTCCTTTGATAAAACACTTCAATAATCTGTCGAATAATGCAGTATGCGGCCGACATTACATTCTGGGTTGTTAATTGATTATAAGCAATGGAAATAACATTTGATCTGTCCTGTTTGAAGGAAAACTGTGTTCTAAGAATACTCTGATCGCAACAAAACCATTCCTTCTGGGAATGTCTAAAATTGTTACTGTGATGACCTCAATGAGACCCTGAGGTTGTCCTCTTGGGAGTATGAGCTCCCTGATTGAGAGAATGATTGCCTGCCCAATCAGGGGACTCATACTCCAAGAGGCCAACCTCGTTGAGGTCATTACAATTGCAAGGAAATGGAAAGTTGGATCCCACTATTATGAGCCGTCTCTGACATTCCCATCTATCCTCGTAAAATAATGATATTTTTGGACACATTATACTTGAGGGTGGCACAGCGGCACAGTGGTTAGCACTGCTACCTCACAGCGCCAGGGATCTGGGTTCGATCTCCGGCTTGGGTCACCATCTGTGTGGAGTCTCCCCGTGTCTACATAGATTTCCTCTGGGTGCTCCAGTTTCTTCCACAATCCAAAGGATTCCGGGTGCTCCGGTTTCTTCCCACAGTCCAAAGGACTCCCAGTGCTCCAGTTTCTTCCCACAGTCCAAAAAACTTGCCTGTTAGGTGCATAGGCCGTGCTAAATTCTCCCTCTTCTCCCGGACAGCCACCGGAGTGAGGCGATTAGGGGGTTTTCACAGTAAATTCACTGCAGTGTTAATGCAAGCCTACTTGTGACACTAAGAAATAAACTTTAAACTTAAACTTTGATAAGTCTGACATTCGTTTTGAATTGTGTGTCCGAGGTGAAGGAATAAGGCCCAAGGTTGATTACTAAGGTTGAAAGTAGGAGGTGAGGAAGTGTGAGATTTTGAATCTAAGCGATGTTCACATAGTGTCTAGCTTGTCGATAAGAGGAGGAAAAGAAAGATAGAGGAAGACAAGGGGGATACTGAGGTACGTAAGGGGATATGGTCAGATGACCTAAAACTTGGTCAAAGAGACTTTTAGGACTGTTTTAAAGGAGTGGGGGATTGGGGGAGGGCAGGGAGGGGTACTCTTAACTCAAGCAACTGAAGGCACTACCAATAGAGTGCTTAAAATCAGGAGTGCACAAGGAGGGCAAATGTAGGAGATACCTGAGTGAGTTGTAGGGTTGGAGGAACGTTATGGAGGTAGGGAGTGTTGGAGCCTTGAAAGGATTGGAAAACAAGGGTGGGAATTTCAAAATCAGGATGTTGCTTGACTGGGAACCAATGTGGGTCATGGAGCACGGCGGGGGTGGGGGAAAGGGAAGGGGGGGTGGCGGGGGGAGTAATGGAGGAAGAGGATGTTGCTTGACTAGGAACCAATTGTGGGTCATGGAGCATGAGGGGGGTGGGGGAAAGGGAAGGGGGGAGGGGGCGGGGGGAGTGATGGAGGAAGAGGACTGGGTGTGAGTCATGCTTCCACACAACTTTCTGACCGTCCGAAGCCCCACTTCAGCCCCAGGCCAGGGAAAGTTCTGGCCTACCGACCGTCTTGGCAAACACACGCACGCGGCTTAATGTTGAAACAATTCCCGGGATGTTCCAAGTGGGAAACAATTGTTCCAACTTCGAAAGCAAGTGCGTTTTCAATTATTTGTGGCCGTTTATGCCCCTCTCTGTGATCCGGCCATTTCTGAAGCATCGTTCGCTTTATCCAAACTCGCGGCCTTGCTGGATATTTTCTAATGTTGCCCCCGCTGTGTGAGATGGGAGCTGTTTACACGCCACTCTCTGTGTAAATTGATTTGAAACATTGCTGCGCTTGCAAACTCGAGTGCCTGAAATTCTCTTCCCATCAATAAAGAAGTCTCCCGTTTCCCCCCCACCCCCCCACCACCTCCCCCCCCCCCCGACCCCCCCACACCAATAGGCAGCCTGTCCACACAATAACAACATCAAATACATCACATGCAGTGACATTCTGACTGAGTTTATACGAAGGTGCAGCGGAATACGATGATGGATTAGCCATGTCAAAGCTAAGGAATTTAGTTTGTTTGGGCAGTAATGTCCACCGCACTGTGCACTCGATCGAAGCCCTCTCGCCTTCCAGTGCCTTTGCAGCGCTGGAGAATGAAATGATCACCTCTCAGTGACCGATGGCAGTGGTTGTGAATGTCCTACTTTGGACAACATCACACAGAGGTTTACAGCATAGGAACAGGCCCTTCGGCCCAACTTGTCCATGCTGCCCATTAAGCTAGCCCCAATTGCCTGTGTTTGGCCCATCTCCCTCGATCCCCATTTTACCCCTGGCACAGTGGTTAGCACTGCTGCCAAGGACCTGGGTTCGATTCCCGGCTTGGGTCGCTGTCTTTGTGGAGTTTGCACATTCTCCCCGTGCCTGCGTGGGTTTCCTCCGGGTGCTCCGGTTTCCTCCCACAGTCCAAAGACGTGCTGGTTAGGTACACTGGCCATGCTAAATTCTCCCGCAGTGTACCTGAACAGGCGCCGGAATGTGGCGACTAGGGGATTTTCACAGTAACTTCATTGCAGTGTTAATGCAATAAATAAAAAAGAACTATCCATGTAACTGTCTAAATGCTTTTTAAAAGACAAAATTATATCCGACTCTATTACTACCTCTGCCAGCTTGTTCCAGACACTCACCACCCTCTGTGTGAAAAAATTGCCCCATTGGACACTTTTGCATCTCTACCTTCTCACCTTAAACCTGTGCCCTCTTGTTTTAGACTCCCCTACCTTGGGAAAAGGTTTTGAATATCTAGCTGATCTATGCCCGTTGTTATTTTATAGGCCTCTAAGAATCACCCCTACGCTCAAGGGAAAAAAGTCCCAGTCTATCCAGCCTCTCCTTATAACTCAAACCGTCAAGTCCCAGAAACATCCTAGTAAAACTTTTCTTCACTCTTTCTAGTTGAATAGTGTATCCAGGTTGTGGAAAACCCTGTTGTGACTCAGTAAATCCCTAGACTTAATCTATGGCACGTAACTCGATCCTTGCCAAGAAAATAGATGGTGCTGGAAATGGAGTAATAGTGGGGGGGGGGGGGTGTTGGGTCTAGGCCTTATGTTTAACTTTTAACTTGAGATGGAGGCGATGGCTTAGTGGTATTAGCCATAGACTATTAATCCACAAATTTAACTAATGACCTGGGGAACCTGGGTTTGAATCCTGCCGCAGCAGATGGTGGAATTTGAATTCAATAAAAAATCTGGAGTAAGGATCTACTGATGACCGTGAAACCATTGTTGGAAAAACCCATCTGGTTCACTAATGTCCTTTAGGGAAGGAACTCTGCCGTTCTTACCCAGTCTGGCCTACATGTGACTCCAGAGTCACAGCAATGTGGTTGACTCTCAACTGCCCTCCAAGGACAACTGGGCAATGAATGCTGGCCAGCAACATCCATGACCCATGAATGAATAAAAAAAAGACTGTGACCATCCTGGGAGGGCGAAGGGTTGGGAGCAGGCCTGATGTTTAACTATCTACGACCATTCTTATCAGCCACTTGTACAGTTCTACATGAAATTAGATTGCAGATTTTGATTCATTCTTTCAGGGGATGTGGGTATCCCTGGCTGAACTGAGTGGCTTGTGAAGCCTTTTCAGAGGGCATTTTAGTGTTTGGAGTCACACGTAGGCCAGACCAGGTAGGGACGACAGATTTCCATCCTTAAATGAGACACGAGTGAACCAGACGGGTTTTTTTTACGACGATCAACAATGGCTTCATGGTCACGATGAGACTTTTAATTCCAAATTTCGATTGGACTCAAATGCTAACAATGTGGGATTCGAATCCTGGTCCCGACAGCATGGCTCTGAATTCCCACTACATCACTGCCACAAGGTGTTTAATATTGGGATACAGATAGGTTTCATATACTCTTACCAATCAATCCAAACATTGCCTCCACTTCGGTTAATGCTGCAACCCAACGACTTAATAACTAGAACCAATTGCAGCACTTTGTTGATTGAATCATTAGGGCAGTTACAGCACAGGAAGAGGCTATTCAGCCCATCGTACGTACTGACCCTCTTCAAGAGCCACCCTCCTAGTCCCACATGCCCACATTTTCCCCATGGCCCTGCAATTTTTCTCTTATCAGATAACTTACCCCATCTCTTTGAAAGCTATGATTGAATTGACTGCCTCACGTCAGGCAGTGTATTCCACGTTGTAACCACTCGCTGCCTTAAAAAGATGTTCTCCTCACGTCATCATTGCTCCCTTGTGTCAATCACTTTAAATTGGAGTCCGACATAGTATAGCTAACACCATCGTAGGGACTGTGTTAACACAAAGAATTGAAGAGGCCTACCAACTCTTTCGAGCTAAATTGGATGGACAATCAGAATGGCCTCTGCTTGTGTTGTCCGTATCCTCAGGACAATTTTTTCAAATGGTGCTTGCGCATTCAAGATTTGTTTTTGATATTTGTTTGGAATTATGATCAGGCAGTGATTAGCTTTGCCAACTGGCCCCTGTATCGAATTGCTTTTAGCTGATTGAGAAAGTTGATGGATGCTCCATATAGACATTCACTATCTTGAGTTGGAGAGGCTGGACAGGCGAATAAGGTTCCTGATGTTAGGGAGATCCAGAACCAAGGGTCACGGTGTAAGGATAAGGGGTAAGCCATTCAGGATTGAGATATGGAAGAATGTCTTCGCTTGGAGAGTTGTGAACCTGTAGAATTCTCTACCGCAGAAAGGTATTGGGGCCAGTTCATTAGATATGTGCATGAGGGAGCTGCAAGTAGCCCTTGTAGCTAAAGGATCAAGGGGTATGGAGAGAAAGTGAGAGTAGGACACCGAAAGTGTATGATCAGCCATGATCATAATGAATGGTTGTGAACGTAGCCCAGAGCATCACACAAACCAGCTTCCCATCCATTGACTCTGTCTACACTTCCCACAGTCTTGGAAAAGCAGCCAACATAATTAGGGACCCCACGCACCCAGGACATTCTCTCTTCCATCTTCTTCCGTTGGGAAAAAGATACAAAAGTCTGAAGTCACGCACCAAGAACTGTCATCAGAATTTTGAATGGACCTACCTCGCATTAAGTTGATCTTTCTCTACCTCCAGCTACACTATAACACTACATTCTGCACCCTCTCCTTTCCTTCTCTATGAATGGTATGCTTTGACTGTGTTGTGCAAAAGAAACAATACTTTTCACTGTATATTAGTACATGCGACAATAATAAATCAAATCAAATCAAATACTGCAGATGCTGGAATCTGAAACAGAAGTAGAAAAATGCTGGAAAATCTCTGCAGGTCTGACAGCGTCTGTGGAGAGAAAATAGAATTATTGTTTCGAGTCTTGATGATCCTTCAGCTCTGACAAAGGGTCATCGAGACTTGAAACATTAGCTCTACTCTCTCCTCACAGATGCTAAGATTGCTGCCATGATCATATTGAATGGTGGTGCAGGCTTGAGGGGCTGAATAAAGTTTGTTTATTAATCACAAGTGGGCTTACATTAACACTGCAATGAAGTTACTGTGAAAATCCCCTACTCTGGCACCTGTTCAGGTACACGGAGGGAAAATTTCACACCTAACTAGCACATCTTTCAGACTGCGGGAGGAAACCGGAGCACCCGGAGGAAACCCACGCAGGTGAACATGCAAACTCCACACAGACAGTGACCCAAGCTAGGAATCGAACCCGGGCCTCTGGTGCTGAGAGGCAGCAGTGCTAACCACCAATTATAGCCTATTCTTGCACCTATCTCCTATCTTTCAAGGCCGTCAGGTCCCTCGGAAGATGGGAATAGTTTAGTGTTGGTGGCCTCTGCCACATTCCTCACTGCTCCTAGTGTCTCTGGGCTGAAGCTGACAATTGAATGATTAACAGATGGAGAACAGTCAACCTTTGCCAAGAGGCAAAGTAAGAGTGAAATTGTGCCTGCAGATTAGTAGCTAGCCTGACCCAAACGGAGATGGCCAAACTCATTTCACTTTTTTAAAAAAAAAACCTCGCAGTCAGCATCTCATCTTGTGAAGTAATATCGTAACCCGCTGCTCACCGCCCGGTGTCTCTGCGTCCTTTTCATTTAATGAGCTCTGGCCTAATGCCACTGCGGGAATCGCTAATGAGCTGAGAGCTGAGAATGGGAAATCGTTAAAGCTGCACATCTTCAATGGGAGATTCAGAACGGAGATCTAACAGGCCGTGACGAGGCCCAATCGGAGAATGTGACTTAATTTGCGAGGGACTGCAGAAGTCTTTGGTACTGGTGGATTTGTGTATCCTGATGCAGCCAGTGATTAAGAAGGCAAAATGGAATTGCAAAGGAAATGGAGTTTAAAATTAGGGAAGTACAAGGCCTGAGGGAGGCCACATCGTGTACAGTTTTGGCCTCCTTACTTAAGGAAGGATGTACAGAAATTGAAAGGAGTTCCGAGAAGGTTCTCTCGGCCAATTCCCGGGATGAAGGGGTTATCTGATGAGGAAAGGTTGAGCAGGATTAGGCTTGTATTGTTGGGAGTTTAGAAGAATGAGAGATGATCTTATTGAAGTATATAAGATCTTGAGGGGACTTGATGGGGCGGATACCAGAAGGATGGTATATACCGTAGGAGGCTTAGGGGTAATCTTATAAAGGTCGATCAAATAATGAGGGGCTCGATCAGTTAGATAGTCAACATCTTTTCCCAAGAATAGGGCAATCTAAAACTGGAGGGCATAGGTTTAAGGTGACAGATACAAAGGGGTCCAGAGGGGCAATTTTTTTCACACAGAGGGTGGTGAGTATCTGGAAGGAGCTGCCACAGGCAGTAATAGAGGTGGGTGCAATTTTGTCTTTTTAAAAATAGTTAGACAGTTATATGGGTAAGATGGGTATAGAGGGATAGGGGCTAAATGTGGGCGATTGTGATTAGCTTAGTGGTAAAAACTGGGCGGCATGGACAAATTGGGCCATAGGGCCTGTTTCCATACTGTAAACCTCTATGACTCTACCCTTCTCTAGAACGAGGGGGTACAATTTGAAAAATAAAGAGTCTTCCATTTAAGATGGGCGCAAGGGAGATCTTTTTCTCTGAAGGTCTTTAGACATTGTATTCCCTCACAGAGAGTGGTGCATCAGGGCAATGAATATAATCGAGAATCAGTTAGACAGATTTTTGATTGACAAGGGTGTTGAGGTTAAGGGGAGTAGGGAGGGTGTTGAGGGTTAGGGGAGTAGGGAGGGTGTAGAGGGTTAGGGGAGTAGGGAGGGTGTCGAGGGTTAGGGGAGTAGGGAGGGCGTTGAGGGTTAGGGGAGTAGGGAGGGCGTCGAGGGTTAGGGGAGTAGGGAGGGCGTCGAGGGTTAGGGGAGTAGGGAGGGTGTCGAGGGTTGGGGAGTAGGGAGGGTGTAGAGGGTTAGGGGAGTAGGGAGGGTGTTGAGGGTAAGGGGAGTGGGGAGGGTATTGAGGATGAGGGGAGTAGGGAGGGTGTTGAGGGTTAGGGGAGTAGGGAGGGTATTGAAGATGAGGGGAGTAGGGAGGGTGTTGAGGGTTAGGGGAGTAGGGAGGGTGTGGAGGGTTAGGGGAGTGGGGAGGGTGTTGAGGGTTAGGGGAGTAGGTAGGGTGTTGAGGGTTAGGGGAGTGGGGAGGGTGTTGAGGATGAGGGGAGTAGGGAGGGTGTTGAGGGTTAGGGGAGTGGGGAGGGTGTTGAGGATGAGGGGAGTAGGGAGGGTGTTGAGGGTTAGGGGAGTAGGGAGGGTGTGGAGGGTTAGGGGAGTGGGGAGGGTGTTGAGGGTTCTTGGGAGTGGGTAGGGTGTGGAGGGTTAGGGGAGTAGGGAGGGTATTGAGGATGAGGGGAGTAGGGAGGGTGTTGAGGGTTAGGGGAGTAGGGAGGGTGCTGAGGGTTCTTGGGAGCGGGTAGGGTGTGGAGGGTTAGGGGAGTAGGGAGGGTGTGGAGGGTTAGGGGAGTAGGGAGGGTGTGGAGGGTTAGGGGAGTAGGAAAGGTGAGGAGGATTATGGGGAATAGGTGAGAAAGTGGAATCAGACCAGCCGTGATCTTATTGAATGGCGGAGCAGGTTTGAGGGGATGAATGGCCAGCTTCTCCCATTTCCTCCGTAAACACCAGGGCCCTCGGAGCACTCTGCAGGGATCTGCTCTTGGTTATTGCAAAAACAATTTCTATAGAAGCCTTCGCTTTAATCTACTGAGTGCAGCACTTGTCCTGCAGAAGCGCTGACTTAATCAAATGTCCATGTCAGACAAAAACAGTCCAGTAAATTATCTTTTTCTTTTTTGTGTTTTATTCGAGAGTAAATTAAAGGGAAAATGGTATCTCCATGAAACCTTTCTGCTGCAGTGTTGGCATGGGCTGCAGGGCAGAGAGATTTGCCCTATTCCTGATAATAGCAACTCTTGTGACATGTTGTATGTTTTGTAACAAGTCTTTAGAAATGAGCAAACATTCGCCTGCAGTTTGTGATGAATACATTATTGATGAAAAATGTTAGGAACATGTGATGTAATCGTCTTGTGACGATATTGTGCTTTTAAGAAATGTATTGTTATGTATGGGTGGCACAGTGATTAGTGCTGCCTCACAGCGCCAGGGACCCAGGGTGGCACAGTAGTTAGCACTGCTGCCTCACAGCACCAGGGACCCAGGGTGGCACAGTACTTAGCATTGCCGCCTCACAGCGCCAGGGACCCTGGGTGGCACAGTAGTTAGCACTGCCGCCTCACAGCGCCAGGGACCCTGGGTGGCACAGTACTTAGCGCTGCTGCTTCACAGCACCAGGGACCCGGGTTCGATTCCCGGCTTGGGTCACTGCCTGTGCAGAGTTTGCACGTTCTCCCCGGGTCTGTGTGGGTTTTCTCCGGGTGCTCCGGTTTCCTCCCACAGTCCAAAAGACGTATTGGGTGCATTGGCCGTGCTAAATTCTCCCTCAGTGTACCCGAATAGCGCCAGAGCATGGCAACAAGGGGATTTTCATAGTCACTTAATTGCAGTGTTAATGTAAGCCTACTTGTAACACTAATAAATAAAGTTGAAACTGTAATTCAATCATGTTTCTGTGCAGGATACTTTTAGCAGTCCCCGTCCATTTTATTGGTGCTGTTGGGTCTAGAACTATCATCCTATACTGTTTCTGCGTTCCATGTTGTGGCTGATTGCCTCGGGCAGCTGAGGACAATTTCTTTGCAATTCTTGATTTCAAATCACTTCTGGGTCATTCTTGCCTTCAGTGTTGCTGGGACCACAAATGATGAGGAATGCAACTTCCTGTCACGTACATGTCATTTTTCTTTTATACGCCCAGCCCATAATTTGCCACTGGAATTCCAACGTCCTTTCCAGTTGGAACATTCTAGAAATGTTGGGGGCTCAGGAGAGCTGCTGGAAATGGCACGCTGGGAGAGAGAGGGAAACCAGTCCTAGAGTGCCATTGGGTTTTTCAGCTCAGCTGAGTTTGATTCTGCCCACGGATGCCATCTGGAAGTGTTAGCTATCCTCTGAGAGGATACATCAGCATTGGGCACCCTGTCTGTTATTCTTCCCTCCATGGCTGTAGAAGCCAGTTGTCACAACTTACCAACACATCATTGCACCGCTCAGGATGGGAAACTGGGACCTCTCGAGTCCTTATAGTTTAGACTGGGGCTTCTCCAGTCCATATAGATTGGGCCAAGGCTTCTCCAGTCCATGTAGTTTAGACTGGGGTTCCTCCAGTCCATATAGTTTAGGCTGGGACTTCTCCAGTTCATATAATTTAGGCCGGGACTTCTCCAGTCCATATAGTTTAGGTTGGGACTTCTCCAGTCCATATAGTTTAGACTGGGACTTCTCCAGTCCATATAGTTTAGGCTGGAGCCACTCTAGTGCATATAGTTTAGACTGGGACTTCTCCAGTGCATATAGTTTAGACTGGGACTTCTCCAATCCATGTAGTTTAGACTGGGACTTCTCCAGTGCATATAGTTTAGACTGGGACTTCTCCAATCCATATAGTTTAGACTGAGACTTCTCCAGTCCATATAGTTTAGACTGGGACTTCTCCAATCCATATAGTTTAGACTGGGACTTCTCCAATCCATATAGTTTAGGCTGAGACTTCTCCAGTCCATATAGTTTAGACAGGGACTTCTCCAATCCATATAGTTTAGGCTGAGACTTCTCCAGTCCATATAGTTTAGACTGAGACTTCTCCAGTCCATATAGTTTAGACTGAGACTTCTCCAGTCCATATAGTTTAGACTGGGACTTCTCCAGTCCATATAGTTTAGACTGGGACTTCTCCAATCCATATAGTTTAGGCTGAGACTTCTCCAGTCCATATAGTTTAGACTGGGGCTTCTCCAATCCATATAGTTTAGGCTAAGACTTCTCCAGTCCATATAGTTTAGACTGGAGCTTCTCCAGTCCGTATAGTTTAGGCTGAGACTTCTCCGGTCCATATAGTTTAGACTGGGACTTCTCCAGTCCATATAGTTTAGACTGGGACTTCTCCAATCCATATAGTTTAGGCTGAGACTTCTCCAGTCCATATAGTTTAGACTGGGGCTTCTCCAGTCCGTATAGTTTAGGCTGAGACTTCTCCGGCCCATATAGTTTAGACTGGGGCTTCTCCAGTCCATATAGGTTAGGCTAGGACTTCTCCAGTCCATATAGTTTAGGTTGGGACTTCTCCAGTCCATATAGTTTAGACTGGGACTTCTCCAGTCCATATAGTTTAGGTTGGGACTTCTCCAGTCCATATAGTTTAGACTGGGACTTCTCCAGTCCATATAGTTTAGACTGGGACTTCTCCAGTCCATATAGTTTAGGTTGGGACTTCTCCAGTCCATATAGTTTAGACTGGGACTTCTCCTGTCCATATAGTTTAGGCTGAGACTTCTCCGGTCCATATAGTTTAGACTGGGACTTCTCCAGTCCATATAGTTTAGACTGGGGCTTCTCCAGTCCATATAGGTTAGGCTAGGACTTCTCCAGTCCATATAGTTTAGACTGGGACTTCTCCAGTCCATATAGTTTAGACTGGGGCTTCTCCAGTCCATATAGGTTAGGCTAGGACTTCTCCTGTCCATATAGTTTAGACTGGGACTTCTCCTGTCCATATAGTTTAGATTGGGACTTCTCCAGTCCATATAGTTTAGACTGGGACTTCTCCAGTCCATATAGTTTAGACTGGGACTTCTCCAGCCCGTATAGTTTAGACTGGGACTTCTCCAGTGCGTATAATTTAGACTGGGACTTCCCCAGTCCATATAGTTTAGACTGGGGCTTCTCCAGTCCGTATAGCTTAGATTGGGACTTCTCTGGTCCATATAGGTTAGGCTAGGACTTCTCCAGTCCATATAGTTTAGGTTGGGACTTCTCCAGTCCATATAGTTTTGACTGGGACTTCTCCTGTCCATATAGTTTAGATTGGGACTTCTCCAGTCCATATAGTTTGGGCTGGGACTTCTCCAGTCCATATAGTTTAGGCTGGGACTTCTCCAGTCCATACAGTTTAGGCTGGGACTTCTCCAGTCCATACAGTTTAGATTGGGACTTCTCCAGTCCATACAGTTTAGATTGGGACTTCTCCAATCCATGTAGTTTAGACTGGGACTTCTCCAGTGCATATAGTTTAGACTGGGACTTCTCCAATCCATATAGTTTAGACTGAGACTTCTCCAGTCCATATAGTTTAGACTGGGACTTCTCCAATCCATATAGTTTAGACTGGGACTTCTCCAATCCATATAGTTTAGGCTGAGACTTCTCCAGTCCATATAGTTTAGACAGGGACTTCTCCAATCCATATAGTTTAGGCTGAGACTTCTCCAGTCCATATAGTTTAGACTGAGACTTCTCCAGTCCATATAGTTTAGACTGGGACTTCTCCAGTCCATATAGTTTAGACTGGGACTTCTCCAATCCATATAGTTTAGGCTGAGACTTCTCCAGTCCATATAGTTTAGACTGGGGCTTCTCCAATCCATATAGTTTAGGCTAAGACTTCTCCAGTCCATATAGTTTAGACTGGAGCTTCTCCAGTCCGTATAGTTTAGGCTGAGACTTCTCCGGTCCATATAGTTTAGACTGGGACTTCTCCAGTCCATATAGTTTAGACTGGGACTTCTCCAATCCATATAGTTTAGGCTGAGACTTCTCCAGTCCATATACATAAGAACATAAGAACATAAGAAATAGGAGCAGGAGTAGGCCATCTGGCCCTTCGAGCCTGCCTCGCCATTCAATAAGATCATGGCTGATCTGTCGTGGCTGATCTGTCGTGGCTCAGTTCCACTTTCCCGCCCTCTCCCCATAACCCTTAATCCCCTCTCTTATCAAAAACCCATCAACCCGCTTCTTAAAAATATTTAGCGAGGCAGCCTCCACCACTTCAACGGGCAGAGAATTCCAGAGATTCACCACCCTTTGAGTGAAGAAGTTCCTCCTCAACTCCGTTCTGAACCGCCCCCCCTTTATCTTGAGGCTGTGCCCCCTAGTCCTACTGTCTTTTTTAGTTTAGACTGGGGCTTCTCCAGTCCGTATAGTTTAGGCTGAGACTTCTCCGGCCCATATAGTTTAGACTGGGGCTTCTCCAGTCCATATAGGTTAGGCTAGGACTTCTCCAGTCCATATAGTTTAGGTTGGGACTTCTCCAGTCCATATAGTTTAGACTGGGACTTCTCCAGTCCATATAGTTTAGGTTGGGACTTCTCCAGTCCATATAGTTTAGACTGGGACTTCTCCAGTCCATATAGTTTAGACTGGGACTTCTCCAGTCCATATAGTTTAGGTTGGGACTTCTCCAGTCCATATAGTTTAGACTGGGACTTCTCCTGTCCATATAGTTTAGGCTGAGACTTCTCCGGTCCATATAGTTTAGACTGGGACTTCTCCAGTCCATATAGTTTAGACTGGGGCTTCTCCAGTCCATATAGGTTAGGCTAGGACTTCTCCAGTCCATATAGTTTAGACTGGGACTTCTCCAGTCCATATAGTTTAGACTGGGGCTTCTCCAGTCCATATAGGTTAGGCTAGGACTTCTCCTGTCCATATAGTTTAGACTGGGACTTCTCTTGTCCATATAGTTTAGATTGGGACTTCTCCAGTCCATATAGCTTAGACTGGGACTTCTCCAGTCCATATAGTTTAGACTGGGACTTCTCCAGCCCGTATAGTTTAGACTGGGACTTCTCCAGTGCGTATAATTTAGACTGGGACTTCCCCAGTCCATATAGTTTAGACTGGGGCTTCTCCAGTCCGTATAGCTTAGATTGGGACTTCTCCGGTCCATATAGGTTAGGCTAGGACTTCTCCAGTCCATATAGTTTAGGTTGGGACTTCTCCAGTCCATATAGTTTTGACTGGGACTTCTCCTGTCCATATAGTTTAGATTGGGACTTCTCCAGTCCATATAGTTTGGGCTGGGACTTCTCCAGTCCATATAGTTTAGGCTGGGACTTCTCCAGTCCATACAGTTTAGGCTGGGACTTCTCCAGTCCATACAGTTTAGATTGGGACTTCTCCAGTCCATACAGTTTAGATTGGGACTTCTCCAGTCCATATAGTTTAGACTGGGACTTCTCCAGTCCATATAGTTTAGGCTGAGACTTCTCCAGTCCATATAGTTTAGACTGGGACTTCTCCAATCCATATAGTTTAGGCTGAGACTTCTCCAGTCCATATAGTTTAGACTGGGGCTTCTCCAGTCCGTATAGTTTAGGCTGAGATTTCTCCGGCCCATATAGTTTAGACTGGGGCTTCTCCAGTCCATATAGGTTAGGCTAGGACTTCTCTAGTCCATATAGTTTAGGTTGGGACTTCTCCAGTCCATATAGTTTAGACTGGGACTTCTCCAGTCCATATAGTTTAGGTTGGGACTTCTCCAGTCCATATAGTTTAGACTGGGACTTCTCCAGTCCATATAGTTTAGACTGGGACTTCTCCAGTCCATATAGTTTAGGTTGGGACTTCTCCAGTCCATATAGTTTAGACTGGGACTTCTCCTGTCCATATAGTTTAGGCTGAGACTTCTCCGGTCCATATAGTTTAGACTGGGACTTCTCCAGTCCATTCAGTTTAGGCTGGGACTTCTCCAGTCCATACAGTTTAGATTGGGACTTCTCCAGTCCATACAGTTTAGATTGGGACTTCTCCGGACCATATAGTTTAGACTGGGACTTCTCCAGTCCATATAGTTTAGGCTGAGACTTCTCCAGTCCATGTAGTTTAGACTGGGACTTCTCCAATCCATATAGTTTAGGCTGAGACTTCTCCAGTCCATATAGTTTAGACTGGGGCTTCTCCAGTCCGTATAGTTTAGGCTGAGACTTCTCCGGCCCATATAGTTTAGACTGGGGCTTCTCCAGTCCATATAGGTTAGGCTAGGACTTCTCCAGTCCATATAGTTTAGGTTGGGACTTCTCCAGTCCATATAGTTTAGACTAGGACTTCTCCTGTCCATATAGTTTAGACTGGGACTTCTCCTGTCCATATAGTTTAGACTGGGACTTCTCCAGTCCATATAGTTTAGACTGGGACTTCTCCAGTCCATATAGTTTAGACTGGGACTTCTCCTGTCCATATAGTTTAGACTGGGACTTCTCCTGTCCATATAGTTTAGATTGGGACTTCTCCAGTCCATATAGTTTAGACTGGGACTTCTCCAGTCCATATAGTTTAGACTGGGACTTCTCCAGTCCATATAGTTTGGGCTGGGACTTCTCCGGTCCATATAGTTTAGACTGGGACTTCTCCAGTCCGTAGAGTTTAGACTGGGACTTCTCCAGTGCGTATAATTTAGACTGGGATTTCCCCAGTCCATATAGTTTAGACTGGGGCTTCTCCAGTCCGTATAGCTTAGACTGGGACTTGTCCGGTCCATATAGGTTAGGCTAGGACTTCTCCAGTCCATATAGTTTAGGTTGGGACTTCTCCAGTCCATATAGTTTAGACTGGGACTTCTCCTGTCCATATAGTTTAGATTGGGACTTCTCCAGTCCATATAGTTTAGATTGGGACTTCTCCAGTCCATATAGTTTAGACTGGGACTTCTCTAGTCCATATAGTTTAGGCTGGGACTTCTCCAGTCCATATAGTTTAGACTAGGACCTCTCTAGTCCATATAGTTTAGGCTGGGACTTCTCCAGTCCATATAGTTTAGACTAGGACCTCTCTAGTCCATATAGTTTAGGCTGGGACTTCTCCAGTCCATATTGTTTAGACTGGGGTTTCTCCAGTCCATATTGTTTAGACTGGGGTTTCTCCAGTCCATATAGTTTAGGCTGGGACTTCTCCAGTCCATATAGTTTAGACTGGGACCTCTCCAGTCCATATAGTTTAGGCTGGGACTTCTCCAGTCCATATTGTTTAGACTGGGGTTTCTCCAGTCCATATTGTTTAGACTGGGGTTTCTCCAGTCCATATAGTTTAGACACTAAGGGGCAATTTAGCACAGCCAATCCACCTAACCTGCGCATCTTTCGACACTAAAGGAACAATTTAGCATGGCCAATTCAACTAACCTGGACATCTTTGCGCCGTGGGAGGAAACCGGAGCACCCGGAGGAAACCCACACAGGCACAGGGAGAACATGCAAACTCCACACAGTTAAACCAAGGTTCCAGTGCTAGCCACCATGCCACCCATGGGCAACATCACCCAGTACACCTTGGCACGTGCGCACTTATCAGCTGGAGGTTGACAGCAGAGGAAAAGAATCTGAGGCTGACTCTTATTCACCCAGGAGCCTGGAGGTGCTGAGCAAATATCCCTGGCACAGACAGGTACAATCCCGATCGAGAGCTGGAGGTGAGCGTGCATGCTGATTTAGTGACCCCGATCAAATAGTGAATGCTTGCCAGGGGGAATTCAGAAACGGCACGGCATCAGGGGAGCTTGTCAGCTGTGAGAAACTGTCTGCATGATTTATTACCCAATTATTCCTGTGAATGAGCGGAACTCCAGGCAGTGATATTACATAATCCTACCAAGGCTCAGCACTGCCTCGCTGCGAAACTCATTTTCGCACCACTGTAAATTATTCGAACATGACCAGAAGGCATTTTTTTCTTTTTTTTTAAAGAAGAAAAAGACTGCGCAAAATCAATACCATAAAGATTTGGGGCAATTTTTCATGCTCAAGGATCTGTGCTGGCTGTAACAACGAACTTTAAAATTTATTATTCATCGCCGTCAGGTTGTGATTCCCGAACACGCCATTCGCAATTTGCCACCCAATCTCAGGACACTTTGAGGCCTGGCGCTGGGAAAATTACTGGATAAAAGCAAATTACTGCGGATCCTGGAATCTGAATGCCAATAGAGAAAATGCTGGAAAATCTCAGCAGGTTTGGCAGCTCCTGTCGGGAGAGAAAAGAGCTGCCGTTTCGAGTCATAGAGACTTACAGCGTGGAAACAGGCCCCACGGCCCAACTCATTCTCTACTCAGAGAGTGGTTGGGGTGTGGAATGCACTGCCTGCTGTGATAGTGGAGTCGGACACTTTAGGAACTTTCAGGCGGTTATTTGATAGGCACATGGAGCATCCCAGGATGATAGGGAGGGGATAGCTTGATCTTGGTTTTGGACAAAGCTCAGCACAACACCGAGGGCCGAATGGCTGTACTGTTCTATGTTCTATTGTCCATGCCACCCTTTTTTTTTGAAACCTAAATTGCCTGCGTTTGGCCCATATCGCTTTATACCCATTGTACCCATGTAACTGTCTAAACGGTTTTTAAAAGACAAAATTGTACCCGCCCCTACTACTACCTGTGGCAGCTCATTCCAGCCACGTACCACCCTCTGAGTGAAAAAATTGCCCCTCTGGACTCTTCTTGTATTTCTCCCTCTCTGCCCTCTAGTTTAAGACTCCCCTGCCTTTGGGAAAAGATATTGACTATCTAGCTGATCTATGCCCCTCATTATTTTATAGACCTCTATAACGTCACCCCTCAGCCTCCTACGCTTCAGGGGAAAAAAATCCCAGTCTATCCAGCATCTCCTTATCTCAAACCATCAAGTCCTGGAGCTTATTGTACAACAGTCTGGAGGCAAATCCTGACCGAAACCTCTCTTCCTCCCCTCACTATTGCAGGCTGAGATACATTGAAGGTAGGATGTGGGGCTTGGATTGTTAGGGATGCGATGCCTTTCATTCTGCACGCACCCCACAATTCTATTGAAGTGCAGAATTCTGAACCCTCTTAAATCGAGATCCCATCCAGCACCAAAATGGACTTGTTTCCAAGAGGGAACATCATCATGACCAGGGTCTGACTCAATCTTCTATTGGTGACATTTGAGAAATGGAAAGAATTATTCATAGCTGGCTATTACACTGCCTCCCACACCATCGCATCGATTTCCATTCCACTCCCCACGATCACTGCTTTTAGAAGTGGGGGCGATGTCTTTCGGTAATATCTAATGAAAAATACACGTACAGTTAAAATTGGTCACTCTATTTCTCGTTTAGTGTTCTGAGCAAAAACCTTAATATATACTCGCCTTTGAACTTTCTTTACCCTCCTCTAGTTACAGTGCGTTTAACGTTTTTATTAAGTGTCAGAAATTAGAGAACTTTGCAGTCTAGAATCCAAAAAGCTGAGAATCCCGAGAGGCCATTCGGCCCATCTAACAGAGCATCTTACTCATGCACTATCCCTGTAATCCCACATGTTTACCCTGCTAATTCCCCCTAACCTACATATCCTGGCACGGTGGCACAGTGGTTAGCACTGCTATCTCCCAGAGACAGGAACCTGGATTCGATTGCCGCTTGGGTCACTGTCTGTGTGGAGTCTGCACATTCTCCCCGTGTCTGCGTAGGTTTCCTCTGGGTGCTCCGGTTTCCTCCCACACTCCAAAAGACGTGCTGGTTAGATGCTAAATTCTCCCTCAGTGTACCCGAACAGGCACCAGAGTGTGGCAACTAGGGGATTTTCACAGTAACTTCACTGCAGCGTTAATGTAAGCAAAAATGCAACAATAATAAATAAACTTTAAAATTTTATCTTGGCTCATTAAGTGGCAATGAGCGTGGCCAATCCACCTAACACGCAAATCTTTGAAGAGTTGGAGGAAACCCACACAGACATGGGGAGAACATGCAGAGACTGCACAATCAGCTGAGGCTGGAATCAAACCCAGGTCCCTCACGCTGTGAGGCAGCAGTGCTAACCACTGTGCCACGGTGCTGCTCTGGGTCCCTGGCACTGTGAGGCAGCAGTGCTAACCACTGTGCCACGGTGCTGCTCTGGGTCCCTGGCACTGTGAGGCAGCAGTGCTAACCCACTGCACCAATGCACCACACACACAAATCTTCCCAAATCATTTTCCACCAAAGAGCCTGTGAAGGCACTGAATAAATTTGGATCCGTGATTCTCCTTTGGAACAGTTCGTCTCACGCTATCCTGAGTATTCCTCTCTGGCGTGGTCCTTTTAATGATATTGAGATCTAAACAAGTTGTAATTAGTGGTTCAGCACAGAGTGAGTGTTCTTAACTTCAGAATAAAAGTTGGAGTATATTTATTGGTCATAAGTAGGCTTACATAAAACACTGTAATGAAGTTACTATGAAAATGCCCTAGTTGTCACGCTCCGGTTCGGGTACACTGAGGGAGAATTTAGCATGGCCAACGCACCTAAGCAGACACTGGGAGAAAGTACACACTCCTTATAGGCACTGACCCACGTCGGGACTCAAATCCAGGCCCCTGGTGCTGTGAGGCAGCAGTGCTAACCACTGTGCCACCATGCTGCCCTGGGTCCCTGGCACTGTGAGGCAGCAGTGCTAACCACTGTGCCACCATGCTGCCCTGGGTCCCTGGCACTGTGAGGCAGCAGTGCTAACCACTGTGCCACCATGCTGCCCCGGGTCTCTGGCACTGTGAGGCAGCAGTGCTAACCACTGTGCCACCACGCTGCCCCGGGTCCCTGGCACTGTGAGGCAGCAGTGCTAACCACTGTGCCACCATGCCATGTTCGGTGGTCGCTGACTAGGTTTCAATTGCCGGATGCCTGTTAAAAGGCTGATAAACGCTACCGAGTACCTGACAAAGCTACAAGAATCTTTCAGCTAATTGGCATGTCAGCACTTATTTTCATGGTGGTGGGAGACAAAATTTGGGATGTCTCGCGAATGAGAGATTTTCACATATTGTCTGCTGTGGAGCAGTAACAATTAGGCAGCGATATTCTCAGGCTGCTGAGTCTCTGGATAACCCAGCTGTCAAAATATGAGCTATGTGGAGAATGTCACAGCAGGGTACTGTGGTTATATTACTGGAATAATAATCTGAACATGAATTTATTTGGTACAACGTGAGTTCACTTCCCATCCCAGTGACTCTTAAAAACCTGGGATTAGTAAAATTGTTTGTGAAGAGTGTTAGATTGTGGATTAAAACTCAGCAGGTTCACTTATGATTCCTCTGGTATGGATACCTGCTGTTTTACGTGGTCTGACCCCAGTATCGGAGATGTCAGCCCCACACCAACACCCATTGAAGTCCCTTGGAGCACGGAGGACAAGGTGTCTGCTGTACTCCCACCCATTGACTCTGCCTACACTTCCCGCTGCCTTGGAAAAGCAACCAGCATAATCAAGTACCCCTCTGTGTGGGGAGGCGATGGTTGAGTGGTATTGACACTCAATCACTAATGCAGAAACACAGCTCACGTTCTGGGGACCTGGGTTCGAATCCTGCCACGGCAGATAATGGAATTTGAATTCAATTTTAAAAAATCTGGAATTAAGAGTCTACTGATGACCGTGAAACCATTGTCGGAAAAGTCCATCTCGTTCATTAATGCCCTTTAGGGAAAGAAATCTGCCATCTTTACCTGGTCTTGGCCTACACGTGACTCCAGAATCACAGCAACGTGGTTGACTTTCAACTGCCCTCCAAGGGCACCTAGGGATGGGCAATAAATGCTGGCCCAGCCAGCGATGCCCAGGAATGAATGAAATTTAGAACATAGAACATTACAGCGCAGAACAGGTCCTTTGGCCCACGATGTTGCGCCGACCAGTTAAAAAAACAATGACCCTCTAACCTAAACCAACCCCTTTTCGTCCATAAACCTATCCACGGATCTCTTAAACGCCCCCAAACTAGGCGCATTTACAACCGCAGCAGGCAGGGCATTCCAATCCCTCACCACCCTCTGGGTAAAGAACCTACCCCTGACATCCGTCCTATAACTACCCCCCCCTTAATTTAAAGCCATGCCCCCTCGTGCTAGCATTCTCCATCCGAGAAAACAGGCTATCACCATCCACCCTATCTAAACCTCTAATCATCTTATATTTTTCAATAAGATCCCCTCTTAGCCGCCTTCTTTCCAGCGAAAACAACCCCAAATCCCTCAGTCTCTCCTCATAGGACCTCCCCTCCATACCAGGCAACATCCTGGTAAACCTCCTCTGCACCCTCTCCAAAGCCTCCACATCCTTCCTATAATGTGGGGACCAGAACTGCACACAGTACTCCAAGTGCGGCCGCACCAGAGTTGTGTACAGCTGCAACATGACGCTGCGACTCCTAAATTCAATCCCCCTACCAATAAACGCCAAGACACCGTATGCCTTCTTAACAACCCTATCTACTTGATTCCCAACTTTCAGGGATCTATGTACACATACACCTAGATCCCTCTGTTCATCCACACTATTCAGAGACCTCCCATTAGCCCTATACTCGACACATTTGTTTTTTGAACAACCTGCTACGGTGCTGCAGCGACCAAACACGGGATCCTTGCTAACCAGGGGACTCTCCCATTCTTACTGCCTACCATACGCCTATTGGAAGTTCTTACAGGTTGATAATCAACCTGGCAACGTTATGAACACCCCTTCCATGACCATCAGGTTCTGGTGTGGGACTCGAACCTAGAGCTTCTGTCTCAGAGGCAGGGACTCTGTGCTGCAAGTCCTTTGACTCAATGTGGTTGACACTTGGCTGCCCACTGAAGTGAGCTAACAAGTCCCAAAGAATCCCTACACTGCAAAAGGCAGCCATTCCATCCATCGAGCTGGGAATTGAACCCGTGTCCCTGGCACTGTGAGGCAGCGGTGTTAACCACTGTGCCACCGCTCATTGCAAGCTCATTCTTCTGAGACATGAGGGGAAGTCTGGTTCCCTAATAAGTTTAAAGAAGCTATAAGCTGCAGTGTTGCAATATGAAATGGACCCAGAACCTTCAAAACAAAATGACCAATTTGGCACTGTTAGTGACACACAAAGCCAGCTCCTTATATTTACGTCTTAATCACATTTTCAAATCAGATTATACTCATGCAATGATGCTCTTCAAACTTGAATATACATTTGTTCAAAGTGTAGGAACACGGTTAGTTCAGTCAGCCCACAGAATTCCTATAGTGCAGGCGGAAGCCATTCAGCCCATCGAGTCTTCACTGACTCTCTGACAGAGCACCTTAGCCAAGCTCATCCTGCCGTGCTATCCCTGTAACCCTACACATTCACCCCACTAAAACCTCTAACCTACACTCTTGGCACACTAAAGGGCAACTTAGCATGGCCAATCCACCCAATCTGCTCATCTTAAGACACTAAGGGACAATTTAGCATGGCCAATCCATCTAACCCGCACACCTTTACACTGTGGGAGGAAACCGGAGTACCCGGAGGAAACCCATGCAGACACAGAGGAGGTTGTGCAAACTCCACACAGACAGTGACCTGAGGCCAGAATTGAACCCAGGTCCCTGGCGCTGTGAGGCAGCAGTGCTAAGCACTGTGCCGCCGTACCACGGTTATCGTGTCCTGCGTTTGTGGGGATTTGGTCTATTCAGGGAAATACGTGAATAGAATTTCCCGTACGTTGTATCAGGTCCCAGTTATGATGACAAATTTACAATGACTACAGGGATTGAAAATTCTGCCCAGCTAAATACTGAGCTGTACAATTTATTTCACCTTGAATACTTTTGAAATGAGGCCTTTTGTGAATACAATAAACCACAATATCCCATGGTGAGGTATTTATCCCACACCTCAGGGGGGAAACTAGCACAAACCTGTACTGAATTGTTCGAAATAGACTGTGAACGTAAGTGTTGCTTAACTGAGACTCTCATTAAGCAATGACTGAATGGGAAGCTGGATTTAATTCCCCATTCCAGTGTCCACAAACATGTTGTCAATCTCTCAGGACAAGAGCGCAGAAAAGATTTACTAGGATGCTACCGGGTCTTGATGGATTGAGTTATAAGGAGAGGCTGGATAGACTGGGACTTTTTTCCTTGAAGCGTAGGAGGCTGAGGGGTGATCTTATAGAGGTTTATAAAATAATGATGGACACAGATCAGCTAGATAGTCAATATCTTTTCCCAAAGGTAGGGGGGTCTAAAACTACAAGGCATAGGTTTAAGGTGAGAGGGGAGAGAGACAAAAGGGTCCAGAGGGGCAATTTTTTCACATAGAGGGTGGTGAGTGTCTGGAACAAGCTGCCAGAGGTGGTAGCAGAGGGGTACAATTTTCTTTTAAAAAGTGTTTAGACAGTTACATGAGCAAGATGGGTATAGGGGGACATGGGTCAAACGAGAGCAATTGGGACTGGCTTAAACAAAGGGCGGCATGGACATGTTGGGCTGAAGGGCCTATTTCCATGCTGTAAACCTCTATGACTCTATGACAGGAGCTCCATGAAACCTCTGGGAATTTGCTTAACCACAGTTGGCAACCTGACTCCCAATTGTCACTGCTTCTCTACGCTGATAGTTGGTATTTTGTCCATTCTGTACTGATAATACTTTCCCCATCCAAAACTAATGACACATCCTGTGTATACATTAAAAAAAAATCTCTTCCACATTAACCCACATACTGCAAAGTTGTTATAGCACAGGTGGCGGCCATTCAGCCCAATGTGTTCATGCTAGCTCTCCGCTAGAGCAACCCAGTTGCTCCCACTCTCCCGCCTCGCTCATTATTTTGGTCCCGTTTGCAATGTTGGACGAGCAGAAATTTCCTCCATTTAAACAATAGAGGGAGGGCGCTAGGTGCTGACAGACCAGCCGTCCTGTTAGTGAACAGTCCTATGCGCTGGGAGCATAGCACCACAGAATCCCGACACTGCAGAAGGAGGCCATTCAGCCCATTAAGTCTGCACTGACTCTCTCCAAAAGAACATCTTACCGGCATTGGGTCGCTTGTCTGTATTGAGTTTGCACCTTCTCTCCATGTCTGCATGGGTGCTCCGGCTTCCTCCCACAGTCCCAAAGACATGCTTGTTAGTTGCGTTGGTCGTGCTAAGTTTGCTCTCAATGTACCCGAACAGGTAAATTTCCTTCCCTTAAGGGCATTAGTGAACCAGATGGGGTTTTCCCAACAATCCACAATCACAGAATGCTACAGTGTAGAAGGTCATTCAGCCCATCAAGTCTACACCGACCACAATCCCACCTGGCCCCAACCCCATGGATTTACCCTAGCGAGCCTCCCTGACACTAAGCGGCAATTTAGCATGGCCAATCCCCCTAACCTTTGGACTGTGGGATGAAACCAGAGCATCTGGAGGAAACCCACGCAGACACGGGGAGAATGTGCAAACTCCACACAGGCAGTGACCCGAGGCCGGAGTTGAACCCGGGTCCCTGGCGCTGTGAGGCAGCAGTGCTAACCACTGTGCCACCATTTCAGGACGAGTGAGGCCGTAAGATTCCACCCCCAAAGGAGATGTCTGCTTTAAAAACTAGACGGCGGTTAGTATTGGAAGTTTCAGAATCATTCCTGGTCCTTTAAGTTAGAAGTTTTCCTTTAAATCACAAATGATGCATAGAATAAAAGCTATTTTCATCCAGGTCCCCTTCTGTTGAGCAGCACCGCAGTCGATTCATTCTGATTTTGCACCGCGGAATGAGAATTTTATCTTGTGCATCTAACCAATCTCTGTGACAAGCCGTAATAGGAACAGGTCAGATTTTCAGATGAAGCGCTGTTTGGAAAATTTGAGTCCATGTAATCTAACTACGCAGCCCAAAAGTCAGTCCTGTTATACGCCCTGTTCAGTTCAAGGAAACATTCTGCCTGCGAATGGTAAAATAAAATAAGTTTTTGACAACAACTTATATTTATATAGCGCCTTCTTAATTATGTCCTGAGTGGCTTCACAGAGTGATTTGAAAACAGTTGTGAATTATTATACATTATGTGGACGTTGAGGTGATTTGATATCAGTTGGGTGCCTTCGGACCTCGTTGTGTGGGTTACAGATCTCGGGGAGGCCAAGGAGATCGGTGATGAAGGGCAGAGAGGAGGCAAGTTCTATCAGTAGGAGAGACTAAGATCCAAGGGCACAGCCTCAGAGTAAAGACACGACTCTTTAGAACAGAGGTGTGGAGAAATTTTTTCAGCCAGAAGGTGGTGAATCTGTGGAATTCATTGCCACAGAAGGAGGCCGGGTCATTGAGTGTGCTTAAGACAGAGATAGATAGGTTCGTGATCAATAAGGGGATCGAAGGTTACGGGGAAAATGGGGTTGAGAAACACATCAGTCATGATTGAATGGAGGAGCAGACTTGATGGGCTGAATGGCCTAACTCTGCTCCAATATCTATGATCTTATTATTAAAACAAGTAAATGACACTGAGTCACATAATCTAGTCACCAAAAAGCTTGATTAGTGATAGGGTTTGAAGGCATATTGTAACAGAGCAAGGGGATGGAGAGAGGCTCGGGTGGGGGGGGGGGCGGACGTATTTCAGATCTCAGCAGCTCGAAAGTTGGATGCCTTAAAAGGTGACGAAGTGAACTTTGGCTTCCCTCATGTTTATAGTGGGTAGAATGTTTCAGTTTGAGTTTCTTTATTAGTGTCACAAGTAGGCTTACATTAACACTGCAATGGAGTTACTGAGAAGATCCTCTAGTTGCCACCCTCCGTCACCTGTTCAGGTACACTGAGGGAGAATTTAGCCTGATCTGTGGGAGGAAACCCACGCAGACACAATGAGAATGTGCAGATTCCACACAGATAGTGACCCAAGCGGGGAATCGATCCTGGGTCCCTGGTGTTGTGAAGCAGCAGTGCTAACCACTGTGCCAGCCTGCTTTGTCCCAGTTAGTATTTCTTCTATTTACGTTATCCTCTGAAGTGGAAGATTTTAAACAGCAAAAGCAAGCAAAACGTTAACGTTATCTCATCATTCCCAGGAATTCTGTTTACGCAAACATCATGGAAGAACGAGTACTGGTCACTTTTATAATAATGTGTCTTAACTGTGCATTCCTGATGGGTCATAAGAACATAAGAACATAAGAAATAGGAGCAGGAGTAGGCCATCCAGCCCTTCGAGCCTGCCCCGCCATTCAATAAGATCATGGCTGATCTGTCGCTGCTCAGTTCCACTTTCCCGCCCTCTCCCCATAACCCTTAATCCCCTCTCCTATCAAAAACCCATCAACCCGCATCTTAAAAATATTTAGCGAGGCAGCCTCCACCACTTCAACGGGCAGAGAATTCCAGAGATTCACCACCCTTTGAGTGAAGAAGTTCCTCCTCAACTCCGTTCTAAACCGCCCCCCTTTTATCTTGAGGCTGTGCCCCCTAGTCCTATTGTCTTTTTTGAGCGGGAAGAGTCTTTCCACCTCTATTCACATTCTAGGGGCGGCACGGTGGCACAGTGGTTAGCACTGCTGTCTCACAACGCCAGGGACCTGGGTTCGATTCCCAGCTTGGGTCACTGTCTGCGCGGAGACTGTACATTCTCTGCGTGGGTTTCCTCCGGATGCTCCAGTTTCCTCCCACAAGCTGAAAGATGCGCCGGTTAGGTGAATTGGCCATGCTGTGTTGCCCCTTAGTGTACCCGAACAGGCGCTGAAGGGTGGCAACTAGGGGATTTTCACAGTAACCTGATTGCAGTGTTAATGTAAGCCTACTTGTGACACCAACAAATAGGCCAGAATTTTTACGCCCCTGACTGCCATGGGAATCGGGGCGCGGGGGGGGGGTGGTGGTGGACAATATTTATAATGGCCTCTGTCCATTATGGGTAGATTGAGAGAGCGCCAAATCGTGATGAAGCCGGGGTGACTTATTTCTTCACCCCCTCCAGCCTAAACATGTGGGCCCGCATTTTACCGCCCTGCCTGCCACAGAATTGGAGCGGGGTGGACAGTAGGACGGTCCAGTGACCCAGGGCAGGATATTTTATGGCTTTGGGACGAGCAAGGCCCTAAAATCCTGCTCGCGGCAGCAAACCTCAAAGGCGAGATTTGCTGGCCAGAGATCAAACCCTCCTGGGTTCTGGGTGTCTCGTTACTGGGGCAGACAGAACGTTGTCGAATCCACCGGCGTTCTTTCCCTGTCAGTGAGGTGCCTTGAAATAGAACTTGGAAAACACGGAGAGGTGATAGCAGCAGCCAGCGGGAATATTAAGTGGAAAAAGGCTTGGGTTTTAATGAAACAGATGCTATCTTCTTTGGCCTTCAAGAGCAGTGTTTCGAACCTGCCAGCAGCGGGGATAGACATCATCCCTTTCATCTTTATATGGCCTTCGCCTTGTGGATGCTGGCGACACAAGTAAGCTCTTCCACAATCTTTCACCATGTTAATAAATCACGCAGAGATCTGCCTACATTGGGTAATGCCGCAACGATTTGTACTTTCACGACCCATGACCGGATCGGCAGATTTACTCCTTCTGTCTCTGTTTTAATGTAAAAAAAAAGCGAAGACTCAAAACAAAAAGTCACTCAATAAAGAAATCTGTGCTGCGGCGAGGCCCACAGCTGCCAAATTTGGTTGGATACGTGCCTGGATGTTTTGAAACATGTTTGACACAACTATCCCCCTCTATGCACCCAACTGCTCTTCACCCATCGCGGTCACGCAATCATAGAGTCCTTACAGTGCAGAAAGAGGCCATTCAGCCCCTTGAACCTGCACCTACAATATACTCGCTTCCACCTTCCTCCGTCAGGAAAAAGATGCAGAGGCCTGAGGTCACGCACCAGCCGACAGCCCAGCCACAATGGTGATTAACTGGCACACAGATGTGTTACCGTTAAATATCTGGAGGTGTTCACCTCGAGAGCGGGTCAGCCTGTGGAGTCCGTTACCACAGGAAGCAGCTGAGGCCAAAATATTGAACACAATCCAGCCTCCCAGCCATTGACTCCGTCTACACTTCCCGATGCCTCGGGAAAGCAACATAATCAAGGACCCCATGCATCCCGGACACACTCTCTTCTACCTTCTTCCATGGGGAAAAAGATACAAAAGTCTGAGGACACGCACCAACCGACTCAAAAGCTTCTTCTCTGTTGCCGTCAGACTTTTGAATGGCTCTACCTCGCATTGAGTTGATCTTTCTCTGCAACCTAGCTATGACTGTAACACTAAATTCTGCACCCTCTCCTTCCCTAATCAACAAACGGTATGTTTGTATAGCACAAGAGACAATACTTCTCACTGTATAGTAATACACGTGACAATAATAAGTCAATTCAAAGCAAACCAAACAATCCCACTCAGGCCCTATCCCCGTAACCCTCCTAAGTCCCCCCTGACACTAAGGTGTTGATTAGCTGCCTCTGCACCAAGAACCTGGGTTCAATTCCAGCCTCGGGTCACTGTCTGTGTGGAGCTTGCCCTTTCTCCCCGTATCTGCGTAGGTTTCCTCCAGGTGCTCCAGTTTCCTCCCACCAGTCCAAAGATGTGCGAGTTTGGTTGCTAGATTGCCCATAGTGTCCCGGGATGCGCAGGTTAGAGGGATTAGCGGGGTACATATGTGGGGTTACAGGGATAGGGCCTGGGTAGGATTGTTGTCAGTGCAGACTCGATGGGCCGAACGGCCTTCTTATCCACTTAGGGATCTTATAAAGATACAAAAGTCTGAGGTCACGTGCCAACCAAGCTTTCTATTATCCTGGGTCTCTGGATTATTAGTCCAGTGACATTGGCACAGTGCCACCAGCGACCAGTGTTTGACACAATGGACTGAGCATTTGAAGGGAAACATCGCTTCTCTCAGGATCCCAGTTCCTGATTTAAAGTCCTTTCCGGTTGATGACTGTGCTTACAGTGTTAATGGGGATGCCTTGAGACAGGAGTAATGCCCTTGATTAGGAATGGTGAAGGATCTGGGTTGTATTAAGATCTTGCTCTGCTCCGTTGGCATGGATCTAGGATTGGGCGTATCCCTGGGGCCTTTGGGCACGGCCACCTACCTATGACCACCCCTCCCCCACACTTAGTTGGCCACCTCGTTAATCATCGTGGTGTACTGCCCTCCCCTGCCAACCAGACCAGTAGACTCTGAGGGCTGAATTATCCCGGCCTATGGGTGAGGCGGGAGAGCTGGTAAAACGGCAGCGAAAGCTACGCATGAGGGAAATCCAACATCTTTTGCCGCTGTGTCGTATCGCAGGCGCTGGGGCGGGCAGGGGTGATGCTGGTCTCCCCGGCAACAATGGCCATCCTTGTGGCAACAGTGCCACCGTTACCCTGTGATTCGTAACCAAACAACCCACGTCAAACATGTTTTACAACTCGCCAACACACGGGTTGTAAGAATTTTGAAGCTCTATTTCAGAATAGCCGACACGATTTGATCAACAGAGTGCCCCAGGAGTTGGGAATTATCGACGTTAAGACTCTCGGGCAATCCTTTTGCAGTGGGGAACCACCTTATGCAGGTCTGAGGTTCATGGCAAGGCCACCATTTTAATTAAATAGCAGACACAACAGCAGTCACCCTAACGTGAGACGGAGAGAGAAATTGCAAAATTGTTCATTTTACTTCATTTATTTCCATCTGGGTGCTCGAAAAGCATCACGTCTGCAGCCTTCGCCACCCTCCCCCACCCCATTCCATTCCCCAGGAGTAGACTTTAGTTGAATGGTCCGTCTCGCGGCCCACCCCCTCCCCCCAGCCTCATTGCTCTTTTATTTTTATTAGCGTTGCTTCCTGCTCTAATTAAATTCTAGCAGAGGGCCTCCCGAGATGAACTCGGCAAATAAAATCAGTGCTCGGCTGGCTGTGAACAGGGTGTCCAGAGACCATCAAAGGCACAGCAGCGCACATTCTTTCTTTCTATTTTTGGATCAACATTCCCCATCGGGGACCTTTGCGCTCATTCTCCAGTTTACCCTTTGTGTTTTTTTTGGACTTGTGTTGGGAAAATGAGCAGCGCGGCTACCGTATCGAGTTCTCCCCCGGCCCTGCTGCTGCTGGAATGTTACCTCGATCCATTTACCTTCCTTCCTGACCGTGCCCTCTTTTTCCAGACCCGCTGCGTACCAGGCACCACACTGGCATCTGGGCACTGAGATGCCACCTTGATCTTTACCCATTCCACATCAAAGACCATTCGATGCAACTTTGTAGTGCAACTAATTGGCTAAATGTCCTCCGTTTGAGACATAAATCTTGGGTCGGGAGGAAGCGTATTGGCGAAAAGGGGTCCTTTTCATATTAAATCTTGTTGCAATTAACAAAGGAGATTGAATAAAGACAGAGAGAGTTGGTTCATCCCTCCTCACCTGTCTTCATCAATGGGGACAAAGTAGAAATGGTTGAGAGCTTCTAGTTCCCAGGTGTCCAGCTCACCAACAATCTGTCCTGGTCACTCCACGCTGATGCTATAGTTAAGAAAGCCCACCAACGCCTCTACTTGTCCAGGAGGCTAAGGAAATTTGGCATGTCCGCTACAACTTTCTCCAACTTTTACGGATACACCATAGCAAGCATTCTTTCTGGTTGTGTCACAGCTTGGTACGGCTCCTGCTCTGACCGAGACTGCAAGGAACTACAAAGCTCAGTCCATCACACAAACCAGCCTCTCCTTCATTGACTCCGAACACATTTCCCACTGCCTCGGAGAAGTCGCCAGCATAATCAAGGACCCCGCAAACTCCGGACATACTGGTCGGAATTTTACTGCCCTGCCTGCCATAGGAATCGGAGCAGACAAGGGGTGGACCATGGAGAGGTCCGTTGACATCGGGTGGGATTTTACAGCTTCAAAACGAGCTAGGCCATAAAATCCCACCCATTGTCTTCCATTGGGAAGAAGATACGAAAGTCTGAGGTCACGTACCAAACGACTCAAGAACAGCTTCTTCCCTGCTGCTATCAGACTTTTGAATGGACCTACCTCGCATTGAGTTGATCTTTCTCTACACCCTAGCTATGACTGTAACACTACATTCTGCACTCTACCCTTTCCTTCTCTATGAACAGTATGCTTTGTATAGCACGCAAGAAACAATACTTTTCACTGTGCGTTGATACATGTGACAATAATAAATCAAATCAAATCGTGGGTTGTCCGGCCTCGCTCACCCCAAGACCAGAATATGTTGCCCGCGTCAATGGACCTTTGTATGGTCAGACACCCCCCTCCCCTCCCCCCCCACCACCCTGCTACACTTTCCGTGATGGCAGGATGGGAAAATTTCCCCAAAAATCAAAAACAAATTTGCCATATAACTGACTGTCAGGAGTTTAGAAATGAATCAGAGCTATGAACAATATATGAGAGGAAATGCATGGAGATGTGATGAGAGTACATTTTCATTCTACTTGTTATTGTCAATGTATTCCTGCGTACTGAAAGATTAATATTCAATTATTAGTCTCTCTCATTCTTTGTATTGTTAAGTTCCAATGCAGCCAGCGTGGTGGCATCGTAGTGAGCACTGCTGCCTCACAGCACCAGGGTCCTGGGTTCAATTCCCAGCTTGGTCACTATCTGCGTGGCGTCTGCACATTCTCCCCGTGGCTCCATGGGTTTCCTCTGGGGACTCCAGTTTCCCCCCACAGTCCGAAAGGCGTGCTGGTTAGGTGCTAAATTCTCCCTCAGTGTAGCTACCTAAACAGACGCTGGAGTTTGGCAGCTCAGGGATTTTCACAGTAACTTCATTGCAGTGTTAATGTCAGCGCACTTGTGACACTAATAAGTAAACTTCAGACTTTAAAACTATGACGTAGAGAATGTTAAGGACTGACTGACGTTTGGGTGGGTTGACCTTTCACCCCTGTATATAGACTCGAATCACTCTTCTTTTGAGGGCACTAGGGGTCAAAGAGAGGTGAGGGGGGAGTCATCTTGAGTGGGGTAATCTTACAAGAATGTGACTGAGAATTATTTGCCATTCAACAATTGGTAATCTCACCTGGGAAAAGCGGCGAGGCTGGCTGTACCTCGATGGAAAACGTCACACTCGTGCCAAGACATGGGGCGGAATTTCCCCGTCCCGCCTGCCGTGGGAATCGTAGAGGGTGGGACACGGACTGTGCAAATGTCCGCTGACCTCGAGCAGGATTTTCCCTTTTTGGAGTCAAGCGTGGCTGGAAAATCTGGCATCTGTTTTACGGCATGTTGCTCGGTCATGAATTTACTCGCCCTCCTTCCTGTGGGAGCCAGTCAGGCCTTCATGTCCATGTTGTGCCTTCGTGTCGGCGGGAAGTGCGTTCTGGGGTGTAGAAACATAGAAAATAGAAGCCAGTGGACCATTCTGCCCTTCAAGCCTGCTCCATCATCCAGTGCAATCATGGCTGATCATCCAACTCAGTAAGCTGATCCCACCTTCTGTAATCCCCTTTGCCCCCCCCACCAAGAGCTGAATCCAACACATTCCTGAAAACATACAGAGCAGGATTTTCCAGCCGTGCTCGCCCCAAAACTGGAAAATCCCCATGTCAGCGGACCTTTGCATGGTCCATCTCCCATCATCCCGGCTACTACGATTCCCTTGGTGGGCGGGACTGGAAAATTCCTCTCACAATATCTTGGCCTCAACTGTTTTCTGTGGTAGTAAATTCCACACATTCGTCACCCACCGGTGAAGAAATTTCTCCTCATCTCTGCCCTAAAAGGAATATCTTCAGACTGTGACCCCAGATTCTTGACACCTCAACCATTGGGAACACCCTTCCTGGATTTACCCTGTCTAGTCCTGTTAGAATTTTATGGGTTTCTATGAGATTCCTCCCTTCGTTCTTCTAAATTCCAGCAAATACAATCCTAATCAACTCAATCTCTCCCCATACTTGAGTCCGCCATCCCAGGAATCAGTCTGGTAAACCTTCCCTACACTCGGCATGGACAAGTTGTTTCCTTGTTGTAAACCTCTATGACTCACTCTGTCCTATATCAAGAACACCCTCCCTCAGATAAGGAAACCAAAACTGCACACAGTACTCCAGACGTGGTCTCACCAAAGCCCAGTATAATTGCAGCAAGACATCCCTTGCTCCTGCAGGCCAATATTTGCCTTCTTTACCTCCTGTCGCACATATATGCCAAGAAAACTGTACCTCCTTCCGAGCTAAATGGGGGAAGACACAGTTTAATGGAATGGGGGATGGCAAGGAGGGAGGAAGGGTGAGGTATGAAAGTAGCTTCATCAATACTGTGCAACCTGGTGGCAGCGTTATGGATCAGAGCTCCAGCTTTTAGCCTCGGCACTCTAACCTCCTGTTCAAGGCCTCTCTAAGCTGTGCACATTCAGTGTATGTTTTGTTTTGAATGGCGTTTGGGTAAAATGAATTCACCTGCTTGATTTTCACTTCCAGCTCTCCGTGAATTCCCCGCTGACATCTTTACGAACAAGGAACGGAGACAAGGGGCCATCGCTCTCCATCTGCTCTGTGTAAGTCACAGCTTCCTTCAGACACCCCAACCCGAGTGTGAGAAACTAGTGTGAAATATTCTGCACAGACACTTCGACCCGTTTATTGCACTTACTCAAGTGCCTTTACTTTAGGAGACAGGTAAAGGGCTGAGGTTCAACATTAGCTTTATTAAAAAACACTCACGGATTAAAGAAACAATTCTTATACAACAGATTTAGTTAACTTTCTCCAAACTAGCCTAATTGCCTGAGAAATAGATATTACCCGGTCTGGTGAAGTCGATTGGGCTGTTGGATTCAATTCACTGAGTTTAAGGCGACAGATGAATTCAGGGTCCTCTTAGCATGAAGGTGGATCTCTTGTCCCAGGTCACAGCGGGTTTTGCGGTGCCTGCACTGGAGTTTGTCTTGAATATGGCTGTGTTAATCCTTCTCTTTCCTTCATCCAACGTTTCCCTGGCTTTCAGCCAATGGGGTGACAGGACAGAGAGTTGGGGGGGGCGGGGAGACGGTGACAACACCCAATGAGGTTAGACCAGGTCACCCCAGTTGTACATATCTCCTTAATAGTAGGGAGTCAGGCCTAAACTAGGGAATACATAATCATACTGTGTCCAGGCTGAGTACCTCCTGATGGGTTTTGGGCCATAGCAACTCTTCCATTGTAAAGCCTGAGCCTCTCTGTTCATTATATAAGAGATCTGGGTTCGGTTCATGATGATTTCCCTGTTGATACGGTGAAGCATCCCTGTTTGATATACAAGATGGTTCTGGGATGTGTCTCTGTTGACTTTTGACCTGTGATAACTTCATGAGAGGATTTTTTTTTTAGCTGTATTAATTTAAAATATCCAGTTTTATGTTCGGCCTAGTTTCTCAGGCCTTGTCTATTTGGTCACACTAGCTTTTCCCAATGCTGGGATATTTTTCATGGAATGTGGATATGAAATGTTAGTTCCACAGATGCAGTGGAGTCTTTCCAACTTTCTCTGTTTTCATCCATGGATCATTATTCCAGCATTAATACCATCTTCCGTATGAAGATAATCTTCCTGGATTAATGCCTGGACTGGTAGTACTGTGTGCATGAGTTTAAATCCCGCCAAAGCAGCTGAAGCAATTCAAGTTAAATTAATTTTAAAGATCGTGTTATTCTTTGATGGATGTGGGTATCGCTGGCAATGCCGCGATTTTTTTGCAACCTTAATTGCCCTTGCGGGCACCCCGGTGGCACAGTGGTTAGCACTGCTGCCTCACAGCGACAGAGGCCCGGGTTTGATTCCAGTCTTGGGTCAATGTCTGTGTGGAGTTTGCACATCCTCCCCATGTCTGTGCGGGTTTCCTCCGGCTGCTCCGGTTTCCTCCCAAGGATGTGTGGGTTAGGTGGATTGGTCATGGTAAATTACCCCTTAGTGTCAGGGGGATTAGCAGGGTTAATGCGACGGAATAGGGCCCTGGGTGGGATTGTTGTTGGTGAAGGATTGATGGGCCGAATGGCCTCCTTCTGCACTGTAGGGATTCCATAAACTGAGTGACTTGCTGGGCCGCTTCAGAGGGCAGTTGAGAGTCAACTACATTGCTGTGGATCTAGAGTCACATGTAGGCCAGACCAGATAAGGACAGCAGATTTCCTTCTCTAAGGGGCATGAGTGACAATCGGTAATGGTTTCATGGTCATCATTAGTCTTTTAGTTGCAGAGTTTTACTGAATTTAAATGTCATCATCTGCCATGGTGGGATTTGAACCCGGGTCCCCAGAGCATTACCCTGGGTTACTAGTCTAATGACTATGCCATCGCCACCTCAACAGCTTTTCCCCTCTGCTTGTCTGGGATTACATTTGCAAATCGCAGATGGTTTCAGATTGTCCTCTCAGGACCAGAAGACAAAAGAATCTGGTAAGCATTCTCCAGCCTCGCCCATGGCTAGGATTCTCCAACCTCGTTCCTGGCTGGGATTCTCCAGCCTCACCCTCGTCTGGGATTGTCTAACCTCACCTGTGGCTGGGATTCTCCGACCTCGCCCGTGGCTGGGATTTTCCAGCCTCGCCCATGGCTGGGATTCTCTGACCTCGCCCATGGCTGGGATTTTCCAGCCTCGCCCGTGGCTGGAATTCTCCAACTTCACCCGCAGCTGAGATTCTCCAGCCTCGCCTGTAGCTGGAATTCTGCAGTCTTGCCCACGCCTGGGATTCTCCAGCCTTGCCAGCGTCTGGGATTTTCCAGCCTTGCCCACGGCTGGAATTCTCCAACTTCACCCGCAGCTGAGATTCTCCAGCCTCGCCTGTAGCTGGAATTCTGCAGTCTCGTCCACGCCTGGGATTCTCCAGCCTCGCCAGCGGCTGGGATTTTCTAGCCTTGCCCACGGCTGGAATTCTCCGACCTTGCCCATGGTTGGGATTCTCCAGCCTTGCCTGTGGCTGGGATTCTACGGCCTCGCCTGCAGCTCGTATTCTCCAACCTCGCCTGCGGCTGGGATTCTCCGACTTCGCCCAAGTGCTGAGATTCTCCAGTGCCGCTGCTGCTGCGAATAGAATTTTGCGGTGGGTGGCACATTCTCCATTCTCGCTGGCAGGGTGGACGTGCGAGACCAGTGAATACCAACTTGTTGTTTTGGCTAACTTGATGTGGTGGAACCAAACTAGACACATTGAACCCCAAAGCCTTTCAGAGCCAATAATATTGGGATTGATAATTTAACACTGACATTGTAGATTTCCTCTCTCTTACAGTGATAGCCCCGGTAGCTATTATTTAAATCCAACCTGTGTGGGTGTCATTTAGACAGTCAAATTCAAAGACTTTCCAGCTTAATGTAAAAAAAAATGCATTTTGTGAAAAGATATTTAAGACAGAGGTAGGTTCTTGATTGGTAAGGGGATCGAAGGGGAAAAGGTGGGAGAATGGGGTTGAGAAACTTATCAGCCATGATCAAATGGCACAGCATACTCGATGGGCTGAATGGCCTAGTTCTGCTCCGATCTCTCATAGAATACTGTAATCTGCAGTTCACAGAAATCATCTTTAATCTCCACCCACCACTTTGCCTGGGAAGCCACTTGAAACACAATCAGGAAAGAGTCTCGCTAAGTAGAGCCCTTTGTAAATCAGACTCAGAATTATGATTAACTGTAAGATCTTTCTTTTCAGACTATTTTTGTTGCTTCTCAAATTGTTGAGGTCTTTGGGCAGCCAGATTGAAGGAAGGACTGAGGGAAAAAAAAACATCAATAAATTGCATGACAAGGAAACGGATTTTTTTTTCTCCGCTTGATTTCCCCTCCCCTGAGACCAGTCACTCATGGTGAGGCCCAGATGTTGCTGACTGGCTGAGAGCTAATCCAATTGGCAATCCCTAAGTGTGAGCTTGAGACGCTGATGAGAGGAGACAATCCCAGCGTTTGGCAGCCATATTGCGGCCAGGGCAATCTTTCCCTGGGCCCAGTTAAAGCCCACACACAAATACCACTGGAAGGACTAATCGAGAGGGAGAACCAAGCTGAATTTGCCCCTTCCCTGCACTGCACCCTAATCCCGTTTGGGGGTGGCATGATTGCACAGTGGTTAGCGCTGCTGCCTCATTGCACCAGGGACCCGGGTTCGATTCCAGCCTCGAGTCACTGTCTGTGTGGACTCTCCGTGTTCTCCTCATGTCTACGTGAGTTTCCTCCAGTTTCCTGCCACAGTCCAAAGGTTAGGTGGATTGGCCTTGCTAAATTGCCCCATAATGTCCCATGGTGGCACAGTGGTTAGCGCTGCTGCCTCATAGCACCAGGGACCCGCCTTCAATTCCAGCCTCGGATCACTGTCTGTGTGGAGTTTGCACACTCTCCCCATGTCTGCGTGAGTTTTCTCTAGGCGCTCTGATTTCCTCCCACGCTCCAAAGACGTGCGAGTCTGGAGAATTTGTAGAATCCCTACAGTGCAGGAGGCCATTCGGCCCATTGAGTCTGAACCGACCATGATCCCACCCAGATCCTATTCTCGTAACGCCGCATATTTACCCCACTAATCCCCCTGTCACTAGGGTCAAATTAGCATGGCCAATCAACCTAACCCCTACATTGTTGCATGATGGGAGGAAACCGGAGCATCCAAAGGAATCCCACACAAACACAGGGAGAATGTGCCAACTTCACACAGACAGTGACTTGAGGCTGGATTTGGACCCAGGTCCTGGCGCTGTGAGGCAGCAGCACCAACCAAGGTGCCACCGTGGATTGGCCATGTTAAGTTGCCCCTCAGTGTCAAGGGGATTAGCAGGGTAAATACATAGGATTACTGGGTGGGGATTGTGGTTGGTGCAGGGTCAATGGGCTGAATGGCCTCATTCTACACTGTAGGGATTTTATAATTCGGTGAATAACATCTCGGGTTTAGAAAAAGTCTTCAGTAGAGCAAACCTCCCCAAGTAAGGGAGGAGGAAGGTTCCTAAATGGGAGAGAGCTGGGAAGAGCAAAATGAAACTCTCTCCAAATGTGCTTTGAGATAAAGTTTGCAAGGTAGGAATTAGACGCAAAGCATTGGATGAGTTTATGGAAAAGAGTCTCAGCGGGTAGGGAAGTGAAGGTTTCCCCATCGATCATAGAATCAGAATTGCAGCAGTGCAGAAGAGGCCATTTGGCCCATCGAGCTTACACCAACAACAATCCCATCTAGGCCCTATCCCTGTAACCTCATGTATTTACCCTGCTAATCCCCTGACAGTAAGGGGTAATTTTGCATGGCCAATCATCCTAATCTACACATCTAAGGGACAATTTAGCATGGCCAATCCCCCTAATCTACATATCTTTGGACACTAAGGGACAATTTAGCATGGCCAATCCCCCTAATCTACATATCTTTGGACACTAAGGGACAATTTAGCATGGCCAATCCCCCTAATCTACATATCTTTGGACACTAAGGGACAATTTAGCATGGCCAATCCCCCTAATCTACATATCTTTGGACACTAAGGGACAATTTAGCATGGCCAATCCCCCTAATCTACATATCTTTGGACACTAAGGGACAATTTAGCATGGCCAATCCACCTAATCCGCACACCTTTGGAGTGTGGGAGGAAAGCGGAGCACTTGGAGGAAGTCGACACAGACATGGGGAGAACATGCAGACTTCGCACAGTCACCCGAGGCCAGAATCGAACCTGGGTCCCTGGCTCTGTGAGGCAGCGCTAACCACTGTGCCACCAAGCCGCCCCACGTGCCACTTGTGGCAGGTGGAAGGAATGATGGGAAGGCTCAGGTTTGGAAAGGTGGAAGGAAGCTGGAGAGGTTCAATGAGGCTGGGGATGAACTTGGATTTGAAGATGAAGATGTTAACTTATTGTGTTGGGAGGCTAGTTTATGTCTTTGAGAGTGAGAATATGGTGTGAGTTTTGGCTTTGTTTGGTTCTGTTGTTTGTCCAACTTGTGGGAGGTTGTAATGATAGTGTTCTATTGCTATAGATGTATATATAAATATATATTTATGTTTAAGGGGACTGTTTACAGATTCAGTTCTATTCTGCAGGCAGTCGGCGTGTCTGGCAAACATTTAGCTCAGGTGCTGAAAGAGCAGAAAAATGACTCACTTTAGCTATGTAGCATTTTATAAAATAGAACTAATGGACTTCCATTTACCAAAAAAAAGTCCGCTGGGGTTTTGATTGAAGGAACGGAAGGTGGGTTTAGCCAGGCAGGGTCACATGATGCTGTGATTAATGGGAGGAACTTGGTCTGTAGCAGAGAAATGGTTTTTCAGTTCTGGCTGGGGTTAGTTGCTTTGAAACTCATTTTCTCTCTGTAAGCTTCAAGGCTATCTACATGCATTATGGGAAGCTTATTTTTGGTTGCTAACTGCATTTAAAGTGGCACTGTAATTCTGTAAGAGGAATGTTGCTTAGTTGGAACTGTAACAGTAATAAGTAGGAAATTAAAAGTTGAGCTGCTTCGTTTGTTGGAGTTGTATTTGAACTGTGTTATTAAATAAAGGTTGTTTTACTATAAAAGATTCCTAATTTTTTGATGAAATTGCTCATGTTGGGAAACATCGTATCCTCACCATTTACACCAAAATAGAAGAAATGTTCGGATCTAGTCTTGCTTCCTGATATAATTTGGGATTCTGGTCCAGGACCCTAACAAGGTACAGTTCTAGAAAAATATTTCACTTTTCATTGCATATTCCATCAAAACATGCGGCAGGTAGAACCAATGCTCATATCATGGGGTTCATTGGCTAACAACTGTTCCAATTCAAGAGGCTGGAGCTCACTTTTGTGTGATCAGGATTCCTTATTTTCCCAACACAATAGTCTGAGCTTCCCAGCCCACTGCCCACAGAACCATAGAATCCCTACAGTGCAGAAGGAGGCCATTCAGCCCATCGAGTCTGACTCCCCAGAAGAACATTTTACCACAGGCCTACTCCCCGCCCCATCCTCACAAACTCGTCCATTTACCATGGCTAATCCAGCTAACCTACATAGTTGTTGGACACTACAAGATAATTTAGCATGTCCAATTCACCTAATCCACACATTTTTGGATACTAAGGGTCAATTTAGCATTGCCAATCCATGTAACCTGCACATCTTTGGACTGTGGGAGGAAACTGGAGCACCCAAAGGAAACCCACAAAGACATGGGGAGAACGTGCAGACTCCACATAGATGATGTCTTGAGGCTGGAATTGAACCCGGGTCCCTGGCGCTGTGAGGCAGCAGTGCTAACCACCAATACCTGAACAGGCGCCGGAGCGTGGCAACTACGGGATTTTCATAGTAACTTCATTGCAGTATTGATGTAGGTCTACTAGTATCTCTAATAAATAAATTAAAACAAAGGTACATTGGCACACGCCTCCATATAAAGTTTAAAGTTACTTTATTAGTCTCACAAGCATGCTTACATTAACATTGCAATGCACCAATCCCCCAGTTGTTACGCTTGGCACCTGTTTGGGTATACTGAAGGAGAATTTAGCACGACCAATGCACCTAAGCTGCACATCTTTCAGACTATGGAAAGAAACCGGAGCACCCAGAGGAAACCGACGCAGACGCAGGGAGAACACGTAAACTCCACACAGATAGTGACCCAAGCTGGGAATCGAACCTGGCGTTGTGAGGTAGCAGTGCTAACCATTGTGCCACTGTGCTGCTGCTGAAATCAGAAAATCTGGCCCAGTAAGATTGCAGAAGATGATTTGATTAATGCTGCTTAGCTTTGCCCTCCTTATAAAACGTGAGGAAGTGAATTTGGGGCATTTTATTATGGCGACGCATCACTAAAACTCGGAATGTTGCACCCTTACCCTCATGGTTAATCCCAGGCGAGTGGGGCCTGGACACTAGGCCGAGCCAGGCCCGTTTCTATGGAAACGGAGCACTGGAGGTGGGGGGGAGGGTGCGGGGAGTCATTCCGCCTTGTATTTAACAATATTTTTTATATCTGGCTGACTGTAATCCCCCGTCTTAAAGCTGATTGCAACCGTTCAACCATTGATTGAAAACAACAAAATGTTCCACATTCCCACCTGAAGGAGAGCCTTTTGTGCCTCATTTGCAACTGAAAGTAATTAAACCCGCGCTGCTCAATGGTATCGAGTTGAAGCTGCTTCATCACAATCAGGCGTAAAATTAAAAAATTAAGGCTCATTGTATGTAGTTTCAGAAAGCCCATCTGCATGCGTTCCAGTAAATGTGGTGAGTGCTGATTTTTGGCGCATATTTAAGAGGAAGATAATTACATATTTTAGAAGCTCTTCCTCCCCCCCCCCTCTTCTCTCCATAGCGGCTGGTGCAGTTGAAATTGACTCCCTCTAGTTTAAATCCAGTGTCAGACGAGATGTACTCAAACAACCGTTGTACAAGCTCCAGATTACAAACCAGCATATCAAGGAATATAAGTGCAAACAGGTCTGGTCTACCAGGGCCTCGGGGTCACATGTGCTCTGCAGGCAGCAGCTCCGACACTCTTGGCATTCTCGATTACCAAAACCCTCCCCAGGGTAGTCTCAACCAGGGAAACTTCGCAAACTTTTGGGATTCCCCGGCCTCGCGCTGGCGGAGAGGGGGAGCTGGGATTATCCGGTCCCGCTGCACCGGATGGAGGCTTGGGTGGGCGCCAGGTTCTCTGCTCGCACTAGCAATGGGCTGTGAATGGCCGGAGAATTCCGGCGTTTATCGTTAACCATAGCATGGTTAGAGCACAACTGGGGGAGGGTGGAAGGATGGGGGGGGTTTGGGGTGCCATTTGGCCCATCATTTCTGTATTGGCTCTCGGCAATGCTAGGCCCACTCCCCTGCCTTTCTTCCCCGTTATCCAGACATTTTGATTTTCTCTCCATTCAGATAATGAACCAATTCTCTTTTGATCGCCATAGTTGGACCTGCCTTCCCTACACTCTCAGGCAGTGCCTTCCAGACACTAACCACTCGCTGTATGAGGAAGTTTTTCCCACTCCACATTTGTTTCTTTTGCAAATCGCTTTAAATCTACATGCGTTATGGGAAGTTTATTTTTGGTTGCTAACTGCATTTAAAGTGGCACTGTAATTCTGTAAGAGGAATGTTGCTTAGCTGGAACTGAAACAGTGATAAGTAGGAAATTAAAAGTTGAGCTGCTTCGTTTGTTGGAGTTGTATTTGAACTGTGTTATTAAATAAAGGTTGTTTTACTATAAAAGATTCTATTTACAGGCAGGAACGGTTTCTCCCTGTCTATCCTAACCAGCTCCCCTCAAATCTCCTCTCAGCCTTTGATGGCACAGTGGTTAGCACAACTGCACCACAGCGCCAGGGACCCGGGTTCAATTCCCGTTCTCCCCATGTCTGCATGGGTTTCCTCTAGGTACTCCAGTTTCCCCCAACACTCCAAAGATGTGTGGTTGATTGGCCATGCTAAATTGCCCCATAATGTCCTAAAATTTTTTAGAATTTAGAATCCCTACAGTACAGAGAGAGGCCATTTGGCCCATCAAGTTCATACTGACCACAATCCCACCCAAGAACTACCCCCATATCCCTACATATTTACCCACTAATCCCTCTAACCTACACATATTAGGACACTAAGGGCAATTTAGCTTGGCCAATCAACCTAACCCGCACATCTTTGGACTGTGGGAGGAAACCGGAGCACCCGGAGGAAACCCACGCAGACATGAGGAGAATGTGCAAACCCCACACAGTGGAGTGTGCAGGTTAAGTGGATTGGCCACGCTAAATTGCCCCTTAGTGTCTCAAGATGGGTAGGTTAGGGGGATCGGCCGTGCTAAATTGCCCCTTAGCGTCAAGGGGATTAGCAGGGTAAATATGTGGGGTTGAGGGTGTAGTGGGATTGTTGTCAATGCAAGCTCGATGGGCTGAATAGCCTCCTTCTGCACTATAGGGATACTATGATTCTCCAAGGAAAACAGTCCCAACCTCTCCAATCTATTCTCACAACTGAAGTATTGAGTTCAATGCCTCTCAGCCATCAGGTAAATTACTAGTGCCACTTTCCCTCACGGCTGAAGTCCCCACCCTGCTGTAGAGGATGAGACAATTGCTCAGTGCAGAGGATGGATAGTGTGAACAGATGGAGGGAGCTGTTGTTATTAATCACATTACATTCAACATTGGTCCCGTTGGGTGAGGACGGAGGTGGATTGTTGATGCAAAGTTAGCACGGTTGGAAATGGGACAGCGGATTGGTCTCAGGCACCGGGTAGCCATTTCCCCCTGCCAGGCTTGCCAATGCTACAGGGTGGCTGGGGGATTCCAGAACCAGGGGTCGTAGTTTCAGGATAAGGGGTAAACCTTTTAGAACTAAATTTCTTCACCCAGCGAGAGTGGTGAATGTGTGGAATTCGCTCCCACAGAAAATAGTTGAGGCCAAAATGTTGTCTGATTTCAAGAAGAAATTAGATATAACTCTTGGGGCTAAAGGGATCAAGGGATATGGGGGGGAAGGAAGATCAGGATATTTTGATTTGATTTATTATTGTCACATATTGGGATACAGTGGAAAGTATTGTTTCTTCCATGCTATACAGACAAAGCATACCATTCATAGAGTACATAGGTGAGAAGGAGAGGATGCAGAATGTAGTATTACAGTCATAATGGGGTGTAAAAAAAGGTCAGCTTAATATGGTAGGTCCATTCAAAGATCTGATGGCAGCAGGGAAGAAGCTGTTCTTGAGTTGGTTGGTACGCATCCTCAGACTTTTATATCTTTTTCCCGACGGAAGAAGGAGGAAGCGAGAATGTCCGGGGTGAGTGAGGTCCTTGCTTATGCTGGCCGTTTTCCTGAGCCAGCAGGAAGTGTAGATGGGAGGCTGGTTTGCATGATGGACTGGGTTACGTTCACGATGCTTTGCAGGCTTGGAGTGAGCTGGAGCCCAGACCAAGCTGTGATACAACCAGAAAGGATGCTTTCCGTGGTACATCTGTAAACGTTGGTGAGAGCCAACGTGGACATGCCAAATTTTCTTGGCCTCCTGAGAAAGTAGAAGTGTTGGTGGGCTCTTTTTATCTGTGGAGAGGTCGGTGTGGCTCCACACCAACTGGAAAAGTCCAGGCATTGCCAGAGATTCCCTGCTAGACCCTGAAAGGATGGCGAGTGGGAAGTCGCCATTTACGGGGAAAAGATCCCCCTTCCCTGCTCCAGCCTCCCCGGGGTGCATGGCATCCTTGATTATGTTGGCTGCTTTACTGAGGCAGTGGGAAGTGTAGACAGAGTCAGTGGATGGCTGCGTGATGGACTGGCCTACATTCACGTCCCTTTGTAGTTTCTTTGTGGGCTCGGTCAGAGCAGGAGCTGTGATATATCCAGAAAGAATGCTTTCTATGGGGCATCTGTAAAAGTTGGAGAGAGTTGGCATTGCATTTGATGATCAAAATGAATCGCAGAGCAGGCTCAAAGGGCCAATTGGTCTCGTCCTGCTTGTATTTCTATGTTGCTAAAGGGACAGCATTGGGAAAGGCTGAAGAACAGGAACTGGTTTTGTTTTGCTCCCTCTGCTCACTGCCGTGAACGAGAACAGAAAATCCATTTGAACAATTAGAAGCTGCAAATGTCCAAATAAATTTTTGACACAGGAGCTTTAATTTGGAACGAACAAATTAAGGATGGCGATTAAATGTGTCTGCTGATCTTGGCTTTTGAAGTCCAATTCTGGGCTTCTATTAGATGCCAAAATCTCCATCTAACTCTCACCTAAGTGGCTGGTGGCGAGGGAGTGGCCCTTAGCAGCATCGTTTTGTAAATGCTTTTGGCAGTGACGCTCTGGCAGTGAAAAAGGGGGAGGAGGTGACAATATTTCAGCACCTTCGCTGTCCACTGCTTGCCCAGAGTCTTGTTTGTGGTACATTCCCCAGTTCTGCTTCTGCGGCAGTGTAGGGCCTGTATCCACGGGCAGGATCCCTGTACGATAAGGCCAGCTACAGAAGACTCAGTCTTTATCCAGATGTTCAGAGAAGGCGTTAGTCCACTAAAGATGGCAGATGTTATCCCACTACTTTTTGTCCATCAGCGTGCACGTCTCAGGAAAGTGATCGAGGCCTTTCGCCAGCCTCTGGCTCCTCGATGTGAATGCCACTCCACTGGGCCACATTACGGAGCAGACTGCAAACAGACCCTATCGCCAACAGCCTTGCAAGCACTGGAGTGCCTGTCAACCATACAAGGCCATCGGAACTCGGCCAATAATGATTGGTGAGAGTCCTCGTCTGCAAGTGGCTTTTGTTGGACAACATTGGCGGGGGGATGGGAGAGGGAGGACAGTTGGTGGAGGGGGGCATCTGTGGTCACGAGCTGTCTCCTTTAATGGGTATTCTTTGCCCCCCATGGTCAACCATGGGGGCATGGGCTGGGAAAGCTGTGGCAAGTGTAAGCAACTCTGAATGAATGAGTCAGGGCAGCCAAGAAGGTGCAGGGAGACCTTATCATGGTTACACACTACCTACAGGCTGACCCAATGGAATGGGCTTCAGTTCCCGACATGGTGGCGCAGTGGTTAGCACTGCTGCCTCACAGCGCCAGGGACCTGGGTTCGATTCTGGGCTGTCACACTCGACTGTTACCCCAACATATCTTCACTGAGGCCCATCAGGTTTTCGATTTTCAGTTCGAAACTTATAGCACGCTATCCCGTTACGACCAGCAAAGATATGCCTGAGCTCCCAGCAGTTTTCCTTCCATTCATTTACGGGGTATGGATGTCGCTGGCTGGCTAGCATTAATTGTCCACCACTAGTAAAAGTGAATTTTTAAAATACATTCATGGGACATGGGCGTCGCTGGCTGGCTAGCATTTATTGCCCATCCCTAGTTGCCCTTGGAAGGCAGTTGAGAGTCAACCACTGGCTCTGGAGTCACATGAAAGCCAGACCGGGTAAGGATGGCAGATTTCCTTGTCTGAAGGACATTAGCGAACCAGATGGGTTTTTCCAACAATCGACAATGGTTTCATGGTCACCAGTAGATCAGCTATTTTTAACTGAATTCAACTTCCACCAACTGCCAGGGTGCGATTCAAACCCGGGTCCCCAGAACATGAGCTGTGTTCCTGGATTAATAGTCCAGTGATAATATTACGCCTCCTCAAATCTCAGATAACTAGCTGGCGGTTTTGGGAAGGATGTGAAAGTGTTAGAGAAAGTGCAGAAGGGGTTCACAAGAGAAGGGATGAGCAACTCCAGTTACATATACAGGTTAGAGAAGGTGGAGGCTGTCCACCCTTTAGAAAAGAAGACTAAGGGCAGATTTTTTATTTACTTAATAGTGTCACAAGTAGGCTTACATTAACACTGCAATGAAGTTACTGTGAAAATCCCCGAGTCGCCACACTCCGGTGCCTGTTCGGATACACTGAGGGAGAATTTAGCACGGCCAATGCACCTAACCAGCAGATCTTAAGGACTGCAGGAGGAAACCAGAGTACTTGGAGGAAACCCACGCAGACACGGGGAGAATGTGCAGACTCCACACAGACAGTGACCCAAGCCTGGAATCGAACCCAGGTCTCTGGCACCTTGAGGCAGCAGTGCTAAGCACTGTGCCGCCGTGATTTGGTAGAGGTGGTCAAATTCACGGGGACTGGACAGAATGGGAATCAAGTGCACCCATTGGTGGGAGCACCAATTTAAGGGAAATGGCAAAAGAAACATTGGCAACACAAGGAAAAGCTTTTATTATTGTCCATTGAGTTGTTGGGAAGTTGCAATGTAGTGCTTCAGAGCGTGGTGAAAGCACACTCAATCAAAGCTTTCAAAAGAGAATTGGGTAATTCACTGAAAAGAAAAAAAGTAGGAAGGCTACAGAGAAAAGGCAGGGGAGTGGGACTTGTAATGACTTTAATCAGGCCATTGAGGTTGGCCTATTGGAGTATGAGCTCCCTGAATAAGGAGTCAATTGATGGGCCAAACAAAGAGTCCTTTCCTTGTATTTAACTGGGAGTGTCAGTTCCTCTGGCACTCCCAAAGGTGACCGATAGCACTCTGTGTACTACTGTGGGAATTGTAAATAAAGGGATCTTGGTGAGGGGATTTCTGCCTCCACAGACTTATTACAGGGCTGGATGAGTTGTTGCAGAGAGCCAGCGTAGATATGAGAGGCCTTCCCCTGTGCTGTAGCCTTTCTATGATTCTGTATGGCTATTTGAAGAGTTAATGGCATAACTCCTCTCTAACTCGTACAGAAATGCACTTCCAAGCCATCTAAACCCACTCTTGTCCTTGGTACCTGCATTGTGCTCAGAATAAATCTGTAGCTTGCATCTGTCATCACCTGTGTGTCAGCACTTGAATATGAACCTAAACCTTAAGCCATAGAGGACTCGAGAACGGAATGGCTGTTTTTATTTCTTCAATAACACAGCTCCCTCTGTGCTCCGTTCTGACCGAAACATTTTGCCTTAACTAGAAGCACATGGGGACAGTCGCTACATTCTCCATGGCGATGTCGCAACCAATCAGAATCTACCTGCCAACCAATCACCACCCTTCTCTCAGGCAGTATAAATTGTTGCTCCCCTTTGAAATTTGGCATTCTTGTGTCTGTCCTAATGAGAGCAGGATAAAAAGGTTCATGGCCAGGCTTTTGCACTCCTGCCCCCATGCCTGCCCCCTTGATGGGTTCTGTGCTTGGGAGAGTGGGGGTGGATTGTGTAAAATAGCATGGGCAGGATTCACTCTGGGATTCCATCTGCCCTGACCTAGATATGCCAGGGTTAAATTCCGGCCTCGGGTGACTGTCCATGCAGAACAAAGAATAATACAGCCCAGGAGCAGGCCCTTCGGCCCTCCAAGTCTGGGCCAATCACATTGTCCTATCTAGACCAACGGCCTAGATCCCTCTATATCCCGTCTGTTCATGTGTCCATCCAGATAAGTCTTAAATGCCACTCATGTATCTGCCTCAACCACCTCACTTGGCAGCGCATCCCAGATCCCCACCATCCTCTGTGTAAAAACCTTACCCCGCACATCTCCACTGAACCTTTCCCCCCTTACCTTGAACTTGTGTCCCCTTGTAATTGTCATTTCTGCCCTGGGAAAAAGCTTTCAACTCTTCACCCTATCTATATGTCTCATAATTCTATAAACTTCCATCAGGTCGCCGTTCAGCCTACATCTTCCCAGGGACAACAGTTTATTCAATCTCTCCTCATAGCGAATACCCTCCATACCAGGCAACATCCTGGTAAATCTTTTCTGTACTCCCTCCAAAGCCTCCACATCCTTCTGGTAGTGTGGTGACCAGAATTGGACACAGTATTCCAAATGTGGCCTAACCAATGGAGTTTGCACATTCTCCCCACGTCTGCGTGGGTTTCCTCCGGGTGCTCTGGTTTCCTCCAATAGTCCAAAGATGTGTGGGTTAGGTGGATTGGCCATGCTAAATTGACCCTTAGTGTCAGGGGGACTAGCAGGGTAAATATGTGGGGTTACAGGGATAGAGCCTGGGTGGGATTGTTGGCAGTGCAGGTTCGATGGGCTGAATGGCCCCTCACCTCACTGTAGGGTTTCTATGATTCAATGGAATGTTATGGTGAGACAAACAGGGCCTTGGACAGGAAACTTGCCCCTATTATGGTCCATACCCAGTTGTGACCTTTTCCCCGCCCAGACTCAACGTTTAGGCGTGGGCACCCAGTGACTGAGAACAGGAAACATCCTCACCCTCGATCCCAGGCGGCAGGACGAAGCTGGAATTGGGGGGAGGTGTGGGGAGGAGGGGTGCCTCAATTGCAAAGCCCCTTCTGATGGGGAAGCCTTTGCCTCAGAGAGTGGCCCAGGGATCTCCAGCCTGCACCTCCCTCCAAAATAAGAGTTTGATGGAGTGTGAAATGGTGCCAGCTCTGGCTGAGTTGGCAGGGGTGGGTTCCGTGCCAGCTCTCAGGGTGACGGGGGATGTTCACCATCCTGAACATTCAGACCCACTTCTCCTTTTCACTTAACCTTAAGTCACATTATAAATCCTGGAGAAGGAAGGGTGAGAGGGAGATACAGCTACTCGAACAAATTCAGCAGCGGAAGTGGTGGGTTCAGACTGGACAATATCATCCATCTGAAATGTTACCATTCCCACCCTACGCACTGTCCAAACCAGGGTGAATCAGGACTTAATTAGACTGGTAAAAATGAATTGCTGGTTTCACTTACATTATATTGAGGGTTGTGTGGAAGGAAAACAGGCACTTATGTCAAACTTTGATTTGATTTGATTTATTGTTGTCGCATGTGTTGCAATACAGTGAAAAGTATTGTTTCTTGCGCTACACAGACAAATTGTAGAATCCCTACAGTGCATAAGAAGGCCATTCGGCCCATCAAGCCTGCACCGACAACGTTTCCACTCCGACTCTATCACTGTAACCCCATGTATTTACCCTGCTAATCCCCTGACATTGAGGGGCAATTTAGCATGGCCCTCAATAGGATTACAGGACTAGAGGGCACAGCCTCAAGATAGGATAGCAGGACTGGAGGGCACAGCCTTAATATAGGATAGCAGGACTGGAGGGCACAGCCTTAATATAGGATAGCAGGATTCGAGGGCACAGCCTCAAGATAAGGGGGGGGGCAGTTTAGATCAGAGTTGAGGAGGAACTTCTTCACTCAAAGGGTGGTGAATCTCTGGAATTCTCTGCCCGTTGAAGTGGTGGAGGCTGCCTCGCTAAATATATTTAAGTCACGGGTAGATAGGTTTCTGATAGACAGGGGAATTAAGGGTTATGGGGAGAAAGCGGGAAAGTGGAACTGATCCACTTCAGATCAGCCATGATCTTATTGAATGGCGGGGCAGGCTCGAAGGGCTAGATGGCCTACTCCTGCTCCTATTTCTTATGTACTTATGCAATCCACCTAACTCAGATATCTTTGCACTGTGGGAGGAAACCTGAGCACCCGGAGGAAAGCCACACAGACACCGGAAGAACGTGCAGACTCCACACAGACAGTGACCCAAGCCGGGAATCAAACCCGGGTCCCTGAGGCAGCAGTGCTAACCGCTGTGCCACGGTTCCATCCAAAGCATGCCGTTCATAGAGTACATCGGGGAGAAGGAAAGGAGACGGTGCAGAATATAGTGTTACAGTCATAGCTAGGGTATAGAAAAAGATCAGCTTAATATATGGTAGGTCAATTCAAAAGTCTGATGACAGCAGGGAAGAAGCTGTTCTTGAGTTGGTTGGTACGTGACCTCAGACTTTTGTATCTTTTTCCCGACGGACGAAAGTGGAAGAGAGAATGTCCGGGATGTGTGGGGTCCTTAATTATGCTGGCTGCTTTGCCGAGACAGTGGGAAGTGTGGACAGAGTCAATGGATGGGAGGCTGGTTTGCATGATGGATTGGGCTACATTCACGACCCTTTGTAGTATTTTGGGGATTTCGTGATTTGGGACGTCCCAAAGCTCTTCACTATGAATGAAGAACCAGATGGGGGACTGGAATAACTCCAAGGCTCATGTTCCTTCATCAAACTTCGCAGTATTTACATAATTAGCAACCCTCAGACAGAATATAAATCCTGAGTGCCAGTAACCTTGACACTCCACATTATGTACATGGGCAGAGCTCCTTGATTGGACGAGCTATTACTGAGGGAGGGAGTTGGTGCAGACTCGATGGGCTGAATGGCCTCCTGTAGGAATTCCATGACTCTAAATCTTTGGAATTCTCTATCCCAACAAGCTGTGGGTGTATGGTCAGTCACTGAGTATGTTCAAGACACACTCCAATAGATTTCTAGATTATAAAGGCAGGAAGGGACAGTTGAGGTGAAGGATCAGCCATGATCTAATGGAGTGACGAGGTAATCTGGAGGGGCTGAAAATGCCTATGCCAGCTTCTATTCCCTGTGTTCCTATTGGTCTAAAGTGTAGACCATGCTGTCTTTCTTATTGGCAGATGTGGCAGCCATTTTGAATACAGCTCAGGCCCATAAACAATGAGGTGAATGACCAGCTAATCGAGATAGGCTGAAGGATAAATAAGAATGCTGTAGATTCTTCCACACCCACTGGGCTTCAATTTTCACATCTCATTGGAAGAGGAGTGTCTAGGTTATGTGCCCAGATTTCTGGAACAGGACTTGAACTCGTAACCTTTCGAGTGGTAGCGAGCGAGAATCCCAAAATGGACTCCCGCTGCATGCCAATTGGAGTTGAATGACCAATTGACATGCTGTTGATTGACAGCCTAGAGTGTTTTGGGAGCTCCCCCTGCTATGTCTCATGACTTATTGTGTTCCAGCCGCGTCCTCTAGAATTCTGCTCCCCAGAAAACATATGTGAAAATTGAGATTCCTGAGGAGGAGACCGGATCAGAAGCTGAGCCTCTTGAGAAAGGGGAAAGTTCTAAAGCACATAGCCAGGTCAAGGACAGCTACTGGGAGAGAAGTATATGGCAAAGCATTCCACAACCTTGAGTTCTGTTTCCGATCATACTCAAGCTGCAAAAATAGCTGTACGAATTCAGATGAGCCACATTGTTTAAATCTTTTCTCATTCATTCGTGGGACATGGGCATTGCATTTATTGGTCAGCACTTATTGCCCATCCCTAGTTGCCCTTGGAGGGCATTTGAGAGTCAACCACATTGCTGTGGCTCTGGAGTCATGTGTAGGCCAAACCAGGCAAGGACGGCAGATTTCCTCCCCTTAAGATGGGTTTTCCGACAATGGTTTCACGGTCATCAGCAGATTCTTAATTCCACATATTTTTAAATTGAATTCAAATTCCATCATCTGCTGTGCTGAGATTCGAACCCAGGTCCCAGAATATTAGCTAAGTTTCTGGTTTAATATTCTAGCGATAAGGCGGCACGGTGGCACAATGGTTCGAACTGCTGCCTCACAGCGCTGGGGACCTGGGTTCGATTGCCAGCATGGGTGACTGTCTGTGTGGAGGTTGCACATTCTCCCCGTGTCTGTGCGGGTTTCCTCCGGGTGCTCCAGTTTCCTCTCACAGTCCAAAGATGTTACAGGTTAGGTTGATTTACCATGCTAAAATAGCCCCTTAGTGTCAGGGGAATTAGCTAGGGTAAATGCATAAGGTTACGGGGATAGAGGCTGGATGGGATTGTGGTTGGTGCAGTCGTGATGGGCCAAATGGCCTCCTTCTGCACTGTAGAATTCTATAACACCACTAGGCCATCTATTACTCTTTGTATAATACAAGTGCTTGAAACAGAATTCCAATGGATTGCACGATCTAAAAGCATCACTTCCCCTTGCAAAAGGAAAAGTCATGACCATCAACAACATGTCTCAAGCTACTGGAGTCTGGGAATCCTTGAAGCATTGTGGGGTTTGGTTGTGTGTATGAGAAACTGAGGACTGGTTAGGCCTTGGCAGTGTTTGGGAGTAATGGGGGGATGATCTCAGGTCCCACGGTACAGAAACTGGTGTAATACCTCAACCATGCCCCCGCTTCCATGCACAAATCGATTTTTTGTTCAATAATTGCCCTTACTCCTCCTTTTACCACCATTTTCCCACCTAAATGTGTCTAGAAAAAGTTGGCACATTCGTTTATGCTTGTTGCCAGTCTCTTTTCATACTCCTTCTTTGTTTCGCTTGAGTTTTCAGCTCCCCTTTCGACCTTTTATATCCAGCCTTATTCCTAGTAATATTTTCTCCCAGATGCTTGTCATGAGTACAGATTTTCTACTTCGTAGCTCATGGGTACGATATTATGGCTGATCATGCCACGTTCCCGCTGCAGCGAGGTCGGAGAATTTGGCAACCGGGAAATCTCCGTTCACTGTGGCGGAATAGGAAAATCCTGCCGGCGTGAACGGTGGTAATAATCCAGCCCTACATTTCTCTCGTCATCCGGGGTCCTCCGGAGTTGTTTATCCTGTCATCCCATTTTGAGGATGCCTGCTTCACCTTCACCGCATCCAGATTATCGCTTCTTGCAAGGCAAGCTATTATTTTTGCTGCCAACTTTTGACTCTACTATTTATTCAGCCAGGATCTGGTCTTGCCCCACTAAAGAGCCCCCCCACTCCCCTAATTAATTATTCTTACTCAAGATTGTTCTTTGTCCTTTTGCGTAATGATCTTATCTTATCTGCCCCTCTGAAGTGGACCGGCTTCGCCAACTCGGTTCAGGGGCAATAAGGGATGGGCAACAAATGCTGGCCTCCACGTCCCATGAAGGAATGAAATTATAAGCTACTTTGCCGCTGATCTTTTTGAATCCTTTGGATACAGGGCGGCACAGTGGTTAGCACTGCTGCCTCACAGCTCCAGGGACCCAGGTTTGCACATTCTCCCCGTGTCTGCGTGGGTTTCCTCCGGTTTCCTCCCACACTCCAAAGATGTGCTAGTTAGCGGGATTGGCCGTGCTAAATTGCTCCCCGGTGGCCCAAGATATGTAGATTAGATGGATTAGCCGTGGTGTTACAAGGATAGGGTGGGGGTGTGGGCCTGGGTAAAGCACTCTGTCAGGCAGTCGATGCAGACTAGATGGGCTGAACAGACTCCTTCTGCGCTGCAGGGATTCTATGATAAATGAACTTTGATGACTGGAATCTCTTTCCTCTCATTGAATTAATTCAAGTACCATCCCAGCTGTTATGAGGAACTGGGTTAAAGATCATTGATTTTAAGATTGCAAGTTTGTTGCAGAATACCTTTATATTAAAAAAAAACTCCTCTTTCTTCCATCCCTTCCCAGCGTGTGATGGATGTTCAATTAAAAAAATGCTTAAAATGAGTTTAAACTATTTCCTGGCATTGCTGTGAATGCAGCTTTTGGTGTTATTGCCTGGGGTGGGAGGTCGGTGAGTTTGTTTTTGTTCAGAACCCCAGGCCAAGGAGAGAGTCAGGCTCCACTGGGCCGTAGGCCCAGGTTTCCGAGGTGGGTAGCCATGTGGGCAACAGCACCAGCAGAGTTAGGATGCCTCCCACAGCGCCACCTAGCCTGGAGGCTCAATTTGGAATGGCCCCTGAAAGGTAGGCAACACCAATAGGTAACAGTAGGCCTCGATGGAATGCAAGTTTGACACCCACCAGTGAGGAGCTGTACGCAAGGATGCTATAAATAATGAAGAATGCGACCCAAGGTACCCCCATGATTTGTGATACTGCAGGTTAGAATCTTCTAATGAACTTTGAAGGAAGTGCCCTCCAAACTGCACAAAGTTTAGTACAATTCGCAACTCCTCGGATACTGAAGCCGTCCATATCCAAATAAAGCAAGACCTGGACAATATCCAGTGGAAGATGGTTGTGGAGGTTGGAGGTCAATCATTTCAGCTTCCAGGACATCTCTGCAGGAGTTCCTCAGGACTAGTGTGCTAGGCCCAACCATCTTCAGCTGCTTCATCAATGACCTTCCCTCCGTCATAAGGTCAGAAGTGGGGATGTTTACTGATGACTGCGCAATGTTCGGCGCCGTTCCCGATTCTCAGATACTGAAGCAGTTCATGTCCAAACGCAACAAGGTCTGGACAATATCCAGGCTTGGGCTGACAAGCAGCAAGGACCAAGTGCCAGACAATGACCGTCTCCAAGCAGAGAGGATCTAACCATCACCCCTAGATATTCAATGGCATCTCTGAATTCCTCCTGAGAGTTATCATTGACTCAAACTGGACCAGCCATATAAAAGCGTGGCTACCAGAGCAGGGCAAAGGCTAGGAATCCTGCAGCAAATAACTCATCTCCGGACTCCCCAAGATCTGTCCACCAGCTACAAGGCATAGGTCAGGATTCTGATGGAACACTCTCCACTTGCCTGGGTGAATGCAACTCCAACAATACAGAACAAGCTCAACACCATCCAGGACAAAGCAGCTTGCTTGATTGGCACCACATCCACAAACATTCATTCCCTCCGCCACCAATGCACAGCGGCAGCAGTGTGTACTGTTTACAAGATGCACTGCAGGGACTCACCAAAGATCCTTAGACAGCAGCTTCCAAATCCAAGACCATCTAGAAGGACAAGGGCGGCAGATACTTGGGAACCACCACCATCTGTAAGTTCTTCTCCAAGCCACTCAGCTTCCTGACTTGGGAATGTTTTGCCATTCCTTCAGTGCTGGATCAAAATCCTGGAATTCCCTCCCTAACAGCACTGTGGGTGTGCCTACACCTCAGGGACTGTAATGGTTCAAGAAGGCGGCTCGCCACCACCTTCTGAAGGGCAACTAGGGATGGACACTAAATGCCAGCCCAGCCAGCGATGCCCACACATCACAAGCTAATAACAAAAAGATTGCAGCGAATTCTAGCACAAAGTGCCTCATGATAAAGGGAGTGCACAACCATGCATGCTTCATGGTTGAACGGGTGCTAGAGGAATTTAACAATATTGCTTCTGGCTTGTGTTGAAGGAGCATACATTCTGGACAGCATTGCACAGGAATCGTTTCTATAATATAGTGATTCAGTTCATGAGTAAGAAGTAAGAAATGAAAGAGTATGCTGTCTGGAGCACTGCTGTACATGATGGCCCCCCCCCCCCCCCCCGATTTCAGACACTCTCCTGCGGAGAATTCTTTCTCAGAGAGTGGAGTGAACATCGTGCTATCGCTGAGCTCTATCCTGTACACTCTCCCTAGTCACCAAGGATGCTGGATGGCACAGTGGTTAGCATTGCAGCCTCACAGCACCAGAGACCCGGGTTAGATCCCTGGCTTGGCTCACTGTGTGGAGTTTGCACATTCTTCCCATGTCTGCGTGGGTGCTTATTTCACCTTCAGGTGTGGAGCTGGGGATTATATTAACTTAATATTTCTCTTGTTTTTTAGAAAGACATGTTGGGTGCGGATTTTCAATTCTGCATGTGTGCAACCACGTATTTTTTCTCCAAGATTATTTTTCCCGGGTGCTCCAGTTTCCTCCCACAGTCCAAAGATGTGCAAATTAGGTGGATTGGCCACGCTGAATTGCCTCTTAGCGTCCCGGGATGTGTAGGTTAGAGGAATTTGTGGGGAAAATCTGTGCGGTGGCGGGGATGGAGCCTGGGTGGGATTGTTGTCAGTGCAGGCTCGATGGGCTGAATGGCCCCCTCCTGCACTCTAGGGCTCCTGGGTCCTTTGACTGCACCTTGCATGTAAATCTGGGTGACTTTGCAGCAACGCGGGCAATTGTGCTGGTGAGATATTCCACTCTGTGGCAGACTATTGTTTATAGTCATTAAGTCTTTTGAATCAAGTCACCAGTTTGTGTTTATTCTCTGCCAGCCGATTGCATCTTTTTTCTATTTTTAAATGCAAACTCTGCCAACTTCACTCGGGCAGGAAGAAGCAGGAATAGAAGGTGGAGGAATGGAATGGGAAGGTCAGGCTAAACAGGATGAAAGATTGGAGAGACCTCCTCGCATCTCGCAGAGTCTCGCCGTTACTAAGATGGGAAACTGTTACCATCAACCAATCGGGCAGTACGGCTGAATGGCCTCTTCCTGTGCTGTCAGATACTATGAGGTGCATGTGGGTGTGTGCTGGGTAGTTGTCTAGGGGGGTGGTTGTGCTGGGTGGTTGTCTGGGTGTGTGGATATAGGGGTGTGGTGGGTGGTTGTCTGGCTTTGAGAGTGTAGCTGTCTAGGTGTCTGGCTGTAGGGGGTGGGGGTTTGGTGGGTGGTTGTCTAGGTGTGGGGGTTTGAGTGTCGTGTGTCATTGTCTGGGTGTGGGAGGGTGGTTGCCTGGGTGTCTGGCTGTAAGGTGTGGGTTTGTGGGGGTAATTGGGTGTGGGTTTGTGGAGTTGTTTGTCTGGGTGTTGGCTTTCTGAGGTAGTTGTCTGGGTGCAGGAGGGTAGTTGTCTGGGTGCCTGGCTGTGGAGTGTGGGTCTGTGGGGTAGTTGTCTGGGTGTGGAGGTAGTTGACTGGGTGTCTGGCTGTGGAGTGTGGGCTTTGGGGGGTAGTTGTCTGGGTGTGGGCTTTGGGGGGTAGTTGTCTGGGGGTGGGGTGCGTTGAGTGCGGTGCTCCATCTCAGTGTCTGAACCTCTTCTTACCCGACTACAGCTGAAACAATCATTGTCCATTTTGACCTGTCTGAATGACACAGGGAGGCAGTGGCGCAGTGGTACTGTCTCTGGATTAGGAATCCAAAGACCTAGGGGTGTTCTGGGGACCTGGGTTCAATTCCCCCCATGGCAAACGATGAAATTTGAATTCAATGAATAAGTCTGTAATAGAAAGCTAGCTTCAGTAATGGTGACCATATCAAGTATCATTAAAAACCCCCTCTGGTATCTGGTTCACTCGTGTCCTTTCAAATCCTACAGTGCAGAAGGGAGCCATTCAGCCCATCGAGTCTGCACTGACCACTATCTCACCTAGGCCATAACCACATGCATTTTACCCTCTATAGTCCCCCTGATAAGGGGCAATTTAGCCTGGACAATCCACCTAAACCACACACCTTTGGACTGTGGGAGGAAACCAGAGGAAACACAGGGAGAACGCACAGAATCCACACGGGCAGTGACCCGAGGCTGGAATGGAACCAGGGTCCCTGGTGCTGTGAGGCAGCAGAGCTAACCACTGTGCCAACCTGCTGCTCGGGGAAGGAAATCTGCTGTCTTTACCTGGTCTGGTCTCCAGAGCCACAGCAACGTGGTTCACTCTTAAACGCCCTCGGGGATGGGCAAGAAATGCTGGCCCAGCCAACGATGCCCACATCCCATGAATCAACACGAAGAAATAATTACTTCAGTTGGTTGTTTTTGTGGTCACATTCTTTCAGGGGATAACTGTCCCTTTCCCCGACACAGTGAGCTTAACTGTTCCCCGAACGCCTCAACTGTGACAGTTGAATAACACGGTGTCATTTTGCCAATCTCTCGACATTTTGAATTCCGTCACGGGCGTGCGTGCGGTTCGCATACTGCCCGTCAAACACCGCTGTCAATAAAAGCAGGGCGGCTCTTGAGCTGAGCTGGCATCTGCTATTAATTATCCTCAGTCCTTCCGTCACAAAGAATTCCGCCTCGGGCACTGCAGCGAGGCTGGGGGGAATTGGGATGAAAGCGGAGGTCAAAGGTCAACATCGAGGCCAGCGCTGCTTCAGAGTAAAGAATTAATTAGTGTTGGCTGTTTTTTTTTCGAGTGTGTGTTTCTTTATTCAACATCCATCTAGACCTCTCCCATGTCTTCAGGTGGATTGGAAGATTGCAGTTGGATTTCTATCTTGGCTTCCCCTTTGCAACTTGGTCTGCGTCCCGTTCCGAATGAGTGACCTTTCTATTTTGAGCCTATTAAGTATCTATTCTTCTCAGATTTAATTTCTCCCTCATATCCTTAACTGTGACGTTGGCAGTGTGCTTTTCTTTTGGGAAGACGCGATTTGTTTGCTCGGGTGAGGGGGGTCGGTAACCAGTTGCCATGGAATAAGAATGGCTGGTCCAAAGAAGTGGAGGAGAGTTGATTTCAGACTGAGGGTTGCTATGCTCTGGAGTGGGTGGTTAAATCAGGTTCCATGGGAACTGCCAATGGGGCCACTGGATGCCTCTTTAAACAGAACCGAGGTACAGGGAAGACAGAAGGGTGGCACGGTGGTTAGCACTGCTGCCTCACGGCACCCAGGTTCGATTCCAGCCTCAGGTCACTGTCGGTGTGGTGTTTACACATCCTCCCCGTGTCTGTGTGGGTTTCCTCTGAGTGCTCCGGTTTCCTCCCACAGTCCCAAGGTGCGCATTTAGATTGAGTGGCCAAGCTAAATTGTCCCTGAGTGTCAGGGGATCTAGCTAGGGTATATACGTAGGGTTACAGGGATAGGGTGGGATTGTTGTCGGTGCAATGGGCTGGATGGGCTGAATGGCCTCCTTCTGCACCAAAGGGATTCTATGAACGACATGCCTTGAAAATAGAAGCAGGAGTAGGCTCTTTGGACCTGCTCCGCCATTCATTTTGGTCATGGCTGATCAGCAAATTCAATATCCTGATCCCCTCCTTCCCTCCATATCCCTCAGTTCCTTTAGCCCCAAGAGCTATATCTAATTTCTTCTTGAAATCACACAATGCTTTGGCCTCAACTACTTTCTGTGGCAGTGAATTCCACACTCTCGCCACCCTCTGGGTGAAGAAATTTCTCCCCATCTCAGTCCTTATCCGTAAGCAATGACCCACAGTTCTGGACTCCCCCCCCATCAGGAACATCCTTCCTGCATCTACCCTGTCTGGTCCAGTTAGTGGCAATTTAGCATGGCCAATCAACCTAACTTGCACATCTTTGGAGTGTAGGAGGAAACTGGAGTACCCGGAGGAAACCCACGCAGACACGGGGGAATTGTGCAAACTCCACACAAACTCGAGGCCGGAATTGAACCCAGGTCCCTGGCGCTGTGAGGCAGCAGTGCTAACCACTGTGGCGCAAGTGTATGCTTTGTCTGTATAGCACACGGGAAACAATACTTTTCACTGTATCCCAATACATGTGACAATAATAAATCAAATCAAGAAATCAACAGTTGGGAACAACCCCAGAGTGAGAATGCCAACCCCAACTTTGGATTCATTGAGCACTTTTTGGCATGAGATATTACCACAGGAGAGTTCTAAAACAAAGTACCAGGCTCCAAGTTGTCTATTTGAAGAAACGTACATAGGAAGTAAGTAAGGTTGTGAGATCGAGAGGCAGTGGAGGAAGTGCCTGAGCTTGGAAGCTAGGCAACTAAAGGCATAGTCACCAATGATGGAGCAATTATAGTGTGGGATACTCGGAAAGCCAGTAATTACAAGAAAAAAATTAGTGTAACGATTTTAATCGGGCGATAGAAGTGGCCCCATTTGAATATGAACTCCCTAATTAAGGGCCAAAATGATGGTCCAATCCCATGTTTTGTACTTAAACAGGCATCTCAGTTCCTAATGATGTGGAGATGCCGGTGTTGGACTGGGGTAAACACAGTAAGAAATCTCACAACACCAGGTTAAAGTTCAACAGGTTTATTTGGTAGCAAAAACCACTAGCTTTTGGAGCACTGCCCCTTCGTCAGATGAGTAGGAATTCTATTTACAAACATATAAAGACACAAATACTGGTAGCCAAATTCCACACACACACAAGGACGGCCTCAACCGGGATCTTGGATTCATGTCACACTATCTGTAACCCCCACGACTTGCCTGGGCTTGCAAAATCTCACTAAGTGTCCTGTCTGGAGACAGTACACATCTCTCTAACCTGTGCTTAAAATATTTATAGGATCAAGAGAAACGAGAAACGCTCTCTCCGCTCGCGTTGTCTGTACCTTGAAGACTTGATTAAGTGTAAAGACTCACATTCTAGTCATTATTTTGTAAATTGAGTTTGTGCCTTTATATATCCTGTTTGTGAATAGAACTCCCACTCACCTGACGAAGGGGCAGCGCTCCGAAAGCTAGTGGCTTTTGTTACCAAATAAACCTGTTGGACTTTAACCTGGTGTTGTGAGACTTTGTGCTCTGGATGTAGTCAGCACACTCAGAGCGCTCTGTACAGTGTTGTGGGATCTTGTAAATAAGGGAGTTTTGGTGATGGGACTTCCGCCTCTGAGGACCGACGACAATTAGAACGGTTGGGTGTGGGGAAAACTGGAAATTATTTCAGCTGAAGAATCATTGGCCTGGATCCCCCACCATGTTAGGTCCACTCGGGAAGATGTTAAGTAGCGAATGTTAAAAGGGCTCACTAACGAAAGTGTGGTTCATTTTTTTTTCAAATCATCAACCACCAAAAGAGATTCGGATGACAAATACTCGGTCGGTAACAGAAACTGACACAAGGCAAAAAATTAGTGGCACTTCTACACCCATCCTGACACAGGAAAGGGACCAACCACCGCCTCACAAAATTCAAGATCAAAATGAAAAGATAGCGCCTGCATAACCACATCAAAGAGATGGCATCTAATGAGCTTCCTAAAATATTTCACAGAGGAAGTTAGCTGTGAAACCCCTAGCGATGAATCGCAAAAAACAAACAACTTCATTATAGAACGAAGCCTTTTCGAGCAAAATAAATTCCGTGTGAAGGAAGTTCGTCACAGGGTTTGCGATGTGCGGTCACTTGGCCATCGGTGAAGTAGGCCGCCCACGTCCTGCTCCCCAAACACGGTTTCCAAGGCATTGCTGAAGTGAGACTTATTTGGGGCAGGATTTAGCAATGGCCGGTTTTTACAGACCAGATTTTTAAGGAGCCTGAGAGTGAGGTCAGGAGACTAAAACATCCTGGCGGGAGCTGGTGTGCCCATTGCCTTCTGGCTGTCCCTGGCATTTTACCAGGGGGTGGGGAAGCTGGCAGGCTCCAACCTTTAGGCCGATTGAGGACTTGAGTAGCCAATTCAGACTCTCTTCCCGTTGGGCTAGTCCTCCCCCATGAGAGAGGACTGCTAGATGCACCCTTCTGGACTTGGAGGGGGGGAGGGGGCGTGCAGAGAGGCCCACCAAAGAGGCTCTGCTCCCCCAAACAGTAATGGCCACCTCTCCAACCCCCACTCACTCCACTCCGAAAGATGTGCTGATTAGGTGCATTGGCCATGCTAAATTCTCCCTCAGTATATCCAAACAGGTGCCAGAGTGTGACGACTAGGGGATTTTCACAGTAACTTCATTGCAGTGTTAATGTAAGCCTACTTGTGACACTGATAAATCAATAAACTTTAAAATAAACTGACCAGCGTTTGAGAGCCGCCATCTTCAATTTCCTCCCCTGCGGCTGAAGAGTTGCCAGCTTTCTCTCGGGCCAGCAGCTCTTCATGACGGAGGTTGGATCTTGTCCCTGACAGGAGGCGTGCCACTGGCGGCAGTGAGTCTCCTGATCCAAATAAAACCACGTCAACACACCCTTCATTTCCTCGCCCTTATCCGAATACCCTGTGACATTCCGACCCCCCCCCAGACATTCTGTAACCGTCTGTCCTGAAGGAACGTAGAGGCTACAGACAGATCAAGGCTTATTTATTAAATGTCACAAGTAGGCATACCTTAACACTGCAGTGAAGCTACTCCGAGAATCCCCTAGTGGCCACACTGCAGCTCCTGTTCGGGCACACCGAGGGAGAATTTAGCCTGCCCTGTGTATCTAACCAGCATGGCTTTCGGACTATGGGAGGGACACGGAGGAAACCTACGCACACAGGGGGAGAACGTGCAGACTCCGCACAAACAGTGACCCAAACTGAGAATTGAATCCGGGTCCCTGGCGCTATGAGGCAGCAATGCTAACCGCTGTGCCACCCAGGAATTGTAGGGACGCTGTTTATTGGTTAGCTTAAGGGAGCATTCTGTCTGCCCCTGGCCCACCAGCAGTGCTATAAAGGGATTTAGTATTATCTCTTCCTCCCATTTTCATCTGCCAGGCTCCCAAAGCTCAACTACCTGTGGATAAAAATAAATTCACTGTTGTAATGAAGACACATGAAAATATTTAAATAATCAACCCTCCTCCTGCAGTCCTCCGTCCTTCCTTCCTTCCAGTGTTGAAACCGAAAGTAGCTGATTTTGAAGGGAAGCCGATAGCCTAGTGGTATCGTTGCTAGATTATTAATCCAGAAACTCAACAGTGTTCTGGGAATCTTGTTTCGAATCCCACCATGGCAGATGGTGGAGTTTGAATTCAATTAAAAATAAGTAAGTAAATTAAGAATCTACTGATGACCATGAAACTATTGTTGATTGTTGGAGAAACCCATCTGGTTCACCAATGTCCTTTAGGGAAGGAAATCTGCCATCCTTACCCGGTCTGGCCTACATGTGACTCCAGAGCCACAGCAACATGGCTGACTCTGAACTGCCCTCCAAGGGCAACGAGGGATGGGCAATAAATGCTGGCCAGCCAGTGATGAAATGTCCCACGAATGAATAGAAAAAGGCAAATTGAGTTCCTGTTTCAGCTCTTTGTGAATTTTAACCTCTGACCCCACCCAAGTGCAATGTAGGCCGGACAGCCTCCAGGACAGAAACAGGGCCTTGAGCCTAACTAAAGTTATGCTCCCCATGAGCCCCCTCTTCCCCCCCCCCACCCCACCGCGTATCCTTCTATTCCTGTTTCCTTCACACTTACCCAGCATGCCCTCTCATGCATCTGTGCACATCGCCTCAACTGTCCTGAGTTCCACATTCTCATCGCTCCCTAAGTAAGGAACTTTTCCCTGAACTTTCTCAGTATTGGATTGAATAGCGCGTCTCCTATATTTATAGCCTCTGGCTTTGAATCCTTCCATTCAACTAAGACTTGGCGCTTCCGAGTTGAGAAGGTGTTGACAGATGGACGTGGATTGTGCTGCAGTTGCCAGAGTTTGTGTGCAATAAGATATTGTAAAATCCCAGAACAACTCAGCATTTTAAGTTTCGCCAAGCTGTGTCAAAATGCCGACACATATACTGATTTCTTTTCCCTTATTTTGGTTGGTGAAGTTTATAGAAATCATAGAATCCCTACAGTGCAGAAGGATGCCATTCTGCTCATCAAGTCTGCACTGACAACAATCTAATTTTATCCCAAAACCCCATAGATTTACCTTGCTAATCTCTCTAATCCGCACATCCCAGAACAATAAGGGGCAATTTAACATGGCCAATGCACCTAACCTGCACATCTTTGGACAGTGGGAAGAAACCGGAGCACCCAGTGGAAAACCACGCAGACACGGGGAGAATGTGCAGATTCCACGCAGACAGTGACCCAAGTCGGGAATCGAACCCAGGTCTCTGGAGCTGTGAGGCAACAATGCTAACCACTATGCTGCCATGCCACCCCTTATCATTATGTAGATCAGGCTCAGGGTTAAGTTGATGGCCCGGATTACCCAGCTCCTCAATGGCAGAGTTTCCCCTGTGCCAAGTCCAGGACACCATTGAAATCTCACATCGATAGGACCGGAAGATTCCGATAGCGTGAGGGTCTGGTAAATTCCAGTCCCCATTAGTGAGCATGTCAATGAGTTGAAGCATGCAACCCTGTAATAAGGAATATTTAGAAGAGTTTTACCATTTTGATTTGATTTATTATTGTCACATGTGTTGGGGTACAGTGAAAAGTATTGTTTCTTGCACGCTGTACAGACAAAACATACCGTTCATAGAGAAGGAAAGGAGAGAGTGCAGAATGTGGAGTTACAGTCATAGCTAGGGTGTAGAGAAAGGTCAAGACTTAATTTGGTGTAGGTCCATTCAAAAGTCTGACAGCAGCAGGGAAGAAGCTGTTCTTGAGTCGATTGGTACATGACCTCAGAGTTCTGTATCTTTTTCCCGAAGGATGAAGGTGGAAGCGAGAATGTGCGGGTTGTGTGGGGTCCTCAATTATTCTGCTTTTCTGAGTGTAGATGGAGTCAATGGATGGGAGGCTGGTTTGAGTGATGGACTGAGCTTCATTCACGACCCTATGTAGTCTCTTGCGATCTTGGGCGGAGCAGGAGCCAGACCAAGCTGTGATGTATCCAGAAAGGATGCTTTCTGTGGTGCATCTGTAAAAGTTGGTGTGACACATCGTAGCGGACATGCCAAATTTCCTTCGTCTCCTGCGAAAGGAGAAATGTTGGGCCCTTTTTTATCCATGGGAAGGTGGGTGTGGCGCCACACCAACTGGAAAAGTCCAGGCATTGCCAGAGATTCCCTGATAGACCCTTCCAGGATGGCCAACGAGATGTTGCCATTTGCCGGCACATGGTCTCCCTCCCCTCCCCCAGTCCACGTTTGGTATGTTCAAAAATGCTTCAATGGTGGGGAATTACGATGGGAAGGGTGGGGGGTGGTGGCGGGTGGGGGGTGGGGTGGAAATGTGAGGTCAGATCTGACTGACAGGCATTTGAAAATAGGGCAGCTCAAAGTTTCTGCCACCAGTCGCGATTCCTAATTCAGCAACCCCCAGTGGTTAGCACTGCTGCCTCACTGCGCCAGGGACCCGGGTTCGATTCTCGGCTTGGGTCACTGCCTGTGTGGCGTTTGCACGTCCTCCCTGTGTCTGCGTGGGTTTCCTCCGGGGGCTCTGGTTTCCTCCCACACTCCAAAGATGTGCGGGTCAGGTTGAATGGCCACGCTAAAATTGACACTGAGCGTCAGGGGGACTAGCTAGGGTGGATATGTGGGCTTTCTGGGGATAGAGCATGGGTGGGATTGTGGTTGGGGCAGTCTCGGTGGGCCAAATGGCTCCTTGTAGGGATTGTATGATCCTAGGAATCCCGCACCATGTCCTTGACGTCTTTGAACCACTTTGCTGCACGTTTTAGAATGAAAGGGAAGTTATGGACAGGATTGTCTGGTCTCCCCATGGTGATGGGATCTTCTTTCCCCATTGATTGCACCCACAGTGGGGGTTGCGCCGTTTGGGGACCGGAAGATTCCGCCGGTGTGAACAGCCAGATGACCCCGCCCTGTATTTTTGATACTGCGACCTCTTGGGTTGTGGGGGGGTGAGCGTTGTTGATATTCCATTCACTCTAGCAGCGCAGCATCTGGAAGAGGCTCCTGCCCTTGGTAATCATGGGATTAAATGGATAATGTGAGCCAGGTGGGTCGGAGTACTTGCAGCTCATGTTAATCACACGGCTGACACAAACATAGGGAGAGATTTGCATTCGTATAAAAAAACCTCATCACGTCCCTCCGAAACCTCGCCTTTGGAGCTCGGTATCCGAGGAGAGGTTTGGCAAACGAATCCGAGGGAGAGACGGGGACAGTTTTTATTCCCCCCCAACAATCCCCGTGAGCCGTCACGGTCTGGAACGCACAGCCTAGCAGCAGATTCAGCCGTTAAGAAAAGGGAATTTGATAGATTCATTTGGGAGTTTATGGGCTTGGAGTTGTGGAATGGAGCTGTGGGGAAGCTCATTTTAAGAGCCAGCAAGCTGGGCCGAGTGATCTCCTCTGCACAGCAAGATCCCATGGCTGTAGTCCCGTGACTTGCTTGCTCTTTCTTTTTAATAGAATCCCTACAGTTCAGAAGGAGGCCATTCAGCCCATCGAGTCTGCACCAACCACAATCCCACCCAGGCTCTAATTCCCCCTGACTCTAGGTTTAATTTAGCATGGCCAATCCAGCTAACCTGTACATCTTGGGACACTAAGGGGACAATTTAGCATGGCCAATCCATCTAATCTGCATATTTTTGAACACTAAAGGGCAATTTAGCTTGGCCAATCCACCCGACCTGCACATCTTTGGATTGTGGGAGGAAACCGGAGCACCCGGAGGAAACCCACACAGATACGGGGAGAACGTGCATACAGACAGTGACCTGAAGCCGAAATTGAATTCAGATCCCTGGTGCTGTGAGGCAACAGTACTAATTACTGCACTACCTGTTCTGTCAACAGGTAGAGTCTGTGATATGTGTAGTCAGCAAATCTTGACTGCTGAGATTTGTTTCAACCAAGAGTCTGTCTGCTTGCAGCATCTACTACTGTGAACGTCACGGTGGCACAGTGGTTAGCACTGCTGCTTCACAGCACTATAGATCCGGGTTCAATTCTGGCCTCGGATCTGTGTGGAATCTGCACATTCTCCCCATGCCTGCGTGGCTTTCCTCTGGGTGATCCAGTTTCCTCCCACAGTCCAAAAGACACGCTGGTTAGGTGCATTGGCCATGCTAAATTCTCCGTCAGTTGTACCTGAACAGGTGCTGGAGTGTGACAACTAGGGGATTTTCACAGTAACTTCATTGCAGTGTTAATGTAAGCCTATTTGTGACACGAAGAAATAAACTTTAAATTTACTATTCAACAGAGATGGGAATGGAAGGATATGGACTCCGTAAGGGTTTTAGTTTAGGCAGGAGTCATGATCAGCACAGGCTTGGAGGGGTGAAGGGCCTGTCCCCTGATACTTCTCTTTATTCTAATAAAAAAGGGATAAGAGGATATGGGGAGTGGGTGGGGTGGGGGATTTGAGACCAGAAAGAGGTCAGCCATGATCTGATTGAATGGCGGAGCAGGCTCGAAGGGCTGAATTTGCCCACTCCTAATTCCTATGTTCGTTTGACAGCACTGGACTCGGGGATTCTTGGGGAGACTCCGTGCAGTGGTGAATGTGGTAACCAAGGACCCCACCCGCAGGACTTTCCCATTCCCCAGTGTGCTCTTTTAACGGTGTGGACTGGTTGGAGTGGCAAGGTGGAAAGGTAAAGTTCAGAGGGTCCTCCTCATGCCCCCTCCAACACTCACCCATGACAAGGTATACCACCTTGTATGACCCTTCATGTCCTCATGCCAAGGTGGAGCACTTCCATTCCCTTTCACTCGCTATGAACCCTATAGTGACAAGAGTGCATGTAAGTAAAATAATAAGTCACTGATTGATAACTTCCTATTTTCTTACTCAAGAAACTCCTTTTTACTACAGGCCAATAAAAGTGTCAGTCATCCAGACCCTCTGAAATATTAATACCTGCAAGCTCTTGAAACCTCTTAAGAAATCTGAAACTCTTTTTTTATTCATTTGTGGGACATGGGTATTGCTGGTTAGCCAGCATTTATTGTCCATCAATAGTTGCCTCAGGGCAATTAGGAGTCACTGTGGCTCTGGAGTCACGTGTAGGCCAGACCAGGTAAGGACAGCAGATTTCCTTCCCTAAAGGACATTAGTGAACCAGATGGGTTTTTCCGTAGATTTTTAATTCCAGATTTTTTTTTATTGAATTCAAATTCCACCATCTGCCCTGGCGGGATTTGAACTCAGGTCCCCCGGAACATTAGTTGAGCTTCTGGATAAATAGTGATAACGATAATACCGCTAGGCCTTCGCCTCTCCCGCAGTATGAGTTGTCAATGGAGCAATGTTCTTACTGGGGTGTTGCTGTTCCAACAGGCTAATGGATTTCTGGGTTCTTAGCCTCATTATGTATTCTTGGCTGAGAGCTCAGGCGTCCTTTGGAGCACTAAAATATTCTACAGCCTGCAGCCGCAGAAAAACAGAATAATTAAGGACCCCATGCACCCCATACATTCTCTCTTCCACCTTCTTCCTTCAGAAAAAAGATTCAGAAGTCTGAGATCATACACCAACATCACACTCAAGAACAGCTTCTTCCCTTATGCCGTCAGACTTTTGAATGGACCTACACCAAATTAAATGTTGATCTTTCTCTACACCCTAGCTATGACTGTAACTCTACATTCTGCATTCTCTCCTTTCCTTCTCTATGGACAGTACGTTTTGTCTGTATAGTGCGCAAGAAACAATACTTGAAGTTATGGAGTGGAGCTATGGGGAAGCTCATTTTAAGAGCCAGCAAGATGGGCCGGGTGATCTCCTCTGCACGGCAAGATCCCATGGCTGTAGTCCCTTGTTCTTTTTTTACATAGAATCCCTACAGTGCAGCAGCGTCTCCTGATAAAGGTTGTGTTTTCCACAGTAAAATAGTCACTGGAGGATAGTAATGGGGTGCAAATTATGTACACCCTGTCACTTCAAGCACCGGATGGAGGAGTTATACACTCATCTCCAATATCAGCCAGGAATCTTGGCATCATTTGATGTGACCATCTAAAATTTGGCCCTGAAAGGTTGGGTTATGCATTGTTCGGAGATGAGAGCAATTGGTTTCCATTGGCTGTGAGTGCTTGTTATCCATTCATCAATAACTCGATTCCCAGAACTGCTAATTAGATTACTGGTAAATCGTCTCCTGAGACCTGCGCAAAAGACAGGACACACATGGTGATGGCGACAGAGCTACATTCTGCTGCAGATTGAGTTGACAGCGCTCTGTTGAATGAGTGCTTTCTTCTGCCAACGCAGACACCAGTTAACATTGCTTGCTCACACTGCCCTTCCATTTAAATAGGCACACCATGGGGTCTCGGAAAGGGACTTGGGAGTTCAGGATTCTCTTCAGGCTAATCTGCAGGTTGACTTGTTAGTTAGGAAAGCAAATTCAGTGTTAGCAATCATTTCGAGAAGAATAGAGAACAAAAGCAGGGATGTACTCAAGAAAGCATAATGAGGCTCTGGTCAGATCACATATGGAATATTGTGAGCAATCTCGGGTCCTGTATCGAAGGAGTGATGTGCTGGCCCTGGAGGTTCGCAAGAGTGATCCCAGAAATGAAGAGTTTGTCGTATGAGGAGTGTTTGAGGATCCTGGGTCTGTACTCGATTGGAGTTTAGAAGGATGAGAGGGGATCTCACTGAAACTTACAGAGTACTGAGATAGAGTGGACATGGAGAAAATGCTTTCATCTGTAGGAGAGACCAGGATCTGAGGGCACAGCCTCAGAGTAAAGGGACAACCCTTTAGAATCGAGATGAGGAGGAATTTCTTCAGCCAGAGAGTGGTGAATCTGTGGAGGCTAGACCATTGTGTGTATTTAAGACGGAGATTGTGAGGGCAGCATGGTGGCACAGTGGTTCGCACTGCTGCCTCACTGCACAGAGACCCAGATTTGATTGGATCTCTGTCTGTGCAGAGTCTGCACATTCCCCTCATGCCTGCATGGGTTTCTTCTGGATGCTCCAGTTTCCTCTAATGGTCCAAAGATGTGTGAGTTAGGTGGATTGCCCCTTAGTATCAGGGGGACCAGCTAGGGTAAAAACATGGGGTTACAGGCCTGGGCGGGATTGTGGTCAGTACAGATGTGATGGGCTGAATGGCCTCCTTCTGCACTGTCGGATTCTATGATTCTAGATAGACGGGTTCTTGATTGGGGTCAAGGGTTACGGGGAAAGGGTGGGAGAAGGGGGTTGAGAAACTCATTAGCCATGATTGAGGGATGGAGCGGTCTAGATGGGCCAAATGGTCTGATTCTGCTCCTCGATCCAATTCCTATGTTTCTGGGGCTAAAGGGATAAAGGGGGGAAAGATATTGAATTCGTGGATCAGCCATGATAGCAGAGCAGGCTTGAAGGGCCAAATGGCCTACTCCTGCTTCTATAGTTCCAAATCACAATGTAGCAAAGTTCAGTGAAGACCAGCCCATACCCTATTGATGCAAAGGAGGTCATCGGTTTCAAGCAGTCAGTGGTTAACCCCTGTTAGAAGCATCCCCAGCTGAATTGCTGCACTTTACTCTGAAACCTGCAAACAATTCGAACACAAGTGCAGCTGGACCTGCTTGGTGGCAGAGGCTATTTAAACCTGTTTCACCTCTGACGGAGCTGCCAACCTTGAGGCAATGTCAGCCACAAGCTGCCCAGAGGCAGAGAGTGACGCAGTTTGTAAACCTATCCGAAAATGTGCGGCTGTATTTATTTTTAACAGCCGCGTACCTCCGAGTGGGTTACATTTTTCACCCTTTGTTCTCCACTCCTGGCCCCTTTGTACTGAGAGAGAGCAGCGCCAGGGTCTGGCAGCCTTTGCGGGTCACTCTCCCAAGTGTGTATCCGTTTGTGACAAAACGTACGTGAGCTGTCCAAAGTGTAAAGGATATTAAAACTGAACTGTGCTGTGCCCTGCCAGCCAAACACGTCTCCTACCCGTGAGGAGGTCCCTGGACACCAAGTAATAAAACTTTACTTTTCTGCCTCTTCCACAGTGCAGGGCCAATGTCGTTAGCCCGTGTGGCAGCTCCTATCTTGACATAACCCCCGATTGGAAGTGGAGAATTTTCCGGGATGGGTTTTCTCTGTGGATTTCGGGACCCTTCCCCACCGCCAGGTTTACACAGGGGGTGGAACGCCCGCACTGTGTGGGAAACACTCGCTCCTAGAATCATCGAATCCTTACAGTGCAGAAAGAGGCTACCTAGCCTGCCCCGACCTCAATCCCACCCACACTCTACCCCCATAACACCACATATCTACCCTGCCAGCCCCCCTGACACTAAGGGGCAATTATCCATGGCCAGTCAACCTAACCCACATATTGTTGTGTTTTTTTTCAATGGTGGGCTGGTGTCCAATTATGGAGAGGGGACAGGCGGGTAAAGCTTGAAGGCCAATCAGAGGCATTCCAGTTCGAAAGGAAGCTTGCAATGAATGGCAAGTAAAAGAGAGGGCACCCTCTCGCCAGCCCTTACACTGTAGCTCTTGCCCTCGCAGAGGGACAGTCACAGTTACCCATGGCACCCACTCCATCTGCTTGTGTGGCCACACTTCTCTATCACCACTGACATTATTGGCCACCTCCAGTTGTTGCCTCTCTCAGTGCCCCCTCCCAAGCCCCCCTTCACACCATGGCCTCACATGTGAGACAGCAAGATGTTGGGAGGAGAACAATGAGTGGGAGGCAACAAATGGGTGACAACAGGACCTCAATAGGCTGGGGAGCGCAAAGTAGCAAGTAGGTGACAAGCAGGGGGACTGAGAGGGATGAGGACAGGGGTGACCAGGGCTCTGCGGAGGATTGGCAAGAGGAGAGAAGCGAGGTGGTGAGGAGGGTGGGGCAGTGGCTCAGAGAAAGGGCAGCAAGCAAGCATCAAGCTGGTACACAATAGTAAAGGTGTTACCATCACTGAATCCCCCACTGGGGATACCATTAACCAGAAACTCAACTGGACTTACCACATAAAAACAATGGCTACGAGAGCAGGTCAGAGGCGGGGAATACTGCAGTGAGTAACTCACCTCCTGACTCCCCAAAGCCCATCCACCATCTACAAGGCATAAGGCACAAGTCAGGAGTGTGATGGAATACTCTCCACTTGCCTGCATGGGTGCAGCTCCAACAACACTCAAGAAGCTCGACACCATCCAGGACAAAGCAGCCTGCTTAATTGGCACCACATCTACAAACATCCACTCCCTCCACCACCAACACTCAGTAGTAGCAGTGTGTGTACTATCTACAAGATGCACTGCAGCAATTCACCAAAGATCCTTAGCAGCACCTTCTAAACCCATGACCACTTCCATCTAGAAGGACAAGGGCAGCAGATATATGGGAACGCTACCGCCTGCAAGTTCCCTCCGAGCCACTCACCATCCCGACTTGGAAATATATCGCCGTTCCTTCGCAGTGGCTGGATCAAAATCCTGGAATTCCCTCCCTAACGGCATCGTGGGTCAATCCACAGCACACGGCCTGCAGCGATTCAAGAAGGCAGCTCACCCCCACCTTCTCAAGGGCAACTAGGGATGGGCAATAAATGCTGGCCAGCCAGTGACACCCATGTCCCATGAATGAATAGTAAAAAAACAATACCAGTGGGAGAAGCCATGCCCACCACCCCCTGGGCAACCTCAGGCAAATGGTCCAACTGTGTGCTGGATCTGGAGAGCTGGCACACACACACGCGCCAACAGGGCTACCTCAGTATCTGGCCATCTCCAATCTCAGCCCTGACGTGGGCTAAAAATCAAAGCCTTGGCTTGGGCAAAATGTGTTCGGTTTTGCAACACAGACTGTTCAACTCTCTCCAATAAGGAGTTTGTCTTGGCAAATCATTAATAATTAAGGAACCATATGTTATGCTTTTTATGCCTAATTAGATCTCCGTAAATTAGAGCATGCTGGCTGTAACATTCCATTAACATTTCTACAACAGAGCGATGTGAAAGACTCGGCTAGGTTTATTTTGAAATGGGAGTAAGGACGGAGTTATATTTAAGTGTTTGGTGGAACAACCTTCCTGTTCTGGAAGTGACAACTCTCTTGACGTGAGGCTGCCAATAAAATAGTTGTTTTTCAGAATTAGTCCACAATATTTTGCTGAAAAGTAATTCAGTTGATTTATTAGCGATGAAACCTGAATTAAATAACCTTTCGATTGTGGTAGAATTTTTTTTTCTGAATTCCTGACTGCGTAATCGCAGCCAGAAGGATAGAAACAGTCACTGACCAACCTGATGTGTGAGACACATGTCTATCATTTCTCATGGGAATCACTGTCCATCCCTAATTGCCCTTGAACTGAGTGACTTGTTCAACCAGTTCAGAGGGTATTTCAGGGCGACAGCATTGCTGTGGCTCTGGAGCTTCATGTAGGCCAGACCCAGGTAAGGACGGCAGATTTCCTTCCCTGAAAGACAGAAGTGAACCAAATAGGCTTTTTCGACAATCGACGTGGCCCCCGTTACTGAAGCTAGCTTTCTATTACAGACTTATTCATTGAATTTAAATTCCACCAGCTGCCGTGGTGGGATTTGAACACCCGTCTCCAGAGCATTGGCCTGGGCCTCTGGATTATTAGCCCAGTGACTACCATGGCACCACCACTGCCGGGGCTGAGGGAATACCAGGCACAGATTAATTGGCCCACTTGCTCACTCACACAGACTCACTCACTCACTCACACAGACTCACTCACTCACTCACTCAGACAGACTCACTCACTCACACAGACTCACTCACTCACACAGACTCACTCACTCACTCACACAGACTCACTCACTCACTCACTCACACAGACTCACTCACTCACTCACTCACACAGACTCACTCACTCACATACTCACTCACTCACTCACACAGACTCACTCACTCACTCACTCACACAGACTCACTCACTCACTCACACAGACTCACTCACTCACATACTCACTCATTCACACAGACTCACTCACTCACTCACTCACTCACTCAAAGACTCAACTCACTCACACAGACTCACTCACTCAAAGACTCAACTCACTCACACAGACTCACTCACTCACATACTCACTCACACAGACTCAACTCACTCACACAGACTCACTCACTCACATACTCACTCACTCACAAAGACTCACTCACACAGACTCAACTCACTCACACAGACTCACTCACTCACATACTCACTCACTCACACAGACTCACTCACACAGACTCAACTCACTCACACAGACTCACTCACTCACTCACTCACTCACACAGACTCACTCACTCACAGACTCACTCACTCACACACTCACTCACTCACTCAGACTCACTCACTCACAGACTCACTCACTCACAGACTCACTCACTCACTCACTCACTCAGACTCACTCACTCACAGACTCACTCACTCACACACTCACTCACTCACTCACATACTCACTCACTCACACAGACTCAACTCACTCACACAGACTCACTCACTCACATACTCACTCACTCACACAGACTCACTCACTCACACACTCACTCACTCACATACTCACTCACTCACTCAGACTCACTCACTCACATACTCACTCACTCAGACTCACTCACTCACACAGACTCACTCACTCACTCAGACTCTCACTCACTCAGACTCACTCACTCACAGACTCACTCACTCACACAGACTCACTCACTCACATACTCACTCACACAGACTCACTCACTCACACAGACTCACTCACACAGACTCAACTCACTCACACAGACTCACTCACTCACATACTCACTCACACAGACTCACTCACTCACACACTCACTCACTCACATACTCACTCACTCACTCAGACTCACTCACTCACATACTCACTCACTCAGACTCACTCACTCACACCGACTCACTCACTCACTCAGACTCTCACTCACTCAGACTCACTCACTCACATACTCACTCACTCACACAGACTCACTCACACAGACTCAACTCACTCACACAGACTCACTCACTCACATACTCACTCACTCACTCACTCACTCACACAGACTCAACTCACTCACACAGACTCACTCACTCACATACTCACTCACTCACACAGACTCACTCACACAGACTCAACTCACTCACACAGACTCACTCACTCACTCACACAGACTCACTCACACAGACTCAACTCACTCACACAGACTCACTCACACTCACACAGACTCACTCACTCACAGACTCACTCACTCACACACTCACTCACTCACTCAGACTCACTCACTCACAGACTCACTCACTCACAGACTCACTCACTCACACAGACTCACTCAGACTCACTCACTCACAGACTCACTCACTCACACACTCACTCACTCACTCACACAGACTCACTCACTCACACAGACTCACTCACTCACACACTCACTCACTCACATACTCACTCACTCACTCAGACTCACTCACTCACATACTCACTCACTCAGACTCACTCACTCACACAGACTCACTCACTCACTCAGACTCACTCACTCACAGACTCACTCACTCACACTCACTCACATACTCACTCACTCACACAGACTCAACTCACTCACACAGACTCACTCACTCACATACTCACTCACTCACACAGACTCACTCACTCACACAGACTCACTCACTCACTCACTCAGACTCACTCACTCACACAGACTCACTCACTCACACAGACTCACTCACACAGACTCACTCACTCAGACTCACTCACACAGACTCACTCACTCACATACTCACTCACTCACACAGACTCACTCACTCACTCAGACTCACTCACTCACAGACTCACTCACTCACACACTCACTCACTCACATACTCACTCACTCACAAAGACTCAACTCACTCACACAGACTCACTCACTCACATACTCACACTCACACAGACTCAACTCACTCACACAGACTCACTCACTCACACAGACTCACTCACTCACACAGACTCAACTCACTCACACAGACTCACTCACTCACTCACACAGACTCACTCACTCACAGACTCACTCACTCACACTCACTCACTCACTCAGACTCACTCACTCACAGACTCACTCACACACAGACTCACTCACTCACTCAGACTCACAGACTCACTCACTCACTCAGACTCACTCACTCACAGACTCACTCACTCACACACTCACTCACTCACATACTCACTCACTCACGCAGACTCAACTCACTCACACACACTCACTCACTCACATACTCACTCACTCACTCAGACTCACTCACACAGACTCACTCACATACTCACTCACTCACACAGACTCACTCACTCACATACTCACTCACTCACTCAGACTCACTCACTCACATACTCACTCATTCACTCAGACTCACTCACTCACACAGACTCACTCACTCACTCAGACTCTCACTCACTCAGACTCACTCACTCACAGACTCACTCACTCACTCAGACTCACAGACTCACTCACTCACACTCACTCACTCACTCACATACTCACTCACTCACACAGACTCAACTCACTCACACAGACTCACTCACTCACATACTCACTCACTCACACAGACTCACTCACTCACATACTCACTCACTCACACAGACTCACTCACTCACTCAGACTCACTCACTCACACAGACTCACTCACTCACACAGACTCACTCACTCACTCAGACTCACTCACTCACAGACTCACTCACTCACACACTCACTCACTCACTCACATACTCACTCACTCACACAGACTCACACAGACTCACTCACTCACACTGACTCACTCACTCACACAGACTCACTCACTCATACTCACTCACTCACACAGACTCACTCACGCAGACTCACTCACTCACACAGACTCACTCACTCACATACTCACTCACTCACACAGCCTCACTCACTCACATACTCACTCACTCACACAGACTCACTCACTCACTCACGCAGACTCACTCACACAGACTCACTCACTCACTCACACAGACTCACTCACTCACACAGACTCACTCACTCACTCACACAGACTCACTCACACAGACTCACTCACTCACTCACACAGACTCACTCACTCACACAGACTCACTCACACAGACTCACTCACTCACACAGACTCACTCACTCACATACTCACTCACTCACACAGACTCACTCACTCACACAGACTCACTCACTCACTCACTCACATACTCACTCACTCACACAGACTCACTCACTCACATACTCACTCACTCACACAGACTCACTCACTCACACAGACTCACTCACTCACACAGACTCACTCACTCACACAGACACTCACTCAGACTCACTCACTCACACAGACTCACTCACACAGACTCACTCACTCACACAGACTCACTCACACAGACTCACTCACTCACACAGACTCACTCACTCACACAGACTCACTCACTCACACAGACACTCACTCAGACTCACTCACTCACACAGACTCACTCACACAGACTCACTCACTCACACAGACACTCACTCACACAGACTCACTCACTCACACAGACTCACTCACTCACATACTCACTCACACAGACTCACTCACTCACACAGACTCACTCACTCACACAGACATTCACTCAGACTCACTCACTCACACAGACTCACTCACACAGACTCACTCACTCACACAGACTCACTCTCACATACTCACTCACTCACACAGACTCACTCACTCACATACTCACTCACTCACACAGACTCTCTCACTCACACAGACTCACTCACTCACATTCTCACTCACACAGACTCACTCACTCACACAGACTCACTCACTCACACAGACTCACTCACTCACACAGACTCACTCACTCACATACTCACTCACACAGACTCACTCACTCACACAGACTCACTCACTCACACAGACTCATTCACTCACACAGACTCACTCACTCACAGACTCACTCACTCACACAGACTCACTCACTCACACAGACTCACTCACTCACATACTCACTCACTCACACAGACTCACTCACTCACAGACTCACTCACTCACACAGACTCACTCACTCACATACTCACTCACACAGACTCATTCACTCACACACACTCACTCACATACTCACTCACACAGACTCACTCACTCACATACTCACTCACTCACACACTCACTCACTCACACACTCACTCACTCACTCACACACTCACTCACACAGGCTCACTCACACACATAGAGTCACTCACTGCCTCGCTGACTTGGTCACTCACTCACACAGACTCACTCATTCAGATTCACTCACTCACAGACTCACTCACATACAGACTCACTCACATACAGACTCACTCACGCAGACTCACTCACTCACTCATTCAGTCTCATTCACACACAGACTCACTTACTCACACTCACTCACACTCACTCACTCACACTGACTCACTCACTCACACTCATGCACTCACACACAGACTCATTCACACAGACTCACTCACTCACTCATTCAGACTCACACACACACACTCACTCACTCACGCGCTCACTCACACTGACTCACTCACTCTCACACACACACACACACACACACACACTCATACACATACACTCACTCATACACACTCACTGTATCACACACTCACTTGTTCACTTAGACTCACTCAATCACTCTCAGACTCATTTACACTCACTTACACTCATTCACACACACTCACTCTCTCACACACACATTCACACACACAGACTTACTCATACACACTCACGCACACACACTCACTCACACACAGACTCACTCACACTCACTCACGTGACACACACACACACTCACATTCACTCACTCACACACACACACTCACACACAGACTCACTCATACACACTCACACACACAGATTCACTCACAGACTCACTCACATACTCACTCACACTCACTCACGTGACTCACACACACTCACATACACTCACTCACACACAGACTCACTCACACAGACTCACACACACACACAAACTCACACACACTCACACACACACACTCACACATGGATTCACTCACACATGGATTCACTCACACACACACTCACACACAAATTCACTCCCTCGCTCAGACTCACTCAGTCAGCGGGTTGACCAGAGGGGTTTATTCTGGAAGTTCTGGGTGTGATTCCTGCTGTAGGATTGCACGGGGTGGTTCAGTTTTGGATCATATTGCAGTGCCATGAAAAGGTCACACGGATAACAAACATTTACAAAAAGCAATATGAGCCTGTATCTGTCTGCTCAGGAAACAGATAGTCCAGCCACAAATAGACATGAGGTGAATCTATACAGCAATGCCGGTGATAGCCCGACAGTTTTACCAGTGTGTACGTCACTCAGATTGTATTCAAGCAACATCGCTTCAGCTGCTTTAATTCTGACTCTATTCCTAGCTTCTCACTCAGAGGGGGCAATTTTCCCCTCCCACCTACCACGGGAATCCCTCGGAGTGAAGGGACACTCCTTTAAAATGGAGATGTGGAGGGATTTCTTCAGCCAGAGGGTGGTGAATCTGTGGAACTCATTGCCACCGAGGGTAGCGGAGGCCGGGTCATTGAGTGTCTTTATGACAGAGATAGATAGGTTCTTGATCAATAAAGGGTTCGAGGGTTACAGCAGGAGAATGGAGATGAGAATCATATCAGCCATGATTGAATGGCGGAACAGACTTGATGGGCCGAATGGCCTAATTCTGCATCTTTATCTGATGTTTTGAAAATATAACTTTTCAACTTTCCACCGATTGGAAGCTTTGCAATTTGGACTTCTGCCCATGAGGTGAGTCTGCACGTCACATTGTACACCAATCAACAGGTTGCACTTTAGCACAGAGTCTATTCAACCCTTCGCCTGGTGATGACGGTTAAATCTTGCCCAAAGCCAGTTGAGAGGGAGTGAGCACGCTCACTTCGATTCACCCTCTTTGGTTTGGGCACTACAAGTTCAGAAAGTGCTGGAAAACCTCTCCAAGTAGGCAGCATCCATGAAGGAAGAAACTGAGTTGACGTTTCAGGTCTAATTAGACTTCTTCAGAGTTAGGAGAACTCCTGAATGAACGCTCTTCAATTGCCACTCATTCAAAAGTCTGATAGCAGTGGGAAGAAGCTGTTCTTGTGTCGGGTGGTACGTGACCTCAGACTTTTGTATCTTTTTCCCGACGGAAGAAGATGGAAGAGAGAATGTCCCGGGTGTGTGGGGATCTTTGATTATTCTGGCTGCTTTGCCGAAGGCAGTGGGAAGTGTAGACAGAGTCAATGGATGGGAGGCTGGTTTGAGTGATAGACTGGGCCACATTTACAGCCCTTTGTAGTTCCTTGCGATATTGGGCAGAGCAGGAGCCATGCCAAGCTGCGATACAACCAGAAAGAATGTTTTCTCTGGTGAATCTCTAAAAGTTAGTGAGAGTCATAGTGGACATGCTAAATTTCCTTAGTCTTCTAAGAAAGTAGTGGTGTTGGTGGGCTTTCTTAACTATAGTGTCGGTGTGGACAGTTTGTTGGTGATCTGAACACCTAGAAACTTGAAACTCTTGATAAGAGTAAATTACTGTGGATGCTGGAATCTGGAACCAAAAGAGAAAATGCTGGAAAAGCTCTGCAGGCCTGGCAACATCTGTGAGGAGAGAAAAGAGCTGACGTTTCGAGTCCAGATGACCCTTTGTCAAACGTGAAGCTCTCGATCATTTCCACTTCATGACCATCGATGGAATTGCAAAGGAATGATAATTAGTCATTGTCCTGGACAATAAAGGTGTAAATAATGGGATCTCACTACTTCCCAAAATTCTCCTTGATTCCTAAGTTTACCTTTATCAAGTGATCCCAGGCAAACAATGCTCTATGTATAAACCCAACGATACCTTTGTGTTTCAATATGGAATAATTAATTTCCTCTGAAAAATACCACAGCTTTTCGAAGATTAAATGTAGGTGCACATGATGCAAGCTGTCCGACCTAAGGGTCATCCAATATTCATTCGTAGAAGCACTACTGAAATTCAGGTTAGATCAAGACCTGTGTGATTGTTAACTAGTTGTTTCTCTTGTTGCAAAAATATCCTTTCATAGAATCCTTGCAGTGCAGAAGGAGACCATTCAGCCCATCGAGTCCACGCCAATTCTCCAACACAGCATCCCACCCAGGCCCCGTAGCCCGACATATTTACCCCCTAATCCCTCTAAGTCAACACGTCTTAGGACACTAAGAAGCAATTTAGCATGATCAATCCATCAAACTGGCACGTCTATTGAACTGTAGAAGGAAATCATGGAAAGTTAGAAATCCTACACTGCAGAAGAAGGCCATTCAGCCCATCAAGTCTGCACCAACAGCAATCCCACCTATGCCCTATCCCCATAACCCCATATATTTACCCCACTAATCCCCCTAGCCTACACATCCTGGGACACTAGCATGACCAATCCACTGAACCTGCATGCCTTTCGGACTGTGGGAGGAAACTGGAGCACCCAGAGGAGATCCACATAGACACGGGGAGAATGTGCAAACTCCACACAGACAGTGACCCAAGGCCGGAATCGAACCCAGGTCCCTGGCGCTGTGAGGCAGCAGTGCTAACCACTGTGCCACCGTGCTGCCCTCATTCAAGTAGTCATATGAAATCTTATATAGAATCTGAAAGATACATTCCCCTTATAACAGAAGTATGATAATATTCACATATTCTCCAGAGGTTGAGGTCCACTCCAAGGTGCTGGGGTTCAGTAATGAGAACATTACTTATATTCAATACGTTTTTACAGAGAGCAAAATTCTTTACAAAACAATGTACACATCAGTCATGAACTGTATGGTGCTTCAATACAGTTACACACAATTAGGATTAAGCACACAGTCCGAGATGTTTTCCCCGTTACTAGCCCCTTGGTGTACATTGACTGAAAGGCCCTAAGCGGTGGCCTTTCCCCATTGCCCCTTGGCTGTGGCCCCCCAAGCTCGAGTGCCTTCCTCATCATGTAATCCCGGACCTTGGAATGTGTCAGTCTCCAACACTCTGTGGAGGACAATTCATTCCACTGGAAGATCAACAAGTTTCAGGCAGACAAAAGAGCCTCTTTCACCGAGTTGGTGAGCTTCCAGCAGCAGCTGATGTTTGTCTCCGAGTGCGTCCCTGGGAACAGCCCCTCACAGTGCCAGAGACACAGGTTCGATTCCTGACTGTGTGGAGTTTGAAAATTCTCCCCGTGTCTGCGTAGGTTTCCTCCCACAGTTCAAAAGACGCGTTGGTTAGGTGCATTGGCCATGCTAAATTCTCCCTCAGTGTACCCAAACAGGAGCCAGACTGTGGCGACGCAGGGATTTTCACAGTGACTTCATTGCGGTGTTAATGTAAGCCTACTTGTGACTAATAAGTAAATCAACTTTAAACTCATCGAGCACTGAATCCTGCTTCACAGGATAAACCTCGACAAATACCACCTCATCCCTCTCCAGACTGTCTTTGCAAAGGCACTTTCCACAAGGAGGCCTTGATATGACTCACTGGGTCAAATGAATGCAGCATTAATAAGCCAACAGTCTCGTTCTGGATCAGACTATGTTGAAGTGATGCTGACCCCCAGTAGTGAAGGTTTTCAGAAACAGAAAAATGCTGGAAAATCTCAGCGTACGCAAACAGGCGCTGGGGTGTGGCGATTTTCACAGTAACTTCATTGCTAAATTGCCTCTTAGTGTCGGGGGACTAGCTAGGTTAAATACATGGGGTTATTGGGATAGGACCTGCGTGGGATAGTGGTGGGTGCAGACTTGATGGGCTGAATGGCCTCCTTCTGCACTGTAGGGATTCTATGAAGTGTAAAGATAGCTTTGGAGCCATTCGGACATCCCCATTGACGGTTCCTGGCTCAGCTACTCTGTTAATCAATAGATTTGGAAGAAAATTCCCTTGTCTTCTCCTCATCTTGCTTATGCAGGGATGAAAAATTAAGAAGTTGGATTTTTTTTTTGGTAAATTCTATTTTCTCCCTCCTATAAATATGCACGCGTCCATTGATTTATTAATACAACTTCATAAATCACCCCACTGCCAGGTCCCCAAGGGCCACCCATGGCATTATCCTTCAGCCCAAGTCATTAATTAATTTGCAAGCATCACTGATTTTAATTAGGATTGGACCATGATTGTTTCCTAATGTTTCAGTGAGATTGTTAGCGGAACAGCACAAACGCAGTTGGAAATTATGGAGGCCATTGAGTTGCGGCTAGCACACAATTCTGACTGAGCAGACGCTCCCGCTCTTGCCATCTATCGACCTGTTTGACCATGTAATGGACGCGCCTTCTGTGGCCATCGAGTCCTTATCTCGGACTTGAACCCAGAGCTCCTGGCTCAGAAGCAGGGACACTACCCACTGCGCCACGAGGCCTCTGTGGCTATACAACTTAGCATGTCGCTGCTCAGGCTGAGGAGACATCTTACCCTGCCAGAAAAAAACCTCTAGATGGCTGCGATGCTTCTGCAGTTTCATGCGTAGGCCACCAGGAGCTCTACTGAGCAGCAATGCATCCTAAAACTGAGCACTCACCTGCAAGGCACAGGGCGGCACGGTGGCACAGTGGTTAGCACTGCTGCTTCACAACACCAGGGTCCCGGGTTCGATTCCTGGCCTCAGGTGACTGTCCATATGGAGTTTGCGTGTTCTCCCTGCGCCTGCATAAGTTTCCTCCGGGTGTTCTGGTTTCCACGCACACTCCAAAATGTGTAGGTTAGGGGGATTGGCCATGCTAAATTGATGCTTAGTGCCCCAAGATGTGTAGGTTAGGCAGATTAGCCATGGTAAATTGCCCCTTAGTGTCCCAAGATGTGTAGGTTATGGGGATTTGCCATGGTAAATTGACCCTTAGTGTCCCAAGATGTGTGAATTAAGGGATTAGCCATGATAAATTGCCTGTTAGTGTCCCAAGATGTGTAGGCCTAGGAGGATTAATGGAGTGAATACATGGGGTTACAGGGGTAGGATTTGGGTAAGGTTTAAGTAAAGGTGGATTGGTGCACACTTGATTGGCTGAATGGCCTCTCTCTGCACTGAGAGGAACCTATGATAATTTAGGTGTCTCACCCTGGTAGCGCATATCTCTATGCTGAATAATGCTGTCTAAACCAATGTAAACACCTACCTCCCACAGTCAGAAAGACGTACTGGTTAGGGTGCATTGGCCGTGTTAAATTCTCCCTCAGTGTACCCGAACAGGCGATGGGGGATTCTCACAGTAACTTCATTGCAGTGTTAATATGAGAGCCTAATGTGACACTGATAAACAAAATAAGTAAAACACCTGATAGTATAGAAGTAACAATAGTATTTTAGTGATTTCAAAAGTTAATCAAAATCCCAGTTGGCTTCATCACAGGAACTGAGGCTCAGGAAAAAGGTTAATTGAAATTCTGCCTGTTTTTGCTTACGATTACACGATGGAATTGAAAGATCAATTGGGGAGCTTGAGCAGTTTGGGGCCTCGTATCTCGGGGCTGATTTCAGGAAGTACTAGAGTACCGGGATATTGAGAGTGCACGACCAGCCGTAATCATATTGAACGGAGGTACAGGCTCGATGGGCCGAATGGCCTACTCCGGCACCGAAATCCCCCGAAATCTGAGGCCAGAGGACCATTGACAACATCAAAACTGAGATTGACGGATTTACATCCGGGCGACGCGAATTAGGGGGGAATTTTCCCATTCCGCCCGCCACAGGAATCATAGCGGGGGGCGAGGGGGGGTGGACCCATTGATTTTCCGGGATTTTCCGGGAGCGAGCTTGGCTGGAAATTCCCGCCCCGTGGGTCACGGTGGGTTTAACCGAAGACCATTGAAATTCCACGCAGTTCTGTGAAACCTTTTGGCTTTTAGGTGGTTACATCTGTTAAGTGTAGTAACATGTACAAATACTCCCAGGGCTACCTCCAACTCCCAGCCTACTCGCTACAAAACTAAAGACAAATTTGTGAATTAATCCCAGCTGTCCGTGCCGTTCAAAATGTTTCTGGTTCCACTGATGGAAACGCAGTAATTAATTCTTCATTAGTGGGCTAAGAATAATTAAAGGGGCAAAGAGTTCTGCTGAGGAGGAGTTCCATCTGGAATCAGTAACACTGCGCAGTTTACCACTACATCTGTACAGTGTCGTTTTGGTGGAAGACAGGAATTATTCAAACCACATTTACTCTTTCAACCTCTCTCTCTGTCCCACAGACTATGTACATGTTCTACGCCCTGGCAATCGTCTGCGATGATTACTTCGTCCCTTCATTAGACAAGATCTGTGAGGTATGTGCTGCCCGCTGTCTCTCGTTCTCTGGGTTGCGCACAGTCAGTCTCTCCTTTTGTCAGACTTGTAACAATAACTTCTTGCGATGTGTTTGGGGCTTGTAATTAATAATTATGGATTATTGGCAATCATAAAGCAATGGACACGTGCTGGCGGCTTAAGCATTTCCGTAAGGTGGTGGCACAGTGGCACAATGGTTGGCACTGCTGCCTCACAGTGCTAGGGACCCGGGGCGGCATGGTGGCTCAGTGATTCACACTGCTGCCTCACAGCGCCAGGGACCCAGGGCGGCACGGTGGCTCAGTGATTCACACTGCTGCCTCACAGTGCCAGGGACCCGGGGCAGCATGGTGGCTCAGTGATTCACACTGCTGCCTCACAGTGCCAGGGACCCGGGGCGGCATGGTGGCTCAGTGATTCACACTGCTGCCTCACAGCGCCAGGGACCCAGGGCGGCACGGTGGCTCAGTGATTCACACTGCTGCCTCACAGTGCCAGGGACCCGGGGCAGCATGGTGGCACAGTGGTTGGCACTGCTGCCTCACAGTGCCAGGGACCCGGGTTCAATTCCCAGCTTGGGTCACTGTCTGTGCGGAGTCCGCATGTTCTCCCCGTGTCTGCGTGGGTTTCCTCCGGGTGCTCTGGTTTCCTCCCACTGTCGGAAAGACCTGCTGGTTAGGTGCATTGGCCTTGCTAAATTCTCCCTCATTGCTGGAGTGTGGCGATTAGGGGATTTTCACAGTAACTTCATTGCAGTGTTAATGTAAGCCTACTTGTGACACCAATAAGTAAACTTTTTCTAATGTACAAAACTGACACTGTAATGCTGCTGAGCAAAGTTGAGCTTAAACAAAATAACTCATCAGCCGTAAGGGCGTTGAAGACATCAGAAACCATGAGTAGAACCTTGCAGTTCTTTGCCATGACGGCATCTCCCAGTCCCACCAAATGTGACGGATATTTGAAAGGCTCACAGCATTTTCTCAGCTCCATTCTTGCTGAGGCAAGGCCGTAAAACTCCACCCCATATTTATGGTATAAAGAAATTTTAAAAATCTGTAGCACAGTGGTTATCACTGCTGCCTCACAGTGCCAGGGACCCGGGTTCGATTCCCGGCTTGGTCCACTGTCTGTGCGGAGACTGCACGTTCTCGCTGTGTCTGCGTGGGTTTCCTCTGGTTTATAAGAACATAAGAAATAGGAGCAGGAGTAGGCCATCTAGCCCTTCGAGCCTGCCCCGCCATTCAATAAGATCATGGCTGATCTGTCGTGGCTCAGTTCCACATTCCCACCCTCTCCCCATAACCCTTAATCCCCTCGCTGGGTTTTTGCGACTCATGCACAAGGACCCCAAGGTCCCTCTGCACCGTCGCCTGCTGCAGTTTTTCGCCACGTAAGTAATAATCCTTCCTACCATTATTCCTACCAAAGTGGACCACCTCGCACTTGCCAACATTAAATTCCATTTGCCAGTTCCTGGCCCATTCGCCCAGCCTATCTAGATCCTTCTGTAGACTCTCCACACCCTCCGCACAATTTGCCGTTCCACCAATCTTGGTGTCATCAGCAAATTTCGACACCCTACACTCGATTCCCTCCTCCAGATCATCTATATAAATGGTAAATAGCTGAGGCCCTAGCACTGGCCCCTGAGGCACTCCACTAGTCACCATCCGCCAATCGGAATAGCACCCATTGACCCCCACTCTCTGCCTCCTATTTGACAACCAATCCTCTACCCACGCTAACACCCTACCCCCAACTCCATGTCCCCTGGCCTTCTGCAATAACCTCTTGTGAGGTACTTTGTCAAACACCTTCTGAAAATCAAGAAAGACCACATCCACCGGCTCTCCTCTATCCACCGCCCTAGACACATCCTCATAGAACTCCAGTAAATTTGTCAGACACGACTTCCCTTTAATGAAACCGTGCTGCGTCTGCTCTATCAAGCAATTCCCCTCAAGATGCCTCGCTATTTCCTCCTTGATGACGGATTCTAACATTTTACCTACAACAGACGTTAAACTAACCAGCCTATAATTCCCTGCCTTTTGCCTGGCACCCTTCTTAAACAACGGCATAACATTAGCCGCTTTCCAATCTTCCGGCACTTCCCCGGAATCCAGCGACGTCTGGAAAATAACCACCAAGGCATCCACTATCACCTCCGCCATTTCTTTCAGAACCCTCGGATGCATTCCATCCGGTCCTGGGGACTTGTCCACAATCAGCCCCTCCAGTCTGTCGAGCACCGACTCTCTCGTAACAGTAATGTCATTAAGACCCTCCAGTCCTACCACCTTTCCATCTCTAACACCCGGCAAATTATTCACGTCCTCCTCCGTGAAGACAGAAACAAAAAAGTTATTCAGGACCTCAGCCATATCCCCATCCCCTACCACTAAGTCCCCCTTCTCATCCTCTAAGGGACCAACGTTTTTCCTCCCACACTCCAGTGATGTGCGGGTTAGGTGGATTGGCCATGCTAAATTTCCCCTCAATGTCGGGGTGACTGGCAGGGTAAACGTGTTGGGTTACGGGGATAGGGCCTGGGTGGGATTGTTATTGGTGCAGGCTCGAATGGCCTCCTTCTGCACTGTAGGGGTTCCATGAGTCTCTGATTCTATGCCGTGCGCTGCCGGAGAGCGTGGTGGAGGCAGGTTGAATCGAGACATTGAAAAGGGAATTAGATGACTCGAAACAATGTGGAGTGGTGCAGGGGAAAGGCAGGGGAGTGACACGAAGTCATGACGCTCATTTGGAGAGCCAGTGCAGACTCGATGGGCCAAATGGCCTCCTTCTGCACTTTATTAACTCTGTGATTCTGTAAGTTAATGATATTAGTGAGCCACTGTGCTTTCGAAGAAGGTTGTCTAGCCAGCTCTACTATTTAAAGACGTGTTTTAATTGATGGTGTAGATGGGAAATGATTTTGATGACTTCCTCCCTTTGCCAGCTTTGTTACTAGCCGCACCGACCCTCTTGGTCTGATCTGGAGACTGCCCTGGAAGCAGAGAGCAGAGATTATGCGGAATTATACTGAATGCGCAGTACAGCCACAGACCATTCGGCCCACTTGGGCTGTGCTGATGTCCCACACAATTTCCTCAAATTCTATCAACATATCCTTGATATTTCATGTCTATTGTCAGCTAAGTTGATGGTAAATTTGAATTGAACCCTTAACACTTGCCTCAGGGAGAGTTGTACCATTTGTTCCCCTAACCTGTATTATTTTCAGCTGTAATCCTTATTTCCTGTAAACCGCTGGCGAACCACAACCCATCAATTCATATTGCTTCGAGTGTTAGTCCAGCTGATGTTGCCTTGGAGCTGAAGCCTCATATTAACTGTTTCATTTCTGGCATTGCCCTTTGGCTGAGTGTGAAATTCTCCATTCTCGGTGGCGGGGCAGGTCATGCGCGACTGGAGAATCCTGGCCAGCACCATCTCAATAAGGCTTGTATCGCACACAAAGGCCGGAATTTTCCAGCCATTCGCGTCCCACTGCTGCTGCCAGGGAGGACAGAGAATTTGGCACTCAGCCCAAGTTTCCGTCCAATGCAGCGGGACTGGAAAATTCCACCGGTGTGAAGATTCCAGCCAGAATGTAATGGTGTATCAACTCCAGGAGACTTGGCCACAATAAGCTCTGTGCCCACTTCAGTCCTCCCTGAGTGTTAAAGAGATGCGTGGCATCTTTCCCGTTAAGCAATCTGAGTGAAATGAGTTTCGGTGTGCTCTGGGTGCAATTTGGGGCGGCACGGTGGCACAGTGGTTCGCACTGCTGCCCTACAGCGCAGGGACACGGGTTCGATTCCGACCTCGGGTCACTGTCTGTGAGGAGATTGCACATTCTCCCCGTGTCTGCGTGGGTTTCCTCCGGGTGCTCCGGTTTCCTCCGAAGGATGTGCAAATTAGGTTGATTGGCCACGCTAAGTTGTGTCGGGGGGGGATTGGCAGAGTAAATATGTGGGGTTTCGGGAATAGGGCCTGGATGGGATTGTGGTCAATGCAGACTCAGTGGGCCGAATGGCCTCTTCCTGCACCACAGGGACTCTACGATTTTCACTGAAGTTTCTAATGAATGCAAGTCGACAGCAAGGAAACAGGCACGCAGTTTGTGTTTGGATTGATAAAGAATCTCCAAAGAGGGCCGATGAGCCAGATGCTACTTTTTAACACAGGGCTTTGTGTTTCCAAGGGCAGGAACAGTAAACAGGGAAGACTGACTCACAGGTCAGGGAATAATGAGCGTCTGTTCGGGATGAGTGAGCGCTATTGTAATCGCCGTGGCCATGACTGACCGATGGTGTTTATCTCGCTGTGTTTTCTCCTCTTGTAGCGTCTGCACCTGAGTGAAGATGTGGCTGGTGCTACGTTCATGGCAGCTGGCAGCTCAGCCCCCGAGCTCTTCACCTCCATCATAGGTAACTCACCGGAGAGAAAAACAACTAGGCTGCGATTGGTTCATTCTGTTTTGGTCATCGCTGTGATGCGGAGACCCTTCACCAAAATCCCTTTGTTTAGAACATAGAACACTACAGCACAAACAGGCCCTTCGGCCCACAAGTTACGCTGATCATATCCATACCTACCAGGCCATAGAACTATCTGTAACTCCCAATCCCATTAGATCCCATATACTCATCCAGAAGTCTTTTAAAAGACCCCAGCGAGTTCGCCTCTACCACCACCGACAGCAGCCGATTCCACTCACTCACCACCCTCTGAGTGAAAAACTTACCCCCAACATCTCCTCTGTACTTGTTTCCCAGCACCTTAAACCTGTGTCCTCTCGTAGCGACCATTCCAGCCCTGGGAAATAGCCTCCGAGAATCCACCCTATCTATTCCTCTCAACATTTTATAAACCTCTATCAGGCCACCTTTCAACCTTCGTCTCTCCAGGGAGAAGAGCCCTAGCTCCCTCAACCTATCTTCATAAGGCATTATTTACAAACTCTAACAGCAGTGCACAGAGTGCTGTCAGTCAGCAATCTATCTCCGAGGGGTGCCAGAGGAACTGACGCTCCCGCTTCAGTACAAGGCAAAGACTCCCTGACTGGCCCATCAATTGGATCCGTAATCAGGGAGCTCATACTCAATGGCCTGATTGAAGTCATTACAATCGCCACCTTGTCATTCCTCCAGTAAATTGTCTTGACATCCACCTCTGCCCGAGTGACATTTTGTACTCCAGTTAGTCAAACCACAATCATGTACTGTCCCTCTGTGTTCACAAGGAGAGGCTGAGAATTAGATGCATCTTTTCTTAAAGGACTCCTCTTAAACTCCAAGAGTCACCCCTTGTTCTAGAATTATAAGAAGGCCATTGGTCCCTTGTCTGTGTTGGCTCTCCGTAAGAGCAATTTGGCTAATTTTTTAAAAATTCATTTATGGGACCTGGGCATCGCTGGCTTGTCAGCAATGCCCATCCCTAGTTGCCCAAGGGTAGTTGAGAGTTAACCACATTGCTATGTGGAGTCACATGTAGGCCAGGCCAGGCAAGGATGGCAGATCTCCTTCCCTAATCTTCTTTCCCACAGCTCTGAACATTTATTTTTTTTCAGGGTCGGGATTCTCCGACCTCGCCCGGAGCTGGAATATCTGATCCCGCTGTTGTGAATGGAGATTTCGCTGAGTGCCAAATTCTCCATTCTCACTGGGAATGGTACTCGGAAATGTGAGACAGGAGAATTCCAGCCCAGGGAATTAGCCAGTCCCCCTTTGAAAGTCACGACATAATCTGCACCATTAACGCTGCAATGAAGTTAGTGTGAAAATCCCCTAGTCACCACTCTCTGGCACCTGTTCCAGTGCACTGAGGGAGAATTTAGCATGGCCGATGTACCTAACTAGTACTATTGGGAATGATATGACAGCGCATGGTGGCACAGTGACATTTGGACAATATTTAAGCATAACTAGATATGATTCTTAACTGCTAACCTAAATCTATTAGGGCCAATTCAAGAAATATTCCTCTTATAGACTTCAAATCCCTCTTCAAAGTCCGTTAGCAACACAGGTTTATGTGCTTGTACTTGTTAACAGTGCTGGAACTTTTTGAACACCACTGGAGATAGAAAGATCTTTTCAGAGAGAGAGCAAGAGACATCTGTTTGAAACAGCTCTGGTCATCAGTTGCTCTTTATTTATAAAAAGGAAACTAAAGCACTGTATTTCCTTCAAGCTTAGCTCCTCCCATTAATCGCATGACTCTGACGATCAATCTAAACAAACTCCTACTTTGAAACCCCAAGAAAAGCCTAAGTAAACTAAGTAACGATGGCATTAACTCTGTTTAGACAAACATGCTATTAGCTGAAATCAGTCATTATTCTGCATTCTCAACATTTGGGTTGCCTGTTGCCTAAACAAATTGGCACTGTATAAAACAGAGCTGACTTTCAAACATACCCCTTTCAAGAAACATGATAAAAATGCCTTTCTTAAAGGCACAGTATCTACAATAATATATCTACAATGTTCCAAGCAAACCAATCCCATAGACATAATAACTTCTTAACGGGTTTAACACAGCACAGACTAATGCTCACGTGATACTGGAAATGGAGTCCTTTGATTGAAGCCTACAGTTCTCTGGATTCACTCAAAGCATTTTGAAGACAAGACAGATTCCCAAAGCATCAGAGAGATCTGGTCCAGCCCCCAACAACAGCAGGTTTTCACCCTTCAGAAAAGCAAGATCTTGCTTTCAGTTAACCAGCAGAACTTCCAAAGAGAAAAACAGAGAGAGTGAGAGAGACAGAGACTTTTCTTTCCACTTGATGTTTCTAACATTCCAACTTCCAAAACTGAAACTGTAAATGAAATCCCTGTCATCTGACCTGCCCACAGTTCTTTTCCTCCTCCTGACACCTAAGGCTGTGAACACAAATTTTTTTAAAAACCCTTAAAAGTACACCCATCATAACATCACCCTGTTGTGTTTAACATTCGTGCTGATACATCTTTCCCTGTGTGTGCAAGTGGTATTCCAAAGATACCGCACTTCACATTCCTGCTTACTGTTCCCTTTCTATCCTCAGGGGTGTTCATTGCAAAGGGGGACGTTGGGGTCGGAACCATCGTGGGTTCGGCGGTGTTCAACATTCTCTGCATCATTGGAGTGTGCGGACTTTTCTCAGGATTGGTAAGCAGATCCTCTTCGCAGTTTTAACACAGCACAGACTACTGCTCACGTGATACTGGAAATTGAGTCCTTTGGTTGAAGTCTGCATTTCTCTGGATCCAAACGGTTTGAAGACAAGACAGCTTGTCAAAACAGCATGGAGTGTTCGCAGTGCGGTCAGTGTGAGGCATCAAAATACCTGGGTTCTTGGGCTTCTGCCATTGTTGGTAATTGGTTGCGTGGTCAAGTCTTGACAAGATGCACTCTGAAAGAACGAGCACCAGAAAACCGTTGAAGTGTCAATTTGGTGTTTAACACTTGGAAATAGGTAAAAGAGCTTATGTTTCCTCTCCTCACAGGGAATGAGAAGGCTAAATATCGAATATTGCCTTTGTGTTTTACAAATAGTGAGATGATGGGCAGTCATTACAATTGGACACAGTTTCTCCAATTGAGGTTAGGATATGATTATATAATCTGCTCTAGAATCATAGTCATTGAGCCATAGGCACCATGCCCGCCTCAGAATCATGGTGGGCAAGGCTCGCAGAATGCAAGTCTCGGGTGGGATTTTACGAGCCTTGCCCGAGCGAAGCTGTAAAATGCCAGTAATAGAGGTTTACAGCATGGGAATGGGGCCTCCAGCCCAACTTGTCCATGCCATCCAGTTTTTATCATTAAGCTAGTCCCAATTGCCCACGTTTGGCCCATATCCCTCTATACCCATCTTACCAATGTGATTGTCTACATGCTCTTTAAAAGACAAAATTGTACCCGCCTCTAGTACTATCTCTGACAGCTCGTTCCAGACACTCATCACCCTCTGCGTGAAAAAAGTTGCCCCTCTCCACCCTATTCTATCTCTCCCCTCTCACTTTAGATCAAAGGCGTTAGCTGAATGTTGACTGGATTCAACAAATGGTTTCTAAATGAACTTAGTTAAGAGATACCATGCACCAGGTGGGATTGTTAGATGGAGCAAGTGGCTGCTTCGCGCTCACTTATTTCCAAGCATCAGATATTTTACTGTGCGTTGAAGACTTCCATATTGTTGGTCGGCACAGGCTTGGTGGGCTGAAGGGCCTGTTCCTGTGCTGTACTGTTCTTTTCCTTTATTCTGGTGTCAGATATTTTGGGTGCTCCCAGCAAGGTTGATGGCTCCCTCCTACCCACCCCACTCTGAGCTTAGCTGGGATAACTTTCACCCAAATATCCACCAAAGGTACACTTTGCCTCAACCGTGTTGAGGGCATCAAGCAATATGAGGAAGGAGGCCAGGAAAGTGAGGTTAAGATAGATCAGGTTAAATGGTGGATCATGCTTAAGGGGCCCAAGTGGTGTTGAGAGGAATAGATAGGGTGGATTCTCAGAGGCTATTTCCCCGGGTTGAAATGGTCGCTACGAGGGGACACAGATTTAAGGTGTGGGGAGGCAAGTACAGAAGTGATGTTAGGGGTAAGTTTTTCACTCAGAGGGTGGTGAGTGAATGGAATCGGCTGCCGTCAGTGGTGGTGGAGGCGAACTCGCTGGGGTCTTTTAAAAGACTTCTGGATGAGTATATGGGATTTAGTGGGATTGGGGGTTATAGATAGGTCTATGGATTGGTAGGTGTTGATGTGATCGGCGCAACTTGTGGGCCGAAGGGCCTGTTTGTGCTGTAGTGTTCTATGTTCTATGTTTCCTGCTTCTACATCTTAAGGTCTGACGTGCCAGTGTGCACATGCGCAAGTACACTTGGCCCAGGAGTGAGTCTGAAGAGTCTTACTAATTGGCATTTATTTGTTTGGAAATTTTGAAAGTGACAGTGCGATCTCCCGCAGAGATAAACAGATCGAATATAAAGCGACAAACCTCTGCGTACACTGATCCTCAACGCAACTGGAGGTTGTCATGGCTGCGTTTTGCATGAAGGAGAATGGTTCAGTGTTTGGGATGGTCATTCTCGATTCAGGACGTTAATCAAAGTGTTGTTCTAGGAACAAGGTGGCACAATGGTTAGCACTGCTGCCACACAGCGCCAGCGACCCGGGTTCAATTGCAGCCCAGTTCGCTGTCTGTGTGGAGTTTGCACATTCTCCCCGTGTCTGCACGGGTTTCCTTTGGGTGCTTCGGTTTCCTCCCACAGTCCAAAGATGTGCAGGTTAGGTTGATTGGCCATGCTAATTCGCCCCTCAGTGTCCAAAGGTGTGCGGGTTAGGTTGATTGGCCATGCTAAATTGCCCCTTAGTGTCAGGGGGATTAGCAGGGTAAATACGTGGGGGTTATGTGGATAGGGCCTAGGTGGGATTGTTGTCAGTGCAGACTCAACGGGCCAAGTGGCCTCCTTCTGCACTGTAGAGATTCCATAATTCTAATGTTGCCACTTTGCCTGAACTGTAAAATTAAATGGAATTGGTTAAAAAACCTCATGTCTGCATTGCCAAATCCAATGATCGCATGCCTACTAACTGCTCTTTCCGTGAACACCACACTTACCTTCGCACTTCATGTACAACACAACCGGCGATGAGATATCAACATTATCTGTCTTTTGACAGACTCTCTGAATCAGCCTTGTCAACAGACTTTTATATCAAAGTGGAATCATTGTTGAACAATTGTCATTGTGGATGCCATTTGAAAACTGGCCATTTGAGGCAGAGTTTTCCCATCCCACCTGGCATGGTAATCATAGTGGGCGGGTAGTACAGAGGTCCATTGGAGGGATGGAGGATTTTGATTGGGTTTGATTTGATTTAATATTGTCACATGTAATTAGTGTACAGTGAAAAATATTGTTTCTTGCGCACTACACAGACAAAGCACACCATTCATAGAGAAGGAAAGGACAGAGTGCAGAATGTAGTGTTACAGTCATAGCTAGGGTGTAGAGAAAGATCAACTCAATGCGAGGTAGGCCCACTCAAAAGTCTGACAGCAACAGGGAAGAAGCTGTTCTTGAGTCAGTTGGTACGTGACCTCGGACTTTGGTAACTTTTTCCTGATGGAAGAAGGTGGAAGAGAGAATGTCTAGGGTGCGTGGAGTCCTTAATTATTCTGGCTGCTTTGTTAAAGCAGTGGGAAGTGTAGACAGAGTCAATGGATGGGAGACTGGTTTGTGTGATGGATTGGGCTACATTCATGACCTCTTGTAGTTCCTTGCGGTCTTGGGCAGAGTAGGAGCCCATACCAAGCTGTGATACAACCAGAAAGAATGCTTTCTATGGTGTATCTGTAAAAGTTGGTGAGAGTGAGGAGATGATGGGGTGGTGGTAAGTTCACCAGACTATTGATTGAGAGACCCAGCCTAATATTCTACGGGCATGAACTGAAAGCCCACCATTGTTGTAAAAACCCATCTGCTTCAAGGAAGGAAATCTGCCACCCTTACCTGGTCTGGCCGATATGTGACTCCAAAGCCACAGCGATATGATTGATTCTTAACTGCCCTCTGAAGAAGCCAATCCATTCCAGGGAAAACAGGGATGGGCAACAAATGCTGGCTTTGCCCCAGCAAACGCCCACATTTTATGAAAGAATCTTAAATGATGCAGGTAGGGATTTCTGCTTTCTGTTTGATATTAAATGATTTGGATACAGATTTAAGAGAATGATATTATGTTTTGCTGTCACAAATTAGGAGATAGAGGAAACTGAAGTAACAGAGAAAGATAACATGGAACATTTTACAATAAGTTTCTATTGAAGTGGAATTGATAAATGTTTCAAAATGAATAATGGGGGGAATCTTCTGGTCCTACCGCTGTCAGTCAAATTTCCCACTGACTGCACCCCGTGCCTCTGGGAAACCCACAGGAGGTGCACTGTCAGCAGGTCTAGAAGACCTGGGTGACATGGTGTCACAGTGGTTAGCACTGCTGTCTCACAGCGCCAGGGGGCTGGGTTAAATTCCAGCCTGTATGGAGTTTGCACATTCTCCCCATGTCTGCGTGGGTTTCCTCCGGGTGCTTCAGTTTCCTCCCACAGTCCAAAAATGTGCAGGTTAGGTGAATTGGCCATGATAAATTGCCCCTTCGTGTCAGGTAATCAGGAGGGTAAGTATCTGGCGTTACGGGGATGGGGTCTTGATGGGATAGTTGTTGGTACTGGCTTGATGGGCTGAATGGCCTCCTTCTGTAGGAATTCTATGATGATTCTGTTCTATGATTCTAAGATCCTGTCAGCATGAACAGCTGGAAAGTTCCGGCAAATATTAAACGAGGGACTGGGGGAGAGAAATACGATCAACGTAACTTACTCCAATGCAATGGGAATGATAAGCCAAATAGATTCCTTCTGCCTGTAACCTTCAGCACGCTGTGAATCAGAAGGTTGTTTTTTGATTTAAACTCCATTGTAGAGGTTTGATCACATAATTTAAATTGGCACTTCCAGTCCTGCGCTGAGATGATGCTGCAATGTGTCCTGTAGTTTGGATGAAATGAGTTCTCCCTCGATGAACACCAAAGATCCCTTTGTAATTTTACCCCTCAGCCAGTGTTTGAAGAAATGGATCAGTTTGTGCTCTATCTCAGGGTTGTCTGCCAGGCGGGTTGTGTGCATTTGTGATGGCTGCACTCTCCTCAATGCGTGACACTTCCAGGGTATCTCAATGAAACACGTCCTGCAGTAATGATAGGCGCCACATGAATGCAAGCCTTTGTTTCCTTCCTTAAGCTCTGATTCCACAGGATCCATTGAAACCCTAAAGTGCAGAAGGAGGCCATTCAGCCCATTGAGTCTGCACCGACTTTCCCGAGAGCATCTTACCCAGAACCCCCACCCTATCCCCATAACCCTGTGCATTTAACTTGGCCAATCCACCTAACCTCCCCATCTTTGGGAGCAATTTAGCGTGGCCATCGACCTAACTTGCACATCTTTGGACACTAAGGGGCAATTTAGCATGGCCAATCCACCTAACCTGCAGATGTTGGGATACTAAGGGACAATTTATCATGGCCAATCCGCCTAACCTGCAGATGTTGGGATACTAAGGGACAATTTATCATGGCCAATCCGCCTAACCTGCACATCTTTGGAATGTAGGAGGAAACCAGAGCACCTGGAGGAAACCCACATGGACATGGGGAGAATGTGCAGACACTGCACATCGGTCACCCAAGGCTGGAATCAAACCAAGTCCCTGGCGCTGTGAGGCAGCAGTGCTGGCCACTGTGCCGCCCTAGAGTCAGTGACCCTTTGAATTTGCCTACTTGTTATTCTAAGCACGCCTTGCTGTACAACTCTCTCTATCTGTATTGTCTCATTCACTGGAATATTGTTTCTTGCTGTCCTATCCACAAGCATCACCCAGACAAGAACACAAGAAAGGGAAGATGCAGCACTGTAGATGGAATAGCATTGAGAAGGCTTATTACACTTGCCTCCCATTGAAAATAATGGCAGGTAAAGCTCGGAGGCTCAATAAGATACACATAGCTTTCCTCTATAAGGTACACATTGGCCCAGGCAATGTGTAAGCTTTAGCCAGTAAAGTACCTTTGTGAAAACTACCCATTGCATTTTCCTGTTTACTCTCTCCTACTGTTGGCGGTTCCTGCGTGACAAACCCTGGCCTTTTCCCCTTGCCTCTTCAATTTGAAAATAAATGAAAATAATCCTGCTTCCTTCGAGCGAAGCTTATAGCAGCGAGCCTGTTAACCTCACTGTTTTGCGAGCTTAAGAATTCTGGTTGTCACTCGAAGAACACCAGTAACAATGTGAATTGCTCAGAGATAACACGATATTGCACTAGATTAGTTTCCCGCCTCCCCGTCCAGCATCAGATGAGAGGTTTAGATTGCGTGGCCATGCAACTTGCCACATTTCATCTCGAGACCAAATGCAATCTAGCAAGAACACGCAGGGATTTATATAGCTAAGAGGATTTACAAATTAAGGAGGCTAAATTCGATAGCCCCCCAGGAATGGGCACGGGGATTAACCCGTACCTATTGATTGCAATACAGCAGCATGCCAACCTCATCCTACCTGTTTATTTCGGTGACATTAGTGTCCAGACACTGATAACCACACTGCTAATAGGCTGAGGCATCAACAGGTAACCAATATTGCGAGTGGTTAGCACCACTTAATATTAACCTGCCTCTTTCAAAGGGGAGGAAGTCCACTGTGGCTCAGTGGGGATTGGGGGGGCGCGGTTTGCTTCTATTCATATCTGTTCAGCATTGCAGTTGTCCCAATAATGGAGGGATGAGCTCAAAAGGTTTTGGATGCAATGCAATCCACACTCTGCACAATTGTGGCCGCATTATAGAATCCCAACGGGGCAGAAAGAGGCCATTGGGCTTATCAAGGCTGTACTGACAACAATCCCACCCAACCCTACCCCGTCACTCTATGTATTTAACCTGCTAATCTCAGCACGGTGGCACAGTGGTTAGCACTGCTGCCTCACAGCGCCAGGGACCCGGGTTCGGTTCCCGGCTTGGGTCACTCTCCGTGTGGAATTTGCACGTTCTCTCCGTATCTACATGGGTTTCTTCCGGACGCTCCGGTTTCCCGCCGCAGTTCAAAGATGTGTGGGTTAGGTGGATTGACCATGTTAAATTGCCCCTTAGGGTCAGGGACTAGTGAGGGTAAATGCATGGGGTTATGGGGATATGGTCTGGGTGGGATTGTGGTGGGTGCAGACCTAATGGGCCAAATGGCCTCCTCCTGCACTCTAGCAGTCTATGATTCTATGGCAATAAGGGACAATTTAGCATGGCCAATCCAACTAATTCGCATATCTTTGGAGTGCAGGAGAAAACTGGAGCACCTGGAGGAAATGTAGATACAGGGTGGAACATGCAAACTCCACACAGTCACCCGAGACCGGAATTGAACCTGGGTCCCTGGCGCTGTGAGGCAGCAGTGCTAACTACAGTGTCGCCATCTAGAAATTTTGCATCAGGTGCTAAATTTGAGTGAGGATATCCTTACGGAACTGCACATGTTGCATGTATTCATCGCTCAGGCAAAGGAGTTGCTTCTTGAAGACCCAGGCCGGCAGGGCCTCCTGCAGAGACTCCAATTTCCTCCTGCACTTCTCCCTTTTCCAGCAGCTTGCCCTGCTCTGCGTGGCCTCTGTTTTTCCAAGGCAAGCTCATATTGTATCCATTGCTGGGAGCAACTGTTTGGCACATGAGTCTTGAAGTCAGCAGAAACTCCCACCAGCCACACCTGTAACTCTGCAGACATTTGCAACTCAGAACAACTACCAAAAGCATCAAACACTTGTAGAATCACAGCAACATATAGAAAAGATCACGCAGCGATGGACTTGTAAGTAGTTGATTAGTTATTTCAGTAGCACTGGTGGGGAATCCTTCCATTTGCTGGATGTACATTCAGCTATGCATAGTTAAGAGTGGGCATCTGCTGGAAAGTTGAGCTCCAAAGAGGCTCCACTGTCATGTTGCTCGCTGGTAGACCACTGAGTCTGCTCCACATGCTCCCAGTGGACACTCAATGCACACAATAGCGCCCTCACCAATATCGCATCCAGTGCAAACAGCCTCACGTATGTTTACGTGCACCATTTTAGAACATGTGTGGCACTGAAAAAATCAATACAAACAATCTGATGCTGGGAAGACAGTGGTGTAGTGGTATTATCACTGGATTAGCAATGCAGAGACCTAGGGTAATGCTCTTGGGGCTTGGGTTCGAATCCCAGCACGGCGGTTGGTGGAATTTGAATTCAGTAAAAATCTAGGATTGAATGCAACAATAATCCAGAATTACAAGTCTGATGATGACCATTGTCGATTATTTTAAGAATCCATCTCATTCACTGATGTCGTTTGGGGAAGGAAATCTGCTGTCCTTACCCTGGTCTGGCCTACATGTGACTACAGATCCACAGCAATGTGGTTGACTCTTAAGGGGCAGCACAATGGTTAGCATTGCTGCCTCACACTACCAGGGATTCAGGTGCAAATGCAGCCTCTGGTGACTGTGTGGAGTTTGCACGTTCTCCTCGTGTCTGCATGGGTTTCCTCCCACATTCCAAAGATTGGCCCTGCTAAAATGGTTGGGTAGATTGTCAATGCTAAATTGCCCCTTAGTGTCGGGGGATAGCAAGGTAAATACATGAGGTTACAGGTGGGATAGTAGTCGGTGAAGGCTCGATGGGCTGAATTGCCTCCTTCTGCACTGTGGAGATTTGACGATTCTAATCCCAAATATTTTGGTGGTCTTTGAAATGCGGAATTATTAGATATTGTTGGAATGAGATCTAATGGCTACTTTGCACAAGATAACAAAAGCTGCTATAGAACATAGAACATAGAACATTACAGCGCAGAACAGGCCCTTCGGCCCACGATGTTGCGCCGACCAGTTACAAAAACAATGACCCACTAGCCATAGAACTATACCAATCCCTTTTCGTCCATAAACCTATCCAGAGATCTCTTAAACGCCCCCAAACTAGACGCATCTACAACTGCAGCAGGCAGGGCATTCCAATCCCTCACCACCCGCTGGGTAAAGAACCTACCCCTGACATCCGTCCTGTAGCTACCCCCCCTTAATTTAAAGTCATGCCCCCTTGTGCTAGCTTTCTCCATCCGAGGAAAAAGGCTATCACTATCCACCCTATCTAAACCCCTAATCATCTTATATGTTTCAATAAGATCCCCTCTTAGCCGCCTTCTTCCCAACGAAAACAACCCTAGATCCCTCAGTCTCTCCTCATAGGACCTCCCCACCATACCAGGCAACATCCTAGTAAACCTCCTCTGCACCCTCTCCAACGCCTCCACATCCTTCTTGTAATGCGGGGACCAGAACTGCACACAGTACTCCAAATGCGGCCGCACTAGAGTAGTGTACAGTTGCAACATTACACTGCGACTCCTAAATTCAATCCCCCTACCAATAAACGCCAAGACACCGTACGCCTTCTTGACAACCTTATCTACTTGATTCCCAACTTTCAGGGATCTATGTACACACACACCTAGATCCCTCTGTTCATCCACACTATTCAAAGTCCTCCCGTTAGCCCTATACTCGACACATCTGTTGCTCCTACCAAAGTGAATTACCTCACACTTCTCCGCATTAAATTCCATCCGCCACCTCTCGGCCCAGCTCTGCAACCTATCTAAGTCTCCCTGCAGACTATGACACCCTTCCTCACAATCTACCACACCTCCAACTTTGGTGTCATCAGCAAATTTACTAATCCACCCAACTATACCCTCATCCAGATCATTAATAAAAATTACAAACAACAGTGGCCCCAAAACAGATCCCTGAGGCACACCACTCGTAACTGCACTCCATGATGAATATTTACCATCCACCACCACCCTCTGTCTCCTATCTGATAGCCAATTCCTGATCCAACTTCCTAGATTACCCACAATCCCATACATCTGCATTTTCTGCAGAAGCCTACCATGGTGAACCTTATCGAACGCCTTACTAAAATCCATGTATACCACGTCAACTGCCTTACCCCCATCCACCTCTTTGGTCACCTTCTCAAAAAACTCAATAAGGTTAGTAAGGCACGACCTACCTGCTACAAAACCATGCTGACTATTTCTAATCAATTCATTACACTCCAAATAACTATAAATCCTATCCCTAATAATTTTTTCTAAAACCTTGCCCACAACAGAAGTAAGACTCACCGGTCTATAATTCCCGGCAAAGTCTCTGTTCCCCTTCTTAAACAATGGGACAACATTCGCTATCCTCCAATCCTCCGGGACTACACCAGAGACCAATGACGACCTGAAGATCTGAGCCAGAGGCTCTGCAATCACCTCTCTAGCCTCCCAGAGAATCCTAGGGTAGATCCCATCCGGACCAGGGGACTTATCTATTTTCAGCCCCTCAAGAATTTCCAGCACATCCTCTTTATCAACCGTAATACTTTCTATTTTACACCCCTGCGACCCAATGTCCTCCTCAGCTATATTCATGTCCCCCTGCGTGAACACCGAAGAGAAATATTGGTTCAATACTTCTCCAATCTCCTCCGGTTCCACACACAACTTCCCCCTGCTGTCTGTAACTGGCCCTAATCTTGCCCTGACCAACCTTCTGTTCTTGACATACTTATAGAACGCCTTAGGATTCTCCTTAATCCTATCAGCCAAAGTCTTCTCATGTCCTCTTTTAGCCCTTCTCAACTCACTCTTCAACTCCCTCCTAGCCAATCTAAAGCTTTCTAATGCACTATCTGAGCCCTCCAATCTCATCCGAACATAAGCCTCCTTTTTCTTTTTAACCATCGACTCAACTCTTTTAGTGCACCACGGTTCCCTAGATCTACCAAATCCACCATGCCTGACAGGGACATACCTATCAAGGACTCGCAGTAGCTGCTCCTTGAAAAAATTCCACATTTCAGATGTTCCCAGTCCCTGCAATCCCCTAATCCAATCCATGCTTCCTAATTCACTCCTGATAGCCTCATAATCGCCCTTACCCCAGCTAAAATTGCTGACCCGAGGTTCACGCCTATCTCTTCCCATCACTAAGGTGAACGTAACCGAATTGTGGTCACTATCACCAAAATGCACACCAACTTCCAAGTCTAGCACCTGGTCTGGCTCATTTCCCAGCACCAAATCCAATATAGCCTCACCTCTAGTTGGCCTGTCTACATACTGAGACAAAAAACCTTCCTGCACGCTTTGTACAAACACTGACCCCTCTAGCGAGCTAGAACTATAGCAACTCCAATCAATATTCGTAAAGTTAAAGTCCCCCATAACAATTACCCTATTACTTTCACTCCTAACCAGGATTGTCTCCGCAATCCTTTCCTCAACCTCTCTAGAACTTTTAGGAGGTCTATAAAAGACTCCCAACAGGGTGACCTCTCCTCTCCTATTTCTAATCTCCGCCCATACTACCTCAACTGACAAGTCCTCATCAAACTTTCTCTCCGACACTGTGATACAGTCCTTGACTAGCAATGCTACCCCACCCCCCCTTCTACCTTCTTCTCTACTCCGACTAAAGCATTTGTACCCCGGAACCTGCAACATCCATTCCTGACCCTGCTCTATCCAAGTCTCAGAAATGGCCACAACATCAAAGTCCCAGGTACTGATCCACGCTATCTCGAATCTTCCAGCACCACTCAGATCTTTCCTACCAACTTTAGATCTCGACTGTAAAAATAATTGAGAAATGTGGCGACTGTTATTAGCTCAAGATTCATATCATAGAATCATAGAATCAGTGCAGAAGGAGGCCATTTGGCCCATTGAGTCTGCACCGACCACAATCCCACCCAGACCCTATACCCAAAACCCCACGCATGTAACCTAGTTAGTCCCCCTGACACTAAGGGGCAATAAGAACATAAGAAATAGGAGCAGGAGTAGGCCATCTAGCCCTTCGAGCCTGCCCCGCCATTCAATAAGATCATGGCTGATCTGAAGTGGATCAGTTCCACTTTCCCGCTTTCTCCCCATCACCCTTAATTCCCTTGTCTATCAGAAACCTATCTACCCGTGACTTAAATATATTTAGCGAGGTAGCCTCCACCACTTCAACGGGCAGAGAATTCCAGAGATTCACCACCCTTTGAGTGAAGAAGTTCCTCCTCAACACCGATCTGAACTGCCACCCCCCCCGCTTATCTTGAGGCTGTGCCCTCTAGTCCTGCTATCCTTTCTAAACGGGAAGAATCTCTCTACTTCTACCCTATCCACCCTCTTCAATGTAGCATGGCCAATCCACCTAAGCCATATCTAATAATAAAACACTGAATTTACTCGAGCAATTCTATTAACAATTTTAATTTAACCACGCGGGCAACCATTTTACTCTGTGATTTCTGCCCATTAACTGGAAAATGAAATGATATTTTATCCTATGCAAACACTGTCATTATCATCCCTTCAGCCACTGTATTAAAGCTTGATTATTAGTCTCACAAATAGATGTACATTAACACTGTAACGAAGTTACTGTGAAAATCCCCTAGTCACCACAGTTCAGCCAGCGCCTATTCTGGTACACTGAGGGCCAATGCACTGAACAAGCAGGTCTTTGGACTGAGGGAGAAAACTGGAGCACCTGGAGGAAACCCACACAGACGCGGGGAGAAGGTGCAAACTACACACAGACAGTCACCCAAGCCGGGAATCGAACCCGGATCCCTGGCACTGTGAGGTAGCAGTGCTAACCACTGTGCCACTGTGCTGCCAATGTCACAATGTGTTAGCTGTCCTCTTTTTAAAAGAATAGTGAGGAAGACACTGGTGTGTTCCTTCTTTCATTGCCACGTGATCCTTTGTCACTGTGATGTCACATTGTGTCACTGAATGTGCCTGTCACTTTAAAGAAAAATCCCATGTTACTTCAATTGATTTACAAATAATAAAAGCTTATTAAAAATGTGGAATCTAATGCCTTTGGCTGTACCCCAACACTTGATTGATCCTCAGTGAAAATAGTTCCACTGGGCGACGGCCACTGGTTCAAATCCCACTACCGCAGATGGTGGAATTTAAATTCAATAAAAAATATCTGGGATTAAGAATGTACTGATGAAACCATTGTCGATTGTCGGGAAAACCCATCTGGTTCGCTAATGTTCTTCAGGGAAGGAAATCTGCCATCCTTACCCAGTCTGGCCTACACGTGACTCCAGAGCCACAGCAATGTGGTTGACTCTCAACTGCCCTCGGGCAACTCGGGATAGGCAATAACTGCTGATACAGCCAGTGACGCCCGTGTCCCATGAATGAATTTTAAAAAAAAGAACCTTTTGAAGCTCTTAGCTGAATTGGTGACCTGCTGTTTAACCAGTGAACCTGTGCAGAGCCCTGGCTGTTCAGAGCAGACAGTCAAACAGAAGGCGCATCACCTTTTCTGAAGCAGAAATTGATTTTCAGTTAGGGTCCAGCACTCACGGACCACCCACTCCCAGTTCTTTAATGGAATCACTGACTGACTAAACTTCTGGCAGGGCTGCGCTAGACACTGTTGATGTGAATAAACGTGCTGCAGACAAATTGGCTGCTACATTTCCCACATTACAACAGTATGGGTGGCACGGTGGCACAGTGGTTAGCATTGCTGCCTCACAGTGTCAGGGACCCAGGTTCCATTCCTGGCTTGAGTCACTGTCTGTGTGGTATCCGCACATTCTCCCCCTGTCTGCATGGGTTCCCTCCAGATGCTCCAGTTTCCTCTCACAGCCCCAAGATGCGCAGGTTAGGTGGATTGGCCAGGCTAAATTGCCCCTTAGTGTACAAACATAGTGCGGGTTGGGTTGTTGGCCATGTTAAGTTGACCCTTATTGTCCACAGATGTGTAGATTCAGGGGATTAGCGAGGCAAGTACGTGGATTTTCTGGGAATGAGGCAACAGGTTGGTCTGTGTAAGATGCTTTGTCGGAGTATTGGGGCAGACTTGATGGGCCAAATGGCCTCCCCTGCACTGTATGGATTCTGCGATTCTATGACTACCCCTCAAGAAGTACAACGTTGGCCACAAAACATTTTGCTGGCTCCCGAGGCCACAAAAGGCGCTATATAAATGCAAGTTGCTATTTTCCCAATCTGCAGCGTCCCACGGGAGCGTAGCCATCACTGCTGAAATGTCTTTGACAGTCACAGCAGAAATCTGAACAAAGAAATCATTTTAAATCTGAAGTACCTGCCTGCCTCCCCTGCACGCACGCACACACACACACACACACACACACACACACACGCACGCACACACACACACACACACACACACACACACACCGTAGTAGTGTTCCCGTTTAAGCCATTGACTGTCGATTTTGATTCAGAACCATTGTGGAGATACAGGAAATGGGACACATTGCTCACTTAATTATTCCACAGCATTAACCCAAACTGTAAAATCTATCACATTAATAACTTGCATCTCGTTTTCTAACACTTTTGATCTTTGAAATCCTCCAAGTTGCGTACATGATCAGGAAAAATTAACTGTGAGGTTGTCTTCTTGATAACACATACGTGAGATCTTTAAAAATATTAACAAACACGGAACACTCTGCTGCCAATGACCAGAAAGTGGATTCTACAAGCTCGGAGGTTGAATGAACTCGCATGGAAATGATTCCAAAGCAATTCAGTTTGTCCATAATTTCCCACTGATTGTCAGCAAAAGTAATGAACATAAAATAATTAACATTGATGCATAAATACACATGGAATGCAAAAGCAAAGAAGTGTTGTTAAATTCATGCATTCAAGATACAGGCTATTTTCTAAAATTCATTTATGGGATGTGCCAGCAATTTTTGCCCATCCCTGATTGTCCTGGAACTGAATGGCTCATTCAGCTATTTCAGAGAACATAAGAACTAGGAGCAGGAGTAGGCCATCTGACCCCCCGAGCCTGCTCCGCCATTCAATAAGATCATGGCTGATCTTTTCGTGGACTCAGCTCCACTTACCCGCCTGCTCACCATAACCCTTAATTCCTTTACTGTTCAAAAATTTATCTGTCCTTGCCTTAAAAACATTCAATGAGGTAGCGTCAACTGCTCCACTGGGCAGAGAATTCCACAGATTTACAACCCTTTGGGTGAAGAAGTTCCTCCTCAACTCAGTCCTAAATCTGCTCCGCTTTATTTTGGGGTTATGCCCCTAAGTTCTGATTTCACCTGCCAATGGAAGCAACCTCCCTTTATAATTTTATATGTTTCTATAAGATCCACCCACATTCTTCTAAATCCCAATGAGTATAGTCACAGCCTAGCCCCTCAACTCCAGAATCAAGCTAGAGACTCTCCTCTGCATCCTCTCCAGTGCCGATATATCCTTTAAAGAAGGTATTTAAGAGTCAATCTCATTGCTTTGGGTCTGGAATAAGGTCCTCAAACTGGGTAAGGACGGCAGACTTCCTCCCCTAAAGGGCATTAGTGTACAAAGTGGATTTTTTCCGACAATGGTTTTGTGGTCCTCATTCGGCTTTTAATTCCGGATTTTTATTGGATTCAAATTCCACCATTTACCGCGGTGGGATTTGAACTCAGCTCCCTAGAGCAATATCCTGGGACTCGGGATTACTAGTTCAGTGACAATGCCATTATGTCACTGTCTCCCTTTGTGGTTAAACTGCAAGTGTTTCATTGCACGCAATGCAGGGCATCCCATTCAGTAGGAACAGTGGAAAAGGTGAAGTAGAAATTGATCAAGGATGATGGCGAATGAATGTTTATAGTTACAGAGAAGGAATTGGAAAAATTGAACCCCCCCTTTGTTGGAACAGAAAAAAATGAATGTCCAAAGATGTGCAGGTTAGGTGGATTGGCCATGGTAAATTGCCCCTTAGTGTCCAAAGATGTGCAGGTTAGGTCGATGGCCATGCTAAATTGCTCCCAAAGATGGGGAGGTTAGGTGGATTGGTCATGATAAATTGCCCCTTAGAATCAAAAGATGTGCAGGTTAGGTAGATTGGCCACGCTAAATTGCTGCTTAGTGTCCAAAGATGAGTAGGTTAAGTGGATTGGCCATTCTAAATTGCCCCTCAGTGACCAAAGGTGTATAGGTTAGATGGATTGGCCACACTAAATTGCCCCTTAGCATCCCAAGATGTGCAAGTTAGGTGGATTGCCCATGCTCAATGCACAGGGTAAAGGGGATAGGATGGAGTGGAGGGCCTGGTGAGATGCTGTTTTGGAGAGTCAATTTAGACTTGATGGGCCGAATGGCCTTTTTCTGCACTGTAGGGATTTGATAAAAGTAGTGTCAAGAAAGCCATCACAATTGTGAACATTGTTGAAGGACAAACAGTGATTGTTGATGCTGCTTGGTAGCTGAATAACGAGGGGGTATTTAAGTTCAAAAGAACATAGAGAAAGCTTTTCATACCAAGAATTACTGCAATACGAATACTTTACTACAAATGGTTGTTGAGACGTTGACAAAAGCATTGTCTAAAAGGAGTTAGAGTATTTGAAAAGAGAGACAATAATCAAATTCAGAGAATACTGGGTGGCACAGTGATTAGCACTGCAGCCTCATGGCACCTGGGACCCGGGTTTGATTCCCAGCTTGGGTCACTGCCTGTGCGATGTTTGCACATTCTCCCCGTGTCTGCGCGGGTTTCCTCCAGGTGCTCAGGTTTCCTCCCGCAGTCAGAAAGACGTGTTAGTTATGCCAAATTCTCCCTCGGTGTACCCGAAAAGGCGCCGAAATGTGGCGACTCAGGGATTTTCACAGTAACTTCATTGCAGCGTTAATGTAAGTGCACTTGTAACACTAAGAAATAAACTAAGCTAATAGGAAGGGCAGATATATGGGATTAGTGAGTAGTCTAGTGGCCTCCTCTTGTCCTGTTGGTGTCTGTTGAGCTGTACACAGTAGGTGGAATTTTACAATGTTTTTTTCTAAGTGTTCAGCTAGTGTGAAAACAGGAGAATTCCTGATCTGTTTTTCGGGCGAGTTTTCACACTGAATATTAAGCACTCAGTCTTTGAAATAGACTGTATCCAGCCACTTCAGGCAGCAGGCAGGAGCTAATTCACCAAACAGTCAGCAACTCCGATCGGAACTGGCAGTTCATAGCATCCCTATAGTGCAGAAGAAGGCCATTTGGCCCATCGAGTCTGGACTGACAAGAATCCCACCCAGGCCCTATCCCTGTGACCCCTGCTAATCTCCCTGACACTCGGGGGCAATATAGCATGGGCAATCAATCTTTGGAGTGCGGGAGGAAACCGGAGCACCCGGAGGAAACCCACGCAGACATGGGGAGAACGTGCAAACTCCACACAGACAGTGACCCGAGCCTGGGATTGAACCTGGATCCCTGGCACTGTGAGGCAGCAGTGCTAACCACTGTGCCACGGCACGGTTGCACAATTATTGACAGTAACGGACCACTCATTTGTCGCAACCTCATTCTGACGATCGTTTGTGTGGCTGTATCGAAATGGTGGTCAGCGCTCAGTCTGCCACCTGCCCATGTATAGGACCTACTGCTCCAGACAGCTGCTATTGCCCACGTTGGAGAAGCCAATGGGCACAGAGAGTCATTAAGGTGGAAGGGGGCTGGGTGTTAATTAAGTCTCCACTTGGATTGAGTTGACAAGTGACACATTACGTGATACCACACTTCCTGAAATGAAGGCGTGACTCATTGATTTATCCTGCGCAAGTTAACCTGACGTAGCAGGCAAGGCGGAGCGGGCGTACCCCCAGATTGGCAGAGGGGTGGCTCAGATGCCATGTTCCTAATCTGCGGCATTGCAACAATTTGAACGGCCAATCCAGGAATTTGTGTTTCCTTTAAATTGTGTGTCTGAAATAAATTGTCGAGCCGATAGCTTCAGGTTCACGATGCTCATCAGATGAAGCGGCAGGAAGCTGTTCCCCAAGAGGCTAATTTAATAATATTGTTAATTATCTCGATTAGTCCTGTCGGATTTGCGATGAATTGGTGGGAAAGGTACAGTTTCTGTGCTGCGATACTTGCCAGCGCACGTTAACATCTCATTTACTTTCCTTCCGAGTAGGATTTGTTCCGTTGTCGAAACAGCACTTTTATTTTTTCTTTTTGTACACTCCCGAGTCATCGAGACAGCTCAAAAGGCCCTTGTCGTCCTCGTAATAGGGCTGCGGGGAGGAGGAGGGGGTTTGTGGCAGGGTGGTGATCATAGAATCCCTACAGTGAAGAAGGAGGCCAATTGGCCCATCCATTCTGTACTGATTCTCTGAAAGAGCATCTTATCCAGGCCCACCCCATTCCTCTAACCCCACGTATTTACCCCACCAATGCCCCTAATCCACACTAAGTGGTAAATTAGCATGGCCACTCGACTTAACCTGCACATCTTTGGACACTAAGGGACAATTTAGCACGGCCAATCCACCTAACCTGCACATCTTTGGATACTAAGGGACAATTTAGCACAGCCAATCCACCTAACCCGCACATCTTTGACACTAAGGGACAATTTAGCACGGCCAATCCACCTAACCTGCACATCTTTGGACACTAAGGGACAATTTAGCATGGCCAATCCACCTAACCCGCACATCTTTGACATTAAGGGACAATTTAGCATGGCCAATCCACCTAACCTGCACATCTTTGACATTAAGGGACAATTTAGCATGGCCAATCCACCTAACCCGCACATCTTTGACATTAAGGGACAATTTAGCACGGCCAATCCACCTAACCCGCACATCTTTGACTCTATAGGACAACTTAGCACAGCCAATCCACCTAACCAGCACATCTTTGACACTATAGGACAATTTAGCAAGGCCAATCCACCTAACCCACACACCCGTGGACTGCTGAAGGAAAACGGAGCATCCAGAGGAAACCCACGCACACACGAGGAGAACATGCAAACTCCACACAGTCACCCAAAGTTGGAATTGAACCCGGGTCCTTGGTGTTGTGAGGCAGCAGTGCAAACCCCTGTGCCGCCATGCCACCCATCATAACCACCTTATAAATAAAGGTTCAGAACATTGTTCACAAAAAGGAAGAATGCGGATTTATGCAGAAGTTTTCAAGATATCTCCCGAGCATCTTCACAGTCAGGGAGGGTACTTTTGAAGTGTAGTCACTGTTACGAAGGTTGGAAACATGGCGGCTAATATGTGCACTGCAAGGATTCACAAAACAGCAATTTAACGGCCAGATAAGGTATATTATAGTGATTAAAGCAAAATACTACAGATACTGGAATCTGAAACAGAAACAGAAAATGCTGGAGAAACTCAGCTGGCCTGACAGCGTCTGTGGAGACAGAATAGAACCAACATTTCGAGTCCAGATGACCCTTCATCAGAGCTGCAATTTAGCAATAGCCAATCCACAGGCTGGCACAGTGGTTAGCACTGATGCCTCACATTGCCAGCGAGTCAGGTTCAATTCCAGCATCGGGACACTGTCTGTGTGGAGTTTGCATGTTCTCCCCGTTTCCGCATGGGTTTCCTTCGCGTGCTCCAGTTTCCTCCCACAGTCTGAAAGACATGCTGATTAAGTGCATTGGCTGTGCTAAATTTTCCCTCAGTGTGCCTGAACAGGCGCCGGAATGTGGTGACTAGGGAATTTTCACAGTAACTTCATTGCAGTGTTAATGCAAGCCCACTTGTGACGCTAATAAATAAACTTTAAACCTACCCTGCACATCCGTTCTGATGAAGGATCATCCAGACTCGAAATGTTGGCTCTATTCTCTCTCCACAGATGCTGTCAGACCTGCTGAGATTTTCCAGCATTTTCTGATTTTGTGTGTACAAGGAGGGATGTGTTGGCCAACTAATGGCTGGAGCCTGCGGGGGCAAGTCCTATGATGCAACTTCACCTTTTACAAGCCCTTAGGAAGGCAATGGCCTACTGGCTAGATTTATTAATCCAGAAACTCAGCTAATGTTCTGGGGAGCCGGGTTCGAATCCCGCCACGGCAGATGGTGGAATTTGAATTCAATGAATAAAATCTGGGATTAAGAATCTACTGACGACCATGAAACCATTGTTGGAAAAACCCATCTGGTTCGCTAATGTCCTTTAGGGAAGGAAATCTGCCATCCTTACCAGGTCTGGCCTACATGTGGCTCCAGAGCCACAGCAATGTGGTTGACTCACAACTGCCCTTGGGCAGCTAGGGATGGGCAATAAATGCTGGCCAACCGGCATTTACTGTTCCATGAATGAGTGAAAAAAGTAATTATGGGTCCCCATCTCTGGCATGGGACTGATGGAGAGGCAAGCGAGCGCCCAGTGCGACAATTCCTTGTGATGTTATATGATGTTGCCTTGTCTGTCTTCATATTTATTAAGTGTACAGTGAGGCAGCTCTACCCAGAACCATTGGGATCAACCATTTAGCATCAAATGTAGAAGAAACGCTGTTCTAATAGTTCGGAGAGATTATTCAATGGGCCGCTGAGTCATGGAGATCAGGAAGATTCAATCTCTGGTCAGTGCTAAGTCATCTGGTCTTGGCCTACTTGGCAGGAGTGCTACAGTCAGCCTCAGCAAGGGTTGCTGTTTCTCATCATTACTCACTTGTTCACATTCCTTGTCATGACACATAGGGGTCACCCAATCGTCTTTCAAACAGTGACCAGCATCTGAAGAACATTAAAAAGAAAATAAGAATATAAGAAATGGTCCCTCAAGTCTGCTCCATCATTCAGTACAATTATGGCCAATCTTCTGAATCATGGAATCCCTACAGTGCAGAAGAAGGCCATTCAGCCCATCGAATCTGCACTGACAAGAATCCCACCCATCCCCTATCCCCATAACCCAGCCCTATGGTGGTAGCGCAGTGGTTAGCACTGTTGCTTCACGGTGCTGGGTACCTGGGTTTGATTCCCAGCTTGGGCTGCTGCCTGTGTAGAGTTCGCACGTTCTCCCCATGTCTGTGTGGGTTTCCTCCGGGTGCTCCGGTTTCCTCCCACATCCTGAAAGACGTGCTGTTTTGTGAATCCTTACAGTGCCCATATTAGCTGCCACGTTTCCAAACCTCGTAATATTGACCAACAGCACCCTCACTGGCCATGAAGATGCTTGGGAAATATTTTGACAAGTTCTGCATAAATCCACGTTCAGTGCATTGATTGTGGTGACTGGGGGGATTTCACAGTAACTTCATTACAGTGTTAATGTAAGCCTTACTTGTGACTGATAAATAAACTTTTTAATCCCCCTGACATTCCAGGGCCCCCAAGTTGGGATTATCAGCTCCTGCCCGCGGAGGGTCTGGAAATTCCTTCCCAGTCGATGGACATTTGGCTACCTTTTCCAACATTCCCTCTAACCTGCAGTGGCTCCCATTTCCTGATTATGCATGAGAATTGCGCAATAGCAGAGAATCCAAGCCCCCTATCTAAACTTTAAGGTGTAAAAGTCACCATTTGATGGCTGCTAAAAAAAACAACAAAAATATATGTCCTATTTTGACTTGCCCAATACCGTTCACCTTTCTATTTTTAACAAAATAAAATTGCGTTCGCTCACAGACTGGATTACTCACCATGGGACTGGGTCACCTATCTGACAATCATCTTCCTAACCTTTCGCCCTCACTAGATTGCACAGAGTACCAATGAACATTGTTTTATCTTCAGGCAATAATATAGCTCACAAGAGATTTGATCTTTACATTTCGACATGAGCCAGTGGGATAATGTTTATGGAATTCCCGTAATCCTTCACCAATAAATCACACGTCAGATTAAATACCCTTGGCTGACACAGAATTCTTGAGGGGATTCATAGAATCATAGAATCTTACAGTGCAGAAGGAGGCAATTCGGCCCATCAAGACTGCACCGACCACTCTCCCACCCACTCCCAATCTCCATAACCCCATGCATTTACCCTAACCCCCGACACCAAGGGGCAATTTGACATGGCCAATCCACCTAACCTGCACATCTTTGGAAACCAGAGCATGCAGAGAGAATGTTCAGACTCCGCACAGACAGTCACCCAAGCTAGGAATCAAACCTGGGTCCCTGGCACTGTGAGGCAACAGTGCTGAGCACTGTGCCCCAGTGATAGGGTGGGTACTGGGAGGATGTTTTCCCTTGGCTGGGGAGCTTGGTGCACCAGCCTCTGGGGAAAAGGGTTGGCCATTTAGGACTGTGATGCAGAGAATGTTAGAATTTTCTCCACCAGAAGGCTGGTTTTGCTCACTTCTTGAGTATATTCAAGTCACAGGCCAATGGAGTTTTGGACATGAAAGGAATTCTCAGCTATAACTCTCACCAACTTTTACAGATGCACCATGGAAAGCATTCTTTCTGGTTGTATCACAGCTTGCTCTGCTCTGCCCAAGACTGCAAGAAACCACAAAGGGCCATGAATGTAACCCAATCACGCAAACCAGCCTCCCATCCATTAACTCTGTGTACACTTCCCGCTGCCTCGGCAAAGCAGCCAGCACAATCTAGGACCCCACACATCCTGGACATTTTCTCTTCCACCTTCTTCCGTCGGGAAAAAGGTACAAAACTCTGAGGTCACGTACCAACCAACTCAAGAGCACCTTCTTCCCTGCTGCCGTCAGACTTTTGAATGGACCTACCTTGCATTAAGTTGATCTTTCTCTACACCTCAGATATGACTGTAACACTACATTCTGCACTCTCACCTTTCCTTCTCTATGAAAGGTATGCTTGGTCTGTGTAGTGTGCAAGAAACAATACTTTTCACTGTATACTAATACACGTGACAATAATAAATCAAATCAAATCAAACTGAGGGATATAGAGTTGGTGAAAGGAAGTGCGCTTGAGATGGGAGATCTGCCCAGATCCTATTGGATGGCAGACCTAGCTCAAGGGGCCAAATGGCCTACTCCAGCAGCCATTTCCTTTAAGAGCTTATTGGAAATAATTGGACACAGCTGACAGTTTGAGGACTGACTTTTGGGCTGCATAGTTAGATTACATGGACTCAAATTTTCCAAACAGCGCTACATCTGAAAATCTGACCTGTTCCTATTACGGCTTGTCACAGAGATTGGTTAGATGCACAAGATAAAATTCTCATTCTGCGGTGCAAAATCAGAATGAATCGACTGCGGTGCTGCTCAACAGAAGGGGGCCTGGATGAAAATAGCTTTTATTCTATGCGTCATTTGTGATTTAAAGGAAAACTTCTAACTTAAAGGACCAGGAGTGATTCTGAAACTTCCAATACTAACCGCCGTCTAGTTTTTAAATGCAGACATCTCCTTTGAAGTTTAAAGTTTATTTATTCATGTCACAAGTTAGGTTTACAGTAAAACTGCAATGAAGTGTTTAGCACTGGCCACACTAAATTGCCCCTTTGTGTCCCATGATTCATAGGCTTTATGAGGGATTAGTGGGGTTACGGGGATAGGCCCTAGGTGGGATTATTGACTCAAATGGGCCAAATGGCCTCCTCCTGCACTGTAGGGATTCCATGATTCTAAGTTACTGTGAAAATCCCCCTGTCCGGGTACACTGAGGGACAATTTTAGCACCAAACCAGCACGTCTTTCAGACTGTGGGAGGAAACCGGAGCACCCGGAGGAAACCCACGCAGACACAGGGGAGAAGGCGCAGACTCCGCACAGACAGTGACCCAAGCTGGGAATCGAAGCCAGGCTCCTGGCGCTGTGAGGCCGCGGTGCCAACCATTGTGCCACCGGGACACCGATCAACGTGACCCAGCTGCTTAGAATTTAGTGGTTAAATGACCCGCCTCTTGTTGTTGGCAATCTGCATAGCTACCGTTCTAGATTTAGATCAAAGTGTACCACCACACGCCAGACGTCAACAGCTGCTTAGTCACAGTAAGATGTTCTGGGAAAGAGACAAAGCCGTTGTAACAGGGGCAGAGCTCCCAATTTGCTCCAAAATCTCTGCTGCATCCTTTTCATCTGACACCTCAGATAGGCAAATCTGTGAGTTTAAAAGGGAACTCTCTTTGCCGCCATCTGTGAAGCATTTTCTTCTGTGTTTATGTAGTGGGAGTGAGAAAACACAGAAATATAGCCTGGAGATAGCTGTTAGCTTCAGAGGGGGTCAGTTTGCTTCAGTTAGTACAGCTGCTTGAATTAAAGTCTCATCAAATCAGGTTGTCCTGGACGAGTATCTTGGGTCTTTTAAAATGTTAACCAAATGCAGAACTTCCAAATGCTTGCCATTCTATTTGTTTTGTGGATCAGGTGTTGAAAGAAATCTCCAGCAATGTTAAATGTTCTGATCCTCACATTTTCTAATTCATATCTGAAATTTGATGATGCGTAAGTATCTGTAAAGTGGAAAAGAACTTTAGCCCAAAGATTAGTGTGATATAAATGGGAATTTTAACAGTTCATTCCTTTGTTTCCATGTGATATAAGTCAGTCAAAGTTCAGTGTGCAAAAGTGCACTTATGTTACCACTTTCAATGGATCAGTTAAAAGACTCTGAAAAAGATACCAAAATTTTAGATACAATGGTGCGGACAATCTTCTCATCCAGGGAGGCCAGTGATTGCCAGGGGGGTGGGGGAAAACAGAGAGAGATCTGTGCATGCGCAATTGCACCCTCTACAGTGAGTAGATGGCTTTCCGACAAGCTTAGGATGCGCCCCCTGCTGGCGGGAAACAGATGCGCATCATTTTGTTACACGAAGTGGCCTAAGATTGCATTTTCAAACTCGCCCAAAGAAACACATTCGAAACCCTCCAGTTTTCATGCTTGTTCAATGCTTAGAGGTTTTTTTGGTAAGATTGCCTCCTATTAATTTGCTCTTAGAAACAGTAAAATATAAGTCAAACATTGCATTGTGAATTATTATTGTGATATAATACTTCTCATCTGTATAATTAACTATTTTGTAAATAAATCGTAATTACTAATTTTAGCCTGACTGAGTGGAGCAGGCAGCAGAGTTTAGGATGGAGGTGAACTTTCAGACAGTAGAGAAAATGGAGAACACTTAGGGTAATATTTTAATAATTGAGACCGAAACTGAGGGCCACAGAAGGGCTGAGGCAAGACTGGAGACAGGTTATCTATTGAGGTGGGAGGAGATGGGGGCTAGGTGGCGGAGAAGTTATGGAATCAAAAACTCAACCAAAGGTCAAACAGGTCACCTGAGATTACAAAACCTTTTAGTTCACCCTGCGACAGTGGCCGGGGAATAGGACACTTTCAGTGGCCAGGACATGAATTGTGTCATTATTTATTTATTATTATAATCATGACTAGGCTTGCATTAACACTGCAACTAAGTTACTGTGAAAATCCACTAGTCACCACACATCGGTGCCTGTTTGGGTACACTGAGGGAGAATTTAGCATGGCCAATACACCACATGTCTTTTGGACTGTGGGAGGAAACCGGAGGAAACCCATACAGACACAGGGCGAATGTATAGACTCCACGGAGACAGTAACCCAAGTTCATAGTTTTGTTGACAGTTTAGAAAAGCAATTTAAGATTTTGCCTTCTTTGATATGGGATCCGATGAAAAATGTATTTTTGTAAGAGATTAAACACCTGAGATTTAAAAGCTTTTGTTTTGTGAATTGCAAATTTTCACCATCAAGTGTGTGTGCGAGCTGGATATGCAAGACAGATGTTTTTTCATTTCATCTTGAGGTGGCTCCTAAGGTCTGCCCATGGTGGATACTGTGTGAGTGGCAGTGGCATGGGTATTGAAGGGGCATTGAGTTGGCATGGAGGGCATGAAGAGCAGTAGGAGGAGAGGGTGTGTTGAGGATTAGCGAGTCTAATAGCTTCTGAAACAACTGAGACAAAGTTTGAGCTGCACTCATTCATTCAAGTCGTGAGTATCCCATCATATTTCTTGTGCATTAGAGATGGTGAGCAGACTCTAGAAAGAAAGGGAGTTTGGTTGCCTCTCCCACCGCTCCCCCCCCCCCCACCCGCCCCCCATCCATCCCACCAAGGAACTAAAGAAGAAATGCACATTTCAGGGTACGTTTTACCAGTTTAAAGTATATTTATTAGTGTCACAAGTAGGTTTAAATTAACACTGCAATGAAGTTACTGTGAAAATCCCCTAGTCGCCACACTCTGGCCCCTGTTTGGGTACACTGAGGGAGAATTTAGTGTGGCCAATGTACCTAACCAGCTATTTAGGATTTTGCCATCTTTGATATGGGATCTGATTTAAAGTTTATTTTTTATAGGAGATTAAACACTTGAAATTTAAAAGCTTTAAATGGCTTTTATGAATGTAATTTTTCACCATCAAGTGTGTTTGAGAGCTATATCAGGTGATGGTTTTTTTTGTGTTTCATCTCGATGTGGCTCCTAAGGTCTGCCCGTGGGGGATACTGGGTGAGTGGCATGGGTGTTGAAGGGGCAATGAGTTGGCATGGAGGGCCGCTGGAGGAAACTGGAGCACCCGGAGGAAAACAATGCCGACATGGGGAGAACGTGCAGTCTCCGCATGGACAGTGGCCCAAGCCGGGAATCGAACCTACATCCCTGGTGCTGTGAGGCAGCAGTGCCAATCCCACTGTACCACCCCTTTACCAAGGCTGATCTGGCAAGGCAGGAATTTTCGGCTGCCCTTGCCCCGGAAAATCATGCTCCAGGTCAACAAACCTTTGCATGGTCCACCACACCGCTCCCCCCCATCCCTCTGACTCAAGCTACATGTCTCAGTAATCAGAATATGGCCCTCCATCTCCACTGAAGCACAATTTAGGGAAGTGAATTCTGACAAAGTGAATTCTTTCTGCGGAGAAAATGGAAATGAAATTTAATCCGACTTTCTGTGCCAGCATTTCACCTTTCTTGTGTACAAACAGAGATTCCAGGAGACATCCCTAGCGCCTCAGTGAGTTGACGATACAGCCTGTCACATTAGTGGAACAGATGGATTTGTTTATAACACTCTGACTGGTTTATTATAGTCATATTGCTGTCTGGATGTTGAATGTTCCTTGAAAATCTTTTGAACAATTTCAGAACCCACAGCCGGTCGTTCCAAGTTTTCCCGCAGTCACTTCCACTCCGGGTGAGGTTAGATGTCGCCCCTTCCTATCGCTGTCAGCTCCCCCAGCCTTGCAGTCTTCCTAGCTTCCTAGTACGGCGCTGTGGCACAGTTTTTAGATCACTAGACGGTTAATGGTGAGATGATACTCGTGACCCTGGCAATCCCGTTAACTCCCTGTCTCTGCTGAATACACCCTGAGATTATTCATTTCTCCACAGGAACGATCCCCTCTGTCAAACCTTTCTACTTCCCCTGAAGATCCGACCATTTTATTGTTTCTGCTCTACGTACTGACGTCAAGAATATCCCTTACTCTTTACGTCTGTCACCCTATTGCACAGTATGGCGTGAAATACCCCAGAAAATTACACTCAATGCCTGTTCGGTATCAGGGCAGCATGGTGGCACAGTGGTTAACACTGTTGCCTCACAGCGGCAGGGACCCAGGTTCGATTCCCGGCTTGGGTCACTGTCTGTGCAGAGTCTGCACATTCTCCTTGTGTCTTCATGAGTTTCCTCCGGATGCTCCGGTTTCCTCCCACAGTCCGGCACGTTAGCACAGTGGTTAGCACTGCTACTTCACAGCTCCAGGGACCTGCGTTCGATTCCCGGCTTGGGTCACTGTCTGTGTGGAGTTTGCACATTCTCCTCGTGTCTGCGTGGGTTTCCTCCGGGTGCTCCAGTTTCCTCCCGCAGTCCAAAGATGTGTGGGTTAGGTCGATTGGCCGTGCTAATAGTTGCCCCTTAGAGTCATGAGATGCGTAGGTTAGAGGGATTAGCGGGTAAATATGTAGGGATATGGAAAATGGGCCTGTGTGGGATTGTGGTCAGTGCATACACGATGGGCTGAATGGCCTCCTTCTGCACTGTAGGGTTTCTATGATTCTAAATAGTCTGAAAGACATGCTGGTTAAAGTTTGAAGTTTATTTATTAGTCACAGGTAGGCTTACATTAATACTGCAATGAAATTACTGTGAAAATCCATTAGTCGCCACACTCCGGCACCTGTTTGGGTCCACTGAGGGAGAATTTAGCATCTTTGGACTGTGGGAGGAAACCAGAGCACTCGGAGGAGACCCACACAGACACAGGGAGAATGTGCAAACTCCACGCGGACAGTGACCCAAGCTGGGAATTGAACCCGGGTCTCTGCTGCTGTGAAGCAGCAATGCTAACCGCTGTGTCACCTTGCAGCCGTTAGGTGCACTGGCCGTGCTAAGTTCTCCCTGAGTGTACCCGAACAGGCACCAGAGTGTGGCAACTCGCGGATTTTCACAATAACTTCGCTGCAGTGTTAATGTAAGCCTACTTGTGACAGTAATAAATAAACTTTTAGCTGATTTCCTGCTGCTTCAGGAAGATGATATGGAAAACCTCGGCTTTACCTTCCAGTTCCTGCACAGAGCTGGACTCATCAGACTGAATGTGGAGAAGGTGTTTTCTCTTGTCAAAGAATCTGAAACCAGTTTAAAAATAAGGGGATCGCCCATTTAAGAGGGAGACGAGGAGGATTCTTTTCTCTCAGAGGGTTGTGAATCTCTGGAACTCTCTTCCTGAAAAGACGGTGGAAGCAGAGTCTGTGAACACCCAGAGGATGCTGATGGTTTGGAATGCGCTGCCTGGGAGGATGGTAGAGGCCTCACACCTATTGAAAAAGTACCTGGACGAGCCTTTGGCACTTCAAGGCGATGGGCCAAGTGCTGGTAGATGGGATTATAGTGTCATCGACACAGTACAGAAAAAGGCCGTTCGGCCCATCAAGTCTGCACCCACCACAATCCCACCCAGACCCTAGCCCCATATCCCACCCACTAATCCACGCATCCCAAGGACACTAAGGGCCAATTTTAGCATGGCCAATCAACCTAACCCGCACATCTTTGGACTGTGGGAGGAAACCCACGCAGACACGAGGAGAATGTGTAAACTCCACACAGACAGCGACCCGAGCCGGGAATCGAACCCAGGACCCTGGAGCTGTGAAGCAGCAGTGCTAACCACCGTGCTACCGTGCCGGATTAGGTGGGAGATGAGGTGTTTCTAATCTGTCGGTGTAGACTCGATGGGCCGAAGGGCTTCTTCTGCACTGTATGACTATGAGCGTGAAGGCCACGCTGGATAGATTCTTGATTAACCGGGGGGGGGGGAACAAGTTATCGGGGACGGGCAGCAATGTGGATTTGAAGTTGCAATCCGATCTTATTGAATGGTGGAGCAGGCCAAAGGGCCAAGTGGCCTCCCCCTGCTCCTAATTTGCACGTACTAACCGTACGTATGTACATTGCATCCAAGGAACCGTCAAATATTTCCAACTGACATCCCTGATTTCCCATTGACTCCATCCGCATTTCCCCATTCCCTTTCCGCTGCCTATGAGCTTCGTCTCGTCTCCTCTCCCATTACCCTTACACCTCACTTACAGCCCTTTCACTTTGCCCGTGCTGCTCCACAACAACCACCCCCATGCCCCTACCCACCCCATGGCTTCCCCAGGCCCACGGCTCCCCCACCCACCACACACCTCCCCACCCTGCTGTTCCCCCTCCACTTGTGACACATTCTGGGCCTTTTTATTTTGCTTTGGAATAGCCCTCACCTTACGTTTGTGATTGTAAACTGCAGGGTGAAGACCCTCAGTCAGTGCTAACATATGAACTCGGGGGGATGTGATGCCAGGGCTAAAATCCACTCCGGGCCTTGGGACTCCTCACTGCGGGCCTGACATTCGAAGGATGACATTTTTTTTAAAATTCTGAACTGCTCCCAGCAGCCATCCCTTAAACCTTCGCACATTAACTGTGGCTCGTAAATTCAACTGGTGTTTGAGGTTATAAAGAGAATAATTTTATGTGGCATTTTACAGTTTATTTAGAGGTTCTGTTGTACATGGCATAGCTCGAAGCATCTGATGCCAATCTGTATTCTGGCCTAGTCTGCACGACCACCCAGTGATCCATTCTCAATTCTCGTAATCTGATGAGTTCCTGATTTGTTCATAGAATCCCTACAGTGCAAAAAAGGCCGTTCGGCCCATTGAGTCTGCACTGACTCTTTGACAGAGTATCTCACCCAGGCCCTCTCCCCCCTTCCTATCCCGTAACCCCACATAGCTAATCCTAACCTACTCATCTTTGGACACTAAGGGTCAATTTAGCGCGGCCGATCCACCTAACCTGCACGTCTTTGGAGTGTGGGAGGAAACCGGAGCGCCCAGAGGAAACCCATGCAGACACGGGGAGAACACACTGACAGTCGCCCGAGGCTGGAATTGAACCCGGGCCCCTGGTGCTGTGAGGCATGTTGATCCTCCAGAAAGAATTCTTCAGTTGTAGGCACTAAAATAAAGCAAGATTTACTCCAACTTATAAATCAAAGGAAAGGTTTAAGAAAAAAAACTTCAGTACTCCAACACTTGAGGCCTCACCCAGGGCCATTCCAAGCTCCCCACAATTCCCAACAGATTCTTATTTATACTGACACATCATTTTGTCATTGGCTACATAGTTTACTGGGTCAGTCGACCCTTACAGCTTGTTACCATTGGTCACACTACAACACGTCCAATGTTAAAGGGTTAGAAACTATTTGACAAGTTAAGTCAGGGTTTATATTAGCCCCAAGTCCATGTTAACCTCTCCTGTTTATTGCTGGTTGTAGGAAGCACTGGATGGGTACAGCCTCACCAATATGCCTTGACCGCTAATTCTGGGGAGAATCACCCCTACTGTAGAAATGTAATATTTGTATATGAAAATATACAATGCATATATTTGAGCACAAGGACCTGTCCTCTGCAGGCAAAAGGAACATGTCCAGGCATTGTGCCTTTGTTAATTAAACAAAAGCATGGCAGAAAGTAATTCCCTGGTGCATTCTCTGTGGCAATGCCTTGACCAATCAGAATCAACTTGCCAACCAATCAGCACCCTTTTCTCACGTAGTATAAATTGTTGCCCCCTTTGAAATTTGGCATTCTTGTGTCTGTCCTGATGAGTGCAAGGTGAAAAGTCCTTTCCTCGTCACAAAACTCAGTGTAATATTAAAGCAAAATACTGCAGATGCTGGAATCTGAAACAAAAACAGAAAATGCTGGAGAAACTCAGCAGGTCGATGGGCTGATTGGTCGAGGCATTACCATGGAGAATGCACCAGGGAACTACTTACCCTATGATTTTGTTTAATTAACAAAGGCACAGAGGTAAAGCACTGCTGCCTCACAGCGCCGGGGACCTGGGTTCAATTCTCGGTTTGAGTCATTGTGTGGAGTTTGCACATTCTCCCCGTGTCTGCATGGGTTTCCTCCAGGTGCTCCAGTTTCCTCATTCTGAAAGACTTGCTGGTTAGGTGCATTGACCCGAACGGATGTTGGAATGGGGGGAGTTTCACAATAACTCCATTGCAGTGCTAATGTAAGCCTTACTTGTGACTAATAAATAACCTTTACTTGATGGTTTGACAGCATCTGTGGAGAGAGAGTAGAGCCAACATTTCAAGTCTGGACGATCCTTCAACAGAGTCCCCAGCTTGACAAAGGGTCATCCAGACGTGAAACGTTGCCTCTATTCTCTCCCCACAGATGCTGTCAGACCTGCGGAGATTTTCCAGCATTTTCTCTCAATGTAATATTTCCATTTCCAATACCTTCTGCAACACAGTCTTGAGAGTGAGTGTCTGAGGCTATTAAACTACAAACATACCCCGCTGCAACAGTTAGGCACAGAATGAGAATCACCAGTAAACAGCCCAAACACACTTGATATAAAGCCAGTAAAGAGAGAGGGACAGGGGAAAGTTCTATTTAATTAGACTGGGCCAGCCATGGTGATGAATGAACTGGATCACTTCGCTACCTGGTTACGTTCTGTCGACACAAATTTAACTTTCAGCGATCTTGTCTAGGAGGTAAATAATTGTCTTTTTCCTTTTCATCACCTCGAACTATAAGACAGATTGCAAGTGAAATAAAGCAGTACAAGGAACCCCAGATTTTTAAAAAGCTTCAAGTTCCATCACTCTCAAATCGACTGATCCTGACGCTATCTTGGAATTGACGTCGGGAGGATGTAACATTCCTTCCCCTGTATCCTCTCCGTCCCCAGCTCACTAACGTCTAACACCAAACTGAAGCTGGGCCTGGAAGGGAGCAATATCAGGTTATTTCTCGATTCATCCCTCCTTTCTTGGGTAATAGAAATTTATTTTGACTGTCCAATGAGGACTGAAGGATTGCCATGTGCTCTGTTTCACGGAGACCTAGCTCTGTCCTGCTTTGATGTGGAGATGCCAGTATTGGACTGGGGTAAACACAGTAAGAAGTCTCACAACACCAGGTTAAAGTCCAACAGGTTTATTTGGTAGCAAAAGCCACTAGCTTCCGAAAGCTCATGGCTTTTGCTACCAAATGAACCTGTTGGACTTTAACCTGGTGTTGTGAGACTTCTTACTGTGTTCACTCCTGCTTCACCGGACTGTGCCCTATGACCAGAGGGTTTCTCAATCCATCAAACAGACCGTACAGTGGCCTCAGGCAAGCCTAAGGGAGGTAGGCTGTGCCTTCTAATCGACACCTCGTGGTGTCTGGATGTAGCTACACTGGTGAGTTTCTGCTCCCAGACCAGCTGCTAAAATGATGCCCCTACCACCTTCCGCGGGAGTTCACCTCCGTTACCCTGACAGCAGTTTACATCCCACTCCAGGCGGACATGAAAATCACGCTGGACGAAATATACACCACCGCAAAGAGCCTTGAGTCGAAACATCCCGAGGCCTTGTTCATCGTGGCAGGGGACTTCAATCAGGCCAAGCTCAAGAGCGTACTACCAAGTTATGACCAACACGACTCCTGTTCCACCAGAGGCCCAAACATCCGAGACCACTGTTACACAAATACCAAACCATGGGGGTGGCACAATGATTAGCACTGCCGTCTCACAGTGCCAAGGGCCCAGGTTTGATTCCCGGCTTGGGACACTGTCTGTGCGGAGTCTGCACATTCTCCCCGTGTCTGGGTGGGTTTCCTCCAGGTGCTCCGGTTTCCTCCCAACGTCCGAAAGTCGTGCTGGTTAGGTGCATTGGCCATGCTAAATTCTCCCTCAGTGTAACCCGAACAGGCGCCGGAGTGTGGCAACTGGGGGATTTTCACAGTAACTTCATTGCTGTGTTAATGTAAGCCTACTTGTGACTAATAAATCAACTTTACTTTTACTTAAACATGTCGCTGCTCTATCGCCCGCCCTCACTTCAGACCACAAGGCTGTGATCCTGCTCCCAACTTAATTTATGTTTACGTTATGAGGTTAAGCCACACTTCAAAGGAGAAAGATATTCCCTCTTGGGATCTACAAGCCTCAAATGGCATCTTGTTTGTGTGAAGAAGGTTATCTCGGATTGCAATGGGATCTTAATCAATTGGGCCAGTGGGCTGACGAATGGCAGATGGCATTTAATTAGATAGATGCGAGGTGATGCATTTTGGTCGATTGAACCAGGGCAGGTCTTACTCAGTTAATGGTAGGGCATTGGGGAGAGTCACAGAACAAAGTAATCTCAGGGTACGGGTTCGTAACTCCTTGAAAGTGGAGTTGCAGGCGGACAGAGTGATAAAGAAGGCATTCGGCATGCTTGGTTTCATTGATCAGAACATTGAGTACAGATGCAGGGAGAATGTCCACACAGACAGTGGTCTGAGGCTGGAATTGGACCTGGGCCCTGGCGCCATGGGGCAACAGTGCTAACCACTGTGCCACCACGCCTCTCAAAAATATTTATACATTTATATATTTTATTACATGTTTACATACAAGTGATTGGGCAGGCAATTATGATCTCAATCAGGGAGCTCGTACTCCAAGAGGCCAACCTCATGGGCTTCATTGAAGACATTACAATCACTACCTGTGTTTCTAATTTCAATCTCAGCCGAGGCATCCTGTGGCTTCTGGCAGACTGAAACAATGTAGAAATTACAATTTACAATGCAGGTTATAATGAAGCGTTGTTTCCAACTGTGTACTGTGCAACAATCCTGCGGGGAACATCCAATATTATTAATTCGCTCTCAACAGTGAAGGACTTTACGATGGCAGAGATAGCAAGCCAAGTGTAAAGAATGTTTCCCTCCAAATGTCACGAGACGTTCCAGTTGCATCTTCAAGAAGAGAATTAGCATATTTAATGCAAGACTTTTTTCCTACATATACTCACAAACATATGTCCGCCCTCAATTTAGAAATCGGAGCAGACACACTGTTGCCTTTAATAAATGATCTTACTAGCTCCGACATTAGATTTGCAGTGGGGAATGAGTCACATTTCCTGGTGAGGATAACATTGTGCAATCTCGTGAGTCTTCTTAAAGGGGATTGAGAGTGGGGGAAAAGTTTGCGGGGAAGGTTCTTCAAGCAGAGAGTGTTGGGGGCCTGGAACGCACTGCCAGACACGGTGGTGGAAGCAGGAACACAAGCAACAATTAAGAGGTACCTGGATGGTCCTTGAATCGGGCGAGAATAGAGGGATATGGACCAAGTAAGGGCAAAGGTTTTTTTCTAGTTTAGTTAGAGCATCATGATCGGTACAGGCTTGGAGGGCCAAAGGGCCTGTTCCTGTGCTGTACTTTTCCACTTATCCTTCTCTCCATTCGTACTCTCTATACTTGCAAAGACTTGATTACCTGTAAAGATTCGCATTCCAACCATTCTTCACATTCCAATCTGTAATTATCTAGCAATTGCGTCTTTGTCTCTATAGTGCCGTGTTCGCAAGCCTATCTCTTCACTCACCTGATGAAGGAGCAGTGCTCCGAAAGCTCGTGATACCAAATAAACCTGTTGGACTTTTAACCTGGTGCTGTGAGACTTCTTACTGTGCCCACACCAGTCCAATGCCTCATTGTACTTCACTCTGTTCTTTTTTTTGGAATTGTGTCACTGAACAAGCAACAAAGAATTTTTGCACGTTCCTATAACCGTCTGGCAGCACTATTTTGGTAGCTCATTAAGGTAAATCACATTGTGCTGTCCATATGGCCATTAGGATAGATACAAGTGACAAAGTGTATGGAGGACTCAAAGAGAATGAGCCATCTTACAAGGTCAGTCTCAGGTACAAGATGATGTTTATTGCCTGATGGCCAATTCTGATCTCTCTCTGTCTCTCTCTCGTGGCCCCATTTCTGAGGCGGAACATCTGACCGAGAATTTAAGAGTTAACTTAATGGAGGTTTCCAAGATGGTGAGAAGATTTTTTGATTGAGACTAGCTTTCGATTCCAGATTTTATTATTTGACTTTAAATTCCACCAGTTGCCACTGGGGTATATGAACCCTGTCCCCAGAGCATTACTCTGGGCCTCTGAATTCCTAGCTTTCTCTTCTTCTTGGGCAGTCCCTCAGAATCAAAGAAAACTTGCTTCCCGGTGTAGATATAAGCCTGTATTTCTTTACCATATCCACATTAGTTTGTTGCTTTGTGATAGTCCCATTCACCCATGGTGGCACGGTGGTTAGCACTGCTGCCTCACAACTCCAGGGACCTGGGTTCGATTCTCGGCTTGGGTCAATGCCTGCATGGAGTTTGCACATTCTCCCCGTGTCTGCGTGGGTTTCCTCCAAGTGCTCTGGTTTCCTCCCACAGTCTAAAGATGTGCAGGTTAGGTGTATTGGCCATGCTAAATTGCCTCTTAGAGTCCCGGGATTATGGAATCTCTACAGTGCAGGACGAGGCCATTTGGCCTATCGAGTCTGCACTGACCGCAATCCCACCCGGGCCCTATTTCCGTAACCCCACACATTTACCCTGCTAATTCCCCTAACACTAGGGATGAGTAGGTTAGAGGGAATCGTGAGGTAAGTATGTGGAGTTATGAGGATAGGGTGTGGGTGGGATTGTTGTTGGTGCATATCGATGGGCCGAATGGCCTCTTCCTGCACTGTAGGGGTTCTACGAAGCCAGTATCTCATATATTTTCAACCCTATAACTGAATCTGCCTCCTACTGCTTCTCGAACCGTTACGTGCTGCCTGCTGTAATGACATTCCATTGCTCCCCTTAGCATCACGGAAAGATGATTTTAAGGTCACGTGAGGTCGTGCTAACCCAGCCGACGCAACAAAGGGAAATTATCGAAGCATTTTGTTCGGAGCGAGGGGGTGGGGGTGGGGTGAAAGTTCCAGGAGTAGAAGCACTGACCCCCGTTTATCAGACAGGAAAGGGCTGAGAGTTCCTGCTTTGGGAACAGCCTGCCGAAAATAGAATTTGGCGAGGGGATGGGAATTGTGATGTGTCCCGCCGGGAGAGAAGCAGCCTCTTCCCGAATAGCTTTTCTATCGATTTTCAGCTCTCTTTGAAGCTTTTAGGGAGAGTGTACGAGGCAGCGCTGAAACGAGAGACGATGATCTCCCCACGGGGGATATCACAGGAGCAGAGTATGACCATTTCCTAGAAATATTATTCCATTTTGCTGGCGCTCTCACACTGTTCATAACCTTGATGTCCAGCGATTCGCACTCATCCAGATGTCGTCTTCAAAAAATAGAATAACAGCGCCGCACGGCAGACAAGGAGGCCATTCGGCCCATTATAAGTGTGCTTGAATCAGCCCACCCAATGATCCCACTTCCCCTGCTCTCTCCCCCTGCAGTCAAGTGTTTTCTTTCAATATATATCTGCTTCTTCGTTTTTATTTGTACTGGATAAGGCTGCTAAAACTTTTATTTATTTATTAGTGCCACAAGTAGGCTTATATTAACACTGCAATGAAGTTCCAGTGAAAATCCCCTAGTCGCCAGACTCCGCGCCGGTTCGGGTACACTGAGGGGGAATTTAGAATTGTCAATGCACCTAACCTGCACGTCTTTGGAGGAAACCGGAGCACCCGGAAGGAACCCACACAGACACGGGGAGAACATGCAGACTCCACACAGACAGTGACCGAAGCTGGGATTTGAACCCGGGTCCCTGGCACAGTGAGTGCTAACCACTGTGTCACTTGAGAAACAATCATCACAAATTGCTAGGATCTGTATAGAGCTTCTTCATAGAATCTCTACAGTGCAGAAGGAGGCCATTCGGCCCATCAAGCCTGCACCAACAACAATCCCAGCCAGATCCTACCCCTGTAACTCCACATATTTACCCTAGCTGGTCCCCCCTGACACTAAGGGGCAATTTAGCACGGCCAATCAACCTAACCCGTGCATCTTTGGACTGTGGGAGGAAATCGGAGCACCCGGAGGAAACCCACGCAAGAACATAAGAAATAGGAGCAGGAGTAGGTCATCTAGCCCTTTGAGCCTGCCCCGCCATTCAATAAGATCATGGCTGATGTGAAGTGGATTAGATCCACTTTCCCGCTTTTTCCCCATAACCCTTAATTCCCCTGTCTATCAGAAACCTATCCACCCGTGACTTAAATATATTTAGCGAGGCAGCCTCCACCACTTCAATGGGCAGAGAATTCCAGAGATTCACCACCCTTTGAGTGAAGAAGTTCCTCCTCAACTCTGATCTAAACTGCACCCCCCCCCTTATCTTGAGGCTGTGCCCTCTAGTCCTGCTATCCTTTCTAAGCGGGAAGAATCTCTCTGCCTCTACCCTATCCATCCCCTTCGTTATCTTACACGTCTCTATAAGATCCCCCCTCATCCTTCTAAACTCCAACGAGTACAGACCCAGTCTATTTAGTCTCTCTTCATAGTCCAACCCCCTCATCTCCGGTATCAGCCTAGTGAACCTCCTCTGCACTCCCTCCAAGGCCAAAATATCCTTCCGCAAGTGCGGCGACCAAAGCTGCACACAGTACTCCAGCTGCGTTGACAGGAGAATGTGCAGACTCCACGCAGACAGTGACCAAAGCTGGGAATTGAACCCTGGTCCCCTGGTGCTGTGAGGCAGCAGTGCTAACCACTGCGCCACCCCTATATTTTGGGAATAGTTACGAAATGCAAACTTATCAAGGGACATTGTATCACGGATCTTACTTTTCTTCTCATTTAGCCTCATTATAAATGTGTTGCGTTCAGGTGTTATACGGGAGGGGGAAGGGGATGAATTTTGTGTCCACATTCGCCGAACGCAAATGGGTTGCAAAACTCCCCGAGAGTTGGGGGTGCCAGAGTGTCACCGGCAAGATCTCATTTTCCGATTTTCTCCGCCAATGACGGAACAAGGCTTCCGCTCAGGAAAGTCGGAACCTCATTTCAGTGTATTTAAATATTGTTACGGGGGGGACTACGGCATTACAGCAATGGTTAGTTACACTTCAAGAGTCATTTATTGACTGGGAAATGCTGGGGCCAGCTCGAGGTCATGAGAGGTGAAGTGAAAATGCGGAGGGCTGGCTTTCATTGTGCCAGCAGCGGGTGACCGGTGGGTTAGCGAAAGGCATGGGGGCCCCGTAAATGCGACAGGACCATTTTTATCTTCATCGAACCCTGAGGGAACCTTCTGCTCTCCTTCAGAAAGTAAAACTGAGAGCGGATCGCAGCAGCAAACCGCGGGGGCGACCCGGTTTCTGCCTTTGAGTTGTGGTTCTGGGGTGTAAAACACGGTGGCTGAGGACAACAGTTCTTCCAATGTGTGTGCACGAGTCAGGCTTCCACTAATGCAGGATTTTCCTTGGCCTCCCATTATAAAAGTGAACGTTGTTGCCGTGGTTACAGGGAGACGAGTTGTGCATCAGCGCTCCAGATTAGAAGTCAATTTGAAATGGAGAAGTGTTCGTCTGGGAAGACCCTTCCTCAGGTCTTTTCCCTCGGAACTGGACTCTTCCCGAACCATGGCAGACTTCATTTCTCTTCAGGGTGTCGCCATGACGATAGGCGTGGGGGTGGGGGGGGGGGGGGGGGGGGGGGAGGGGCGTACGTGCTGCTTCCAGGCTCTCAAGGGCCTTGCGTTCAAAGGGAGTGTGACTGACGGGGGTGGAGGGGGGGGGGACACCAGCATCGGAAAGGGAGCTAAAGCCATCCCAGTACCTGTTCTGCACAATCGCACCACCGCCCCCCCTGCACATCGCCTCGTTCCCCCACTCCTGCCATCACTTAGTCTGATCTGGGTCCAGCGGCAGTCCTAGGCCTCAGGTAGGCCTCATGGTACTGGCAGCCATTACTGGCGCTGTCCTTCAGTGGAACTGCCAGCCTCTGATTGACCGCCATCTCTCGGTGTCTGGGGCCTCAGGTTGAAGATGGCTTTTCCTGGAGTGTGCTGGTCAATGTTTAACCCTCCATCGACATCACCAAAGCAGACTCTCCGCTCAGAATGCCATTGCTGTTTGTGGGAGATTGCTATGTACAAATTGGCTGCTGCATCTCCTGCATGGCAAGAGTGACTACACGCCAAGAAGTATTGCATGGGCGCTTAGAAAAGATTCGATAGTGTTATAATGCGGAGGTTGATCCCCTCTCTGAGAACTAAGACCTGACCACTCAAAGAGGAGTCCCTCGCCTCATAATCTGTAAAAGGTGAGTGTGAAGTGGTTGCAATCGGCTGTTCAGCAACTTTCAGCGGTTAAGGCAAAATGACTCCCTGAGAGTGTCTGGTGTGGCAGCAATAATCTCTCCCTCAATGTCAACAAAACGAAGGAAATAGTCATCGACTTCAGGAAGCGTAAAGGAGAACACGCCCCTGTCTACATCAATGGGAACAAAGTTGAAAGGTTGAGAGCTTCAAGTTTTTAGGTGTCCAGATCACCAACAACCTGTCCTGGTCCCTCCATGCCTACATTATAGTTAAGAAAGCTCACTAACGCCTCTACTTTCTCATAAGACTAAAAAAAATTGGCAAATCAGCTACAACTCTCACCAACTTTTACAAATGCACCACAGAAAGCATTCTTTCCACTTGTATCACAGCTTGGTATGGCTCCTGATCTGCCCAAGACCGCAAGGAACTACAAAAGGTTGTGAATGTAGCACAGTCCATCACGCAAACCAGCTTCCCATCCATTGACTCTGTCTACACTTCCTGCTGCCTCGGCAAAGCAGCCAGCATAATTAAGGACTCCACAAACCCCGGAGGTTCTCTCTTCCACCTTCTTCCTTTGGGAAAAAGATATAAAAAGTCTGAGGTCACGTACCAACTGACTCAAGAACAGTTTCTTCCCAGCTGCAATCAGACTTTTGAATGGCCCTACCTTGCATTAGATTGATCTTTCTCTACACCCTAGCTACGACTGTAACACTATGTTCTGCACTCTCTCCTTTACTTCTCTATGAATGGTAAGTTTTGTCTGCGCGCAAGAAACAATACTTTACACTGTATTCTAGTGACAATAATAAATCAAATCAAAAAAAATTAGTCAAAATACTAATAGTGAACAGGTTATCTAAACTATAAATAAACCAAATAAAACACGATTTTAATGGAATGTTGTCCCAATAAATACAATTCCCACTCATTAACAAAACCATAGAATTTTAGTCACTCTCTAAATTACAACCGGGTTTTATCTTCTGGAATATACTGGGTCTTTTGTGTTGATTCTTCTTTCTTCTTTGGTACCTTCACTATCGAGACAGTGCTTTCCCTCAAGACATAAATGAAACTAAGAGCTGAACGAAGAACTGTTATTCTGATGGTTGCTCTCTGCTTTTGTCCCGCTGTCCCTTCCTTTTATAGCTGTGATGGCACATCAATATCCCTCACAAGCGGATAGATTCTTAGTTTTTGAGTGCCTAATTCAAATTAATTGACTGAATTCAAAAAAAATTCAAAAGCCTGAAAAAACTATTGAAAGCTTATTGCCTTGATAACACTGCTGCTTGGCCTTTTGATACAAGTGTTTCATTTTTAATGTTTCATTTTGGGCACTCTGTATGCACTTGCATTTTTGTAACTCTCTAACACAGAAGAAGCGCCACTTTTTAAAAGGGGCTTTGCAATCCTTTCTTCCTCATATTTTACAACTTTCAAACGCCAACCTACAATTACTCTAACCAACATCACAACAATATAAATTGCTCTCTTATCGTTCAGTCGCTGGAGACCAATGGCTTTAGTTCCAAAAGTCCTCAACAGAGATGCTGCAAAACCCAGGACAGGATTTTCCAGTCCTCCCCGCCTGCCAGATCTTCTGGTTCTACCAATGGTGGGTCCCCTCCACGGTGGGGATGATTGAGCCCTGCAAATTACTGCAGACATTGGCGGATCCGGAAGATCCCAATGGCAGCCAATGGGGAGCAGCCTCCGTCTAGGAAAAACACACTCTAGGAGGTCTGGAAAATTCTGAACCCCGCCCCCCACCATCCGTCTCTTCAACGAGAGCAGAAAGCACCATCCCCATTCTGTGTCGGGAATGGGAATGGCTTCCCTATGCATTCACCCCACACACTGTCAAAGTAAACCACACCAATACTCCGACCTGCATTTGGGCTTGTGAGTGCTAACCTGTTCACAAGAATGATCCTTGAAATGAAGAGCTTGTCGTATGAGGAACAGTTGAGGACTCTGCGTCAGTGCTCCTTGGAGTTTAGAAGGATGAGGGGGGGGTTTTATTGAAACTGACAGGATACCGCGAGGCCTGGATAGAGTGGACGTGGAGAGGATGTTTCTAATAGTAGGAGAAACTAGAACCAGAGGGCACAACCTCAGGCTAAAGGGACAATCCTTTGAAACAAATAAGGAGGAATTTCTTCAGATAGAGAGTGGTGAATCTGTAGAACTCTGCTGCAGAAGGCTGTGGAGGCCAGGACATTGTGTGTCTTTAAGACAGAGATAGATAGGCTCTTGATTAATAAGGGGGGGGGGGTCGGGGGTTATGGGAAAAAGGCAGGAGAATGGGGATGAGGAAAAATATTAGCCATGATTGAATAGCGGAGCAGACTCGATGGGCCGGGTGGCCTAATTCTGCTCCTATGTCTTATGTTCTCATCAGGAGGAGGTCGCTATTAGTCGATGAGAAGCTCCAGGAATCAGTTGGAATTCTGAAGAGCGGAATCGAAGACAGTTTGAGCAAATTAAAGCCAGGATTGCAATCAATCAATCAGTCTTCATCATACCCTGTCCTTCGTCAATAAACTATGGGTGGCAAATGTTTAAAACAAGCTGTTTGGGCTCTTTGAGACGTCGCTTGTTTAGTGTTTGATTCTCCAACAAACTGTGAATCTCAGCCTCCCTGACAGGGTGACGGAGCGTGCATTTGAAGTTTATTTTTTTTGAGATTGGCCGCTCCTTCCAGTAAGGAGAACATTCACCCCCTGCGCGAAGTGTATGACTTGGCATCCCTCCAACCAGCCCTGGGACGTCAGGGAGTTAGAAACCACACGGGGTGTGGAGATAAGTCCGAGATGAACAGCTATAATAATCGACAAGCTAAAGACACACCCAGTCAGATACTCAGCCCCACCCCACTCGCCCCATAGCCCTCACGTGTCCAGCTACTTTTTAGAGGATGTGAGGCAACTCACCTTTACCGTCCTGCCAGATAATAAATACATTCCAGACCGTCACCCCCATCTGGACAAGAAACCTTTTCCTCACATCTCCCCCCCTTCCAGCCCTGGGGGTGGTCGACCTGATCCCCCCACCCCACCGCCCCATAAGATTCAGTCTAGGGGCCTATAACTGATATTTAGCCCTTCGAGTTACTGATTGTGAATCATTACAATGCAGAAAAAGGCCATTTGGCCCATCTAATCTTCACCCAAAGAGTGGCGAGCCTGAATAATTCATTGCCACAGGAAGTAGTTAATGGCAAAACTTTGAATGTGTTCAAGGGGTGGTTGGATATAGCGCTCAGGGTGAATGGGTTCAAAGGTTATGGGGAGAAAGCAGGATTAGGCTACTAAATTGAACAATCAGCCATGATCGTGGTGATTGGTGGAGCAGCCTTGAAGGGCTGAATGGCCTCCGCCTGATCCTATCTTCTACGTTTCTATGTAAATCTGCTCTGAAAACAATCCCACCCAGGCCCTATTCCCATAACCCCACATGCTAATCCCCCTGACACTAAGGGTTAGCATGGCCAATCCACCTAAACCGCACATCTTTGGAGTGTGAGAGGGAGCACCCGGAGGAAACCCACACAGACACGGGGAGAATGTGCTTCATATTTCCCAACGAAAATGGGAAATGTGTCAGAGCTTCGACCTGTACAATGCTGCCTTTAGGCTAATTCATGTCTGTGACAGGAGATGTGTTTAGATTTTCTCCCTTCTGAGAAGGAGAGTGATGTCCAACCCGACCAGGAGCCGTTCTATTATATCCGGGAGTGTGTGGTGTACAGAAATGTAAGCTGCGTTGTCCCTCTTCATGGTTCTCTTCCCTTGGGCTTGTTTGAATCATATGTAATGTGTCCTCTCTCTCTCTCTCTCTGTCTCCTTACAGGTTGTGCCATTGACCTGGTGGTCACTGATCAGAGATTCCACTTACTACACGCTGTCGGTGATGGCTCTTATCCTGGTAAGAATCCCTGTCCGACCCCCTCAGTATCTCCCTGTCCGACCCCCTCAGTATCTCCCTGTCCGACCCCCTCAGTATCTCCCCGTCCGACCCCCTCAGTATCACCCCGTCCGAGCCCCTCAGTATCTCCCTGTCCGACCCCCTCAGTATCTCCCTGTCCAACCTCATTAGTATCTCCCTTTCCGACTCCCTCAGTATCTTCCTGTCCAGCCCTCTCCATGTCTTATATCTTTCAATCAGTACATCTCATTATTCTGTGTTCTGAGAATAGACCCAACTTGCTCAATCTTTTCCCATGAGTCAGGAATCAGCCCGGTGAACCTTCTCTGAACCGTTTGCAGTGCAAGTGTAACCCTCCTTTATTGAGGAAACTAAACTGTACACGTTCCTCCAGTTGTGGCCTCTCCAATGTCCTGTACAGTTGCTGTAAGACTTCCTTACTTTTACACTCCGTTCCCCTTTGCAATAAAGGTCATCATTCCTTTTGCCTTCTTCAGTAGTTTTGTTGTACTTGCACACTGACTTTTTGTGATTGTATGCAAGGACACTCAGATCCCTCTGCACCAAGCATTCTGCAATCTCATGTCCATTTACCTTCTTTCTAGTCTAAGGATTGGTTTATGATCACTAGACGGTTAATGGTGAGATGATACTCGTGACCCTGGCAATCCTGTTAACTCCCTGTCTCTGCTGAATACACCCTGAGATTATTCATTTCTCTACAGGAACAATCCCCTCTGTCAAACCTTTCTGCTTCCCCTGAAGATCTGACCATTTTATTGTCTCTGCTCTTCGTACTGACGTCAAGAATATTCCTCACCCTTTACATCTGTCACTCTATTGCACAGTATGGCATGTAATACCGCAGAAAATTAGATTAGATGCTTATTCAATGTCTGGATAGCATGGGTGGCACAGCGGTTAGCACTGCAGCCTCACAACACCAGGGACCCGGGTTCAATTCCCGGCTTGGGTCACCGTCTATGTGGAGTCTGCACATTCTCCCCGTGTCTGAATGGGTTTCCTCCGGGTGCTCCGGTTTCCTCCCGCAGTCCGAAAGATGTGCTGGTTAGGTGCTAAATTCTTCCTCTGTGTACCCAAACAGGCACCGGAGTGTGGCGACTGGGGGATTTTCACAGTAACTTCTTTGCAGTGTTAATGTAAGCCTGCTTTGGATGCGAATAAACAAGCCTTCAACCCCTCTGTCAAACCCACATAGGAAATAGGAGCAGAAGTTGGCAAATTCGAGCCTGCTCCGCTATTCAACCAGATCATGCCTGATCTCAAATCCACCTCCTTATCCGTCCCCCAATCCCTTCATCCCTTTAGTTATTAGAAATATATGTGTCCCCCTCTTGAAACCAATAAACAATTCAGATTCCACCGCGCTATGGGGCAGCAAGTTCCACACATTAACCCCCCTCACCCCCAGCGAGAAGTAGTTCCTCCCCATCCCAGTGTTAAATTTACCACCTCGCAACCTCTACCTGTGACCCCTTGTTCTAGAAACCTTTCTAGGTCCCCTGAAGGTGCGGCCACATCACAGTCTCTGCTCTTTGTACTGACACCGAGAGTATTCCTCACTCTTTACATCTGTCACCTTTGTACTCGGCAAGGCACGAGAGAAAAAAACCCTAGAAAAAAAAAAATCAGACTCGATGCCGTTTAAATTTGCCTGGGAAATGGTAAAAGGGGGTTTGATTTTTGTCCCCTCGCTCTGCCTGTCTCTGGTTTGATGTGCCGTCCAGCTCAGGACTGGGTATCGGGTTGCGTTGCGCTCGCTGTTTGCACCTTAAGATTGCTAACGCACTGTGACACAGCTCCAGCAGTTCTGGCTGACACGCTCAGGTTACACTGCCGTTCTGTCATGCAGCAAGCCTCCGCACATTTGCTGTAAATTGAATTGGCAATCGGCTTCTATTTTTGGCTTTCCTTGTGCACCCGAGCCTCCCTCAAAGCCGCAGCGGGTGAGAGCACCCGTGGCGGAGTTGTCAATAAATTGAACCTTTGCCTGTTGCAGTGTTACTCTCTGTAGATTCCAGCCGAGTGCCTCAGGGGTGGGGGGCTGGAAGTGTCAGAACGTCATTTTAACCCTGTCCATGTTTGGGCGCACTGGAATCATTCCGGAAGAATCTCGGACAAGCGGAGGTGGGGTGGGCTGAGGAATTATTACAATGTACGCTCCCACCCCCCTCCCCACCAAGACTGAAGGAGCTTGGCTCTCAAATTGGAACAAAACGGAAGATTTTCATTTGGTTCGAGGAGATTGAGGATTGATTTCACGCAGACATTTAAAATGAGACAGGGTCAGTTGTTCCCAGTGATTGAGGGATCTGTAACGGAGGGACGTAGACATAGCATTAAGAAATGAAGGCCGTAGATCTTTTTACACTGAGAATGTTGATAAAGAACATAACATAAGAACATAAGAAATAGGAGCAGGAGTAGGCCATCTAGCCCTTCGAGCCTGCGCCGCCATTCAATAAGATCATGGCTGATCTGTCGTGGCTCAGTTCCACTTTCCCGCCCTCTCCCCATAACCCTTAATCCCCTCTCTTATCAAAAACCCATCAACCCGCGTCTTAAAAATATTTAGCGAGGCAGCCTCCACCACTTCAACGGGCAGAGAATTCCAGAGATTCACCACCCTTTGAGTGAAGAAGTTCCTCCTCAACTCCGTTCTAAACCGCCCCCCCCTTTATCTTGAGGCTGTGCCCCCTAGTCCTACTATCCTTTCTGAGCGGGAAGAGTCTCTCCACCTCTATCCTATCCATCCCATTCATCATCTTATACGTCTCAATGAGATCTCCCCTCATTCTTCTAAACTCTAACGAGTACAAGCCTAGTTTATTCAGCCTCTCCTCATAGCTCAACCCCCTCAACTCCGGCATCAGCCTAGTAAACCTCCTCTGCACTCCCTCCAAGGCCAAAATATCCTTCCGTAAGTGCGGCGACCAAAACTGCACACAGTACTCCAGCTGCGGCCTCACCAATGCCCTATATAGCTGCAGCAAGACCTCCCTACTTTTATATTCAATCCCCCTCGCTATGAAGGCCAGCATCCCATTCGCCTTCCTGACCACCTGCTGCACCTGCAAGCTGGGTTTTTGCGACTCATGCACAAGGACCCCGAGGTCCCTCTGCACCGTCGCCTGCTGCAGTTTTTCGCCACGTAAGTAATAGTCCTTCCTACCATTCTTCCTACCAAAGTGGACCACCTCGCACTTGCCAACATTAAATTCCATTTGCCCAAGACAATGGGTGAGATTTTGCAGCCTTGCTCATCCCGAAACCTTAATACCCCACCGGAGTTCAACAGATTTTCCCATTATCCGCTCCAATTCCCGTGGCACAGTAAGATTTTCCAGCCCCTGTATTCAGTTAGCAACAGGTTGGGTCTGTGTTTGACAGGAAGGGGGAATATTGCGATGTCGAAACTGGGAAGGCAATAAGGGGATTAGGACTACATTTGTGTGGTGGAGGGATATGGCGACAAAAACTGGAAGTGTCCATCTATCTGTTTCTATGTAATGTGTGGTACAGAGCGGCACAGTGGTTAGCACTGCTGTCTCACAGCGTCAGGAACCCGGGTTCGATTCCCAGCTCGGGTCACTGTCTGTGTGGAGTTTGCACATTCTCCCCGTGTCTGCATGGGTTTCCTCTGGGTGCTCCGGTTTCCACCCACAGTCCAAAGATCATAGAAGCTACACTGCAGAAGGGAGCCGTTCGGCCCATCGAGTCTGCACCCGACCATAATCCCACCTAGGCCCTATCCCCCATAACCCCATGCGTTAGCTAGTCCCCCTGGCACTACGGGGCGATTTAGCACGGCCAATCTACCTAACCCGCACGTCTTTCGGGTTGTGGGAGGAAACCGCAGCACCCAAAGGAAACCCAAGCAGACACGGGGAGAATGTGCAAACTCCACACAGACAGTGACCCGAGCCGGGAATCGAACCCGGGTCCCTGGTGCTGTGAGACAGCAGTGCTAACCGCTGTGCCATCGTGTCACAGGTTAGGTGCATTGGCCATGCTCAATTCTCCCTTAGTGGCAGGGGGTTTAGCGCTGTATATATCTGGGGTTACAGGGATGAGGCCTGGGTGGGATTATTGTCAGTGCAGCCACGATGGGCCAAATGGCCTCCTTCTGCACTGTAAAGATTCAGTGATTCTGTAAATATGTGGGTTAGGGCCTGGGTGGGATGCTGTGTTGGAGAATCGCTGCAGACGCGATGGGCCGAGTGGCCTCATTCTGCGCTGTAGGGATTCTATGATTAATTAATTTTCTGCTATGTACTTGATGAAGCTCCTTAAAGCCCTGATGATTCACACCGAGATAAATCGCTGAGATTGACGCAGTGAAACTCAGTAATCCAAATATTTAGCTTTGGATCGGAATAAAGTGGTTCGCTGACATGAAGCTGCCTAGAGTGGTGCTGGTGCATGTTTGCAGGCTGCAGCCAGTAAAACACGGCACAGTCTGACGGATTAGGGAATTCCGGCCTCTGCCGTGCCCACAACGGTTACACTCCGGCAAGGATGGGTGACAGGGAATCCTGAGGGTGCAGAAGGAGGCCATTTCACCCATCTACGGTAGCACAGTGGTCAGCACTGCTGCCTCATAGCGCCAGGGACCTGGGTTCAAATCCCCGTTTGGGTCACTGTCTGTGCAGAGGCTGCACATTCTCCCCGTGTCTGCGTGGGTTTCCTCCGGGGGCTCCAGTTTCCTCCACAGACCAAAAGATGTGCAGGATAGATGGATTGGCCATGTTAAATTACCCCTTAGTGATCAAAGATGTGCTGATTAAGTGGATTGGCCATGCTAAATTCTCCCTTAGTGATCAAAGATGTGCTGATTAAGTGGATTGGCCATGCTAAATTCTCCCTCAGTGTAACCCGAACAGGCGCCAGTGTGTGGCGACATGGGGATCGTCACAGTAACTTCATTGCAGTGTTAATGTAAGCCTACTTGTTACTAATTAATAAAGAGCCTGCAGTGACAGAGTATCTCACTCCGGCCCTCTCCCCCGCTCTGTCCCTGGAACCCCGCACCTTTCCCATTCAAAATGAAGGGTGAGCATTTTAAAATTGCAGAGTTGTCAGGTGGGCAGCCATCTTGTAACGAGTGCTGGGGTAACATGCAAACGGCACCACGTGTGGGTTATGACACGGGCAGCTGTAATGATTTTGATCAGGCAATTGAGGTGGGCCTGTTAGAATACAAACTCCCTGACTAAGGACCCAAATGATGGGCCAATCAGAGAGCCTCTTGCTTTGTACTGAACCCAGGCGTGTCAGTTCCTCTGGCACTCCTAGCGAAGGCTGCTAACTGACAGCCCTCTGTGCGCTGTAGTCAGACTTGGAAATAAAAGGATGTTGGGGAAGGGACTTCTGCCTCTGAGGACATATTACAGCAGCCCCAGATTGTGAGTGGGGTGCGAGGTGAGAGACCTGAAGCGAGCCCTCGGAGTCAAGTGCAATGGTAGTGAAAGCAACTGATGCAGGGATGGCGGAGAGAGATCACAGACCTCAATCCCTCAAACAACTCGAGCGCACAAGATCATCATTGTCAGTGACCTAACGCAGACAGTGAAGAAGGCAAATAAAGTTCAAGTTTATTTATCAGTCACAAGTAGTCTTACATTAACACCGCAATGAAGCTACTGTGAAAATCCCCTAGTCGCCACACTCCGATACCCGTTCGGGTACACTGAGGGAGAATTGAGCACCCAACTAGCACGTCTTTTGGACTGTGGGAGGAAACCGGAGCACACGGAGGAAACCCACGCAAACACGGGGAGTAAATGCAGCCTTCGCACAGTGACCCAAACTAGGAATCGAACCCGGGTCCCTGGCACTGTGAGGCAGCAGTGCTAACCACTGTGCCACCGTGCCATTCCAACAGTATCTTGGCCTTCACAGCGAGGGGATTGGAGTATCGGAATAGAGTTGTTTCACTGCAATTGCATAGGGTTTTGCTGAGGCCACATTTGGAGTATTGTGGGCAGTTTTGGTGTCCTTCTCTGAGGGAGGGTGTCCTTGCTACAGAGGGAGTCAAACAAAGGTTTACCAGGTTGGTGGGGGGAGTCCAGAACTAGGGGTCATAGATTGAGGATAAGGGGGTCAACCTTTTAGAACTGAGGGGAAGAGAAATGTCTTCACCCAAAGGGTGGTGAATGTGTGGAATTCACTGCCACAGGAAGTAGCTGAAGTCAAAACATTGTGTGGTTTCAAGAAGAAATTAGATATAGGTCTTGGGGCTAAAGGGATCAAGGGATTTGGGGGGGGGAAGGGGCGATCAGGATATTGAATTTGATGATCTAAATGAATGGCAGAACAGCCTTGAAGGGCCGAATGGCCTCCTTCTGCTTCTAGTTTCTTTGTTGCATGTTTCTGCTAAGTCCATCTGGAACTCCGTCATGTAAACCAGTCGCTGGAGAAATTAAAAGCCTCAACTTTGTGAGAGTGCCTGATATGTTTGGGGTCTGACTGCCATCTGGTGGTCATTCTTCATTCCTGCAAGAGTTTGTGGAGCTGCTGAAAATGGTTCAGTTGCGGTCTGTCAGGGCGATCGTAACTCAGTCTCCACACGGGAAGGACTGGCACTCACACTGTGATTTACATCTGTCAACATGAGGCTATTCAATCATCCCTTCACCGTGAAAAGTACAACGACGCGACAAACTGATATTGGGGAACAACTCTGAAATTAATGGTCAGAATATTACCACCGTTCATCCCCGGTGGGGTTTTAAAGCTTTATTTATTAGTGCCACAAGTAGGCTTACATTAACGCTGCAATGAAGTTACTGTGAAAGTCCCCAAGTCTCCACACTCCGGCACCTGTTCGGGTACACTGAGGGGGAATTTAGCACCTTACCAGCGCGTCTTTGGACGGTGGGAGGAACCCAGAGCACCCGGAGGAAACCCACGCAGGCACGGGGAGAATGTGCAGAGTCCAGACAGGCACTGACCCAAGCTGGGAGTCGAACCCAGATTCCCGGCGCTGTGAGGCAGCCGCGCTAACCACTGCGCCACCCGTACATTTTCCCACCCTGCCCCAGTGAAGGGAGGTGGGGCTGGTTGTCGAATTCTCTGAGCCTGTTCCAGCGGGAGCGGCCGAACGCCTTTCACACTGATAACGTTTCAGCGGAGAACTCAATAATCACCTTCGGGAGGGAATAAACTGAGGTGCTGGTTAAATCATGCCAAACAGCTGGAGGCTGTTTAGCTCCACAACTCAGTTAGATCACGGTTGGTCTGTGTTTAAGTTCCACCGTGCTAAAACAAGCTGAAGTTCCTGCCAGTTATCACTTTGTTAAATACCGCTGGCTGGTTTGACTGCAGTCCGTATTGTTAGTGGATCTGAGGCTGGCTGACTGGACAGACACACAGCATACGCACCTCTCACCCACCAAGGAGCGCAAATCTGAAGGAAGGAAATTGAATAGAATCCCGACAGTGCAGAAGGAGGCCATTCAGCCCATCGAGTCTGCACCGACTCCCTGACAACAATCCCGCCCAGGTCCAATCCCCCTAACCCCTACATATTTTCCTCTCTAATCTAGACATCTTTGGACACTAAGGGGGCAATTTAGCGCGGTCAATCCATCTAACCCGCACGTTTGGACTGTGGGAGGAAACCAGAGCACCCGGAGGAAACCCGGAGACACGGAGAGGGCGTACAAACTCCACACAACCAGAGGCCGGGAGCTGAACCCGGGTCCCTGGCCCTGTGAGGCAGCAGTGCTGACCCCTGTTCCACAGGTCCGATGAGATCCCACTGATACCTGAGTGGGTCAGCTGAGATGGTGGGAGGGTAAAATGTGCCAGTCCCAACGTAGGTAGAATTAAACCAGAGGCAAATCACAGGAGTGCTTCACTGAAAAGTGTCCCCACATCACAGGAGTGCTTCACTGAAAAGTGTCCCCACATCGGTGTCCCAGCAGGTGATCAAAGCTGACTTGCGGGATTAGATGGGTTTAAGATGTAAATAGACAACATTGTCCGTGCACGTAAACACAGGTCACCAATGTGCACCATCTAACCCTAATAATGAACTTGGCAGGAATAATACATAACATACAGAGGGATCTGGGCGTTCAGATCTACAGTTCCATAAAAGTGGCAACACTGGTGGCCAAGGTGATTAAGAAGGCATATGGCACGCTTGCCTTCATCAGCTGAGGTATTGAGTGCAGGAGTTGGGGAATCATGGTCCAGCTTTCAAACCTTGGTTAGGCCCCATTTGGAGTATTGTGGGCAGTTCTGGTCACCACACTACCAGAAGGATGTGGAAGCTTTGGAGAGAGTGCAAAGAAGGTTCACCAGGATGTTGCCTGGTTTCGAGGGTGTTGGTTCTGAGGAGAGGTTGAATAAACTAGGATTGTCTTCACTGGAAAGACGGAGGCTGATAGAGGTCTACAAAATGGTGAGAGGCACAGACAGGGCGGATAGTCAGAGGCTTTTACTCAGGATGGAAGGGTCAGAGACACGGGGGAGGGCACAGGCTCAAGGTGAGAAGGGGAAAGTTTACAGGAGATGTACGGGGGAGGTTTTTCATGTGGAGAGTGCCTGGAACGAGCTGCCAGAGGAGGCGGTGGAAGCAGGCAAATTAGCAACAGTTAAGAGATATCTTGATGGGTTCATGGATAGAGAGGGAATAGAGGGATACGGACCGAGTAAAGACAGAAGATTGTTTTTATAGTTTAATTAGGGCATCATGATCGGCATGGGTTTGAAGGGCCTGATCCTGTGCTGTACTTTTCTTCATTATGCCCTTTCTTTATTTATACTTTCCTTCATTTGTGCCCTTTGAGTTATCGCTGGATATATATTCGTAAATTCTTGCTGAATTTATTCTGGAGGATTGAGTATTTAATTTCTTTATTTTGAAATTGAAACAGAGCTGAAAGACGCGAAGTCCTACACACAGTAACTGTTTAATTTTCTCCGCAGATTATTTACGATGAAAAGGTTTCTTGGTGAGTATCTTTTATTCAAAATACTGAACAATCCGACTTCTCGGATATTAAATGTTCCACGAACGCCTGTCCCCGATTCACCGTTACACTGAACAGTCTCACCCGATAGAGATACGGAATCAATCTGTATGAATATTGGAAAGGATTTTAAACAGTTACACTGATTCCCCTGTCTATCCCACCCTGCTGAGTGTCTGCAACGAGCTCTCAAATGTGGTCAATTCGATCGACAAATAAAATACTCACCAACTGCAACAAAGCAATCGACAGTCTGCACTCACTGACCATCCATCCACTCCATCCACACTGACCATCCATCTACTCCATCCACACTGACGGTCCATCCACCCCCTCCACACTGACCATCCATCCACCCCCTCCACACTGACCATCCATCCACCCCCTCCACACTGACCATCCATCCACTCCATCCACACTGACCATCCATCCACTCCATCCACACTGACCATCCATCCACCCCCTCCACACTGACCATCCATCCACTCCATCCACACTGACAATCCATCCACCCCATCCACACTGACCATCCATCCACCCCCTCCACACTGACCATCCATCCACCCCCTCCACACTGACCATCCATCCACCCCCTCCACACTGACCATCCATCCACCCCCTCCACACTGACCATCCATCCACCCCCTCCACACTGACCATCCATCCACTCCCTCCACACTGACCATCCATCCACCCCCTCCACACTGACCATCCATCCACCCCCTCCACACTGACCATCCATCCACCCCCTCCACACTGACCATCCATCCACTCCATCCACACTGACCGTCCATCCACCCCCTCCACACTGACCGTCCATCCACCCCCTCCACACTGACCGTCCATCCACCCCCTCCACACTGACCATCCATCCACCCCCTCCACACTGACCATCCATCCACCCCCTCCACACTGACCATCCATCCACCCCCTCCGCACTGCCCATCCATCCACTCCCTCCACACTGACCATCCATCCACCCCCTCCACACTGACCATCCATGCACCCCCCCCACACTGACCATCCATCCACTCCATCCACACTGACCATCCATCCACTCCATCCACACTGACCATCCATCCACCCCCTCCACACTGACCATCCATCCACTCCCTCCACACTGACCGTCCATCCACTCCACCCACACTGACCGCCCATCCACCCCCTCCACACTGACCATCCATCCACTCCATCCGCACTGACCATCCATCCACTCCCTCCACACTGACCATCCATCCACTCCATCCACACTGACCATCCATCCACCCCCTCCACACTGACCATCCATCCACTCCATCCACACTGACCATCCATCCACCCCCTCCACACTGACCATCCATCCACTCCATCCACACTGACCATCCATCCACCCCCTCCACACTGACCATCCATCCACTCCATCCACACTGACCATCCATCCACCCACTCCACACTGACCATCCATCCACCCCCTCCACACTGACCATCCATCCACCCCCTCCACACTGACCATCCATCCACTCCCTCCACACTGACCATCCATCCACCCCATCCACACTGACCATCCATCCACTCCCTCCACACTGACCATCCATCCACCCCCTCCACACTGACCATCCATCCACCCCCTCCACACTGACCATCCATCCACCCCCTCCACACTGACCATCCATCCACCCCCTCCACACTGACCATCCATCCACTCCATCCACACTGACCGTCCATCCACCCCCTCCACACTGACCATCCATCCACTCCCTCCGCACTGACCATCCATCCACTCCCTCCACACTGACCATCCATCCACTCCATCCACACTGACCGTCCATCCACCCCCTCCACACTGACCATCCATCCACTCCATCCACACTGACCATCCATCCACCCCCTCCACACTGACCATCCATCCACTCCCTCCACACTGACCATCCATCCCACCCTCCACACTGACCATCCATCCACTCCCTCCGCACTGACCATCCATCCACTCCCTCCACACTGACCATCCATCCACTCCATCCACACTGACCGTCCATCCACCCCCTCCACACTGACCATCCATCCACTCCATCCACACTGACCGTCCATCCACCCCCTCCACACTGACCATCCATCCACTCCATCCACACTGACCATCCATCCACCCCCTCCGCACTGACCATCCATCCACTCCATCCACACTGACCATCCATCCACCCCCTCCACACTGACCATCCATCCACCCCCTCCGCACTGACCATCCATCCACTCCCTCCACACTGACCATCCATCCACCCCCTCCACACTGACCGTCCATCCACTCCATCCACACTGACCATCCATCCACCCCCTCCACACTGACCATCCATCCACCCCATCCACACTGACCATCAATCCACCCCCTCCACACTGACCATCCATCCACTCCATCCACACTGACCATCCATCCACCCCCTCCACACTGACCATCCATCCACACTGACCATCCATCCACCCCATCCACACTGACCATCCATCCACCCCCTCCGCACTGACCATCCATCCACTGCCTCCACACTGACCATCCATCCACCCCCTCCACACTGACCATCCATCCACCCCCTCCACACTGACCATCCATCCACTCCATCCACTCTGACCATCCATCCACTCCATTCACACTGACCATCCATCCACTCCCTCCACACTGACCATCCATCCACTCCACAGTGACCATCCATCCACCCCCTCCACACTGACCATCCATCCACCCCCTCCACACTGACCATCCATCCACTCCCTCCACACTGACCATCCATCCACCCCCTCCACACTGACCATCCATCCACCCCCTCCACACTGACCATCCATCCACCCCCTCCGCACTGACCATCCATCCACCCCCTCCACACTGACCATCCATCCACCCCCTCCACACTGACCATCCATCCACCCCCTCCACACTGACCATCCATCCACCCCCTCCACACTGACCATCCATCCACCCCCTCCACACTGACCATCCATCCACTCCCTCCACACTGACCATCCATCCACTCCATCCACACTGACCATCCATGCACCCCCCCACACTGACCATCCATCCACTCCCTCCACACTGACCGTCCATCCACCCCCTCCACACTGACCATCCATCCACTCCCTCCACACTGACCATCCATCCACTCCATCCACACTGACCATCCATCCACTCCATCCACACTGACCATCCATCCACCCCCTCCACACTGACCATCCATCCACCCCCTCCACACTGACCATCCATCCACTCCCTCCACACTGACCATCCATCCACCCCCTCCGCACTGACCATCCATCCACCCCCTCCACACTGACCGTCCATCCACTCCATCCACACTGACCATCCATCCACTCCATCCACACTGACCATCCATCCACCCCCTCCACACTGACCATCCATCCACTCCCTCCGCACTGACCATCCATCCACCCCCTCCACACTGTCCGTCCGTCCACTCCATCCACACTGACCATCCATCCACTCCATCCACACTGACCATCCATCCACCCCCTCCACACTGACCATCCATCCACCCCCTCCACACTGACCATCCATCCACTCCCTCCACACTGACCGTCCATCCACTCCATCCACACTGACCATCCATCCACCCCCTCCACACTGACCATCCATCCACTCCATCCACACTGACCATCCATCCACTCCATCCACACTGACCATTCATCCACTCCATCCACACTGACCGTCCATCCACCCCCTCCACACTGACCATCCATCCACTCCATCCGCACTGACCATCCATCCACTCCCTCCACACTGACCATCCATCCACTCCATCCACACTGACCATCCATCCACCCCCTCCGCACTGACCATCCATCCACCCCCTCCACACTGACCATCCATCCACTCCATCCACACTGACCGTCCATCCACCCCCTCCGCACTGACCATCCATCCACCCCCTCCACACTGACCATCCATCCACCCCCTCCGCACTGACCATCCATCCACCCCCTCCACACTGACCATCCATCCACTCCGTTCACACTAACCATTCACTCTCTCTCCATCCACAGTGACCATTCACCCTCTCCATCCTCACTGACCGTTCACTCTCTCCATCCACACTGACCATTCACCCTCTCCATCCACAGTGACCATTCACCCTCTCCATCCTCACTGACCTTCCTCCTCTCTATCTGCTTTGGGATTTTGTGTTGTGTCGTTCTCCTTTCGGAATTGCTGGATATTTTGCAGAATTCCAGCAGTTCCTCGCTGCTTTGCAAAGATTAATCACAGGTTTTGTGTGAATTTTCTCGCCAGGTGGGAGTCTCTGGTGTTGATCTCAATGTACGCCGTCTACATTCTCATCATGAAGTGAGTACGGATTCCTTTCTACCTTCAGCTCCTCTTGTTATCGATGGGGAGAGTCTGGTCGCTGTTGAATAGAACTTCATTGGAATGAAAATCCCCCAAAAACACTCCACCTTTGGCCTCCTATCCTGCATTAACATCTTTTGGCCAACGTACCTGGCCTTGCTGCCAACTGCCTTGTACAGACCATTTTGAAAGCAGCAAAGACATTTCACCTGGGCACCGTGGATGGCACAGTAGCTGGATGGCATGGTGGCACAGTGGTTAGCACTGCTGCCTCACAGCACCGGGGACCCATGTTCAATTCTGGTTTCAGATGACCCTCTGTGTGGAGTTTGCACATTCTCCCCGTGTCTGCGTGGGTTTCCTCCGGGTGCTCCAGCTTTCTCCCACAGCCCAACGATGTGCGGGTTAGGTGGTTTGGCCGTGCTAAATTGCCCCTTTGTGTCAGGGGGCCTAGCTAGGGTGAATGCATGGGATTATGGGGATAGGGCCTGGGTGGGATTGTGGTAGGTGCAGACTTCAATGGGCCAAATGGCCTCCTTCTGCAATGTAGGGATTCTATGATTTGTGACCTTTGCAGCTATTGACCGTGCCAGGCTTAGGGAATATTTTTGTTACAAGCAGCATAACTTGGTCTGGGTTGTGTTTCTATCTCTCAGGCACCGGTTCCTCTGACTAATACAAGTGTGGCCACCTTGGCCTGTAGATTCTGCTGTGGATTTACAGTGGATCTGACAACGCACAAACCTACTTCATTAAAGTTTAAAGTTAATTTGTTACAAAGAACAGTACAGCACAGGAGGCAGGCCCTTCGGCCCTCCAAGCCTGCACCAATCACATTGCCCTATCTAGACCAACCACCTGTACCCCTTCCATACCCTGTCTGTCCGTGTGCCCATCCTGGTCAGTCTTGAATGTCGCTAACATATCTGCCTCAACCACCTCACTTGGCAGTGCCCCCACCACCCTCTGTGTAAAAACCTTCCCCCGCACATCTCCACTGAACCTTTCCCCCCTCACCGTGAACTTGTGCCCCTTGTAATTGCCATTTCTGCCCTGGGAAAAAGCTTCCAACTGTTCACTCTATCTATGCCCCTCATAATTCTAGAAACTTCTACCAGGTTGCCCCTCAGCCTTTCTAGGGAGAACAATCCCAGTTTATTCAATCTCTCCGCATAGCGAATACCCTCCATACCAGGCAACATCCTGGTAAATCTTTTCTGTACTCCCTCCAAAGCCTCCACGTCCTTCTGGTAGTGTGGTGACCAGAATTAGACTCAGTATTACAAATGTGGCCTAACCAGCATTTTATATAATTATAATTTGGCAACTCTTACACTCTATTAGTGTCAGAAGTGCGCTTACATTAACGCTGCAATGAAGTTACTATGAAAACCCCCTAGTCGCCACACCCCCATGCCTGTTCTGGTACACTGAGGGAGAATTTAGCACGGCCAATGAACCTAACCAGGATGTCTTTCACGTGGGAGGAAACCAGAGCACCCGGAGGAAACCCACGTAGACACGGGGAGAATGTGCAGACTCCTCACACACAATGACCCAAGCCGGGAATCGAACCCAGGTCCCTGGAGCTGTGAGGCAGCGGTGCTAACCACTGTGCCACCCCTATTTAACACCAAAATGAAATGTAGGAAAATGACTGGGACATTTGTCAGTCTTATTATTGGACTCTTTCAGCTCATCTCTGTGCCTCAACTTGCCAGTGGAGAGGATGGCCAAGTGGTAATGTCACCGGGGACCCAGGCTAATGCTCTAAGGGCATGGGTTCAAATCCCAGCTTGGGATTAGATTGAATTTAAATTCAATTAATAAAGACTAGTCTCAGTAATGATGGCCATGGGAACTGTCATCAATTGTTATAAAAATCTGGTTCATTAATGTCCTTCAGTGATGGAAATCTGCCATCCTTACCTGGTCTGGCCTATATGTAACTCCAGAGCTATAGCAATGTAGGTTGACTCTTAAATAGCCTAGCAGGTCCATTCAGTTTAAGGGCAATTTTTTTTTTATTTATTAGTGTTACAAATAGGCTTACATTAACACCGCAATGAAGTTATTGTGAAAATCCCCTAATCGCCACACTCAGGCGCCTTTTTGGGTACACTGAGGGAGAATTTAGCACGGCCAATGCTAAACCAGCACGTCTTTCGGACTGTGGGAGGAAACCGGAGCACCCAGAGGAAGCCCACGCAGACATGGGGAGAATGTGCAGACTCCACGCAAACAGTGACCCAAGCAGGGAATCGAACCCCAGTCCCTGGCGCTGTGAGGCAGCAGTGCTAACCACTGTGCCACAGGGAACGTTAATATATTTGGTCTTACGATATCGACTTCTGACTTTAAAGAGTTGTATTGTGCAATAATTCTCTGATGTGTTGCTAACCACTGCTCTTCCTGGTCTCAGGTTCAACAGCGCAATGCAAATTTTCTTCGAAAACAAGTGGAAAAAGACTTCTGTGAACATGGCCAACGGGAACGCAAATAATACAGAAATGGATGACAACAGCAACTGTGATGCAACGGTGGTCTTGCTGAAGAAAGGTACGGCCGAGGCTCCAACCTATCCATCAAACTAATGTCACAACGCACCTCACACAAAACGGAGAGACTTGGAAGTGAGGGAACTTGAATCGAGGGACGTTGTAAGGGAGGTTGGTTTTCAAAACGGGGAGGGTGCCAGCAGAGGGAACTGATGGGAGGAGGATGGTTTGATTTGATTTGATTTATTATTGGCACATTGGGATGTAGTGAAATCTTGCGCGCTAAATAGACAAAGCATACCGCTCATAGAGAACATAGGGGAGAAGGAAAGGAGAGGGTACAGAATATTGTGTTAAAGTCATAGCTAGGCTGTCGAGAAAAATCAACTTAATATTTGATTTGATTTATTATTATCACATGCATTGGGATAGCAATGGGATAGCAACCAGTCTCCCATCCATTGACTCTGTCTACACCTCCCGCTGCCTCGGAAAGGCAGCCAGCATAATCAAGGACCTCACGCACCCCGGACGTTCTCCCTTCCACCTTCTTTCTCGGGAGAAAGATACAAAAGTCTGAGGTCACGTACCAAACGACTCAAGGACAGCTTCTTCCCTGCTGCTGTCGGACTTTTGAATGGACCTACCTCGCATTAAGCTGAGCTTTCTCAACACCCCAACTATGACTGTAACGCTACACTCTCTCATTTCTTTCAAATCAAATCAAATCAAAATCAAAGGACTTTATAGCTGAGCATTTAGGAAGCAGTGGCAGGAGCAGACGGAGTCAGCATGGAATTATGAAATCATGCTTGACAAATCTGTTGGCATTCTTTGAAGATGTAACTAGTAGAGCTGACAAGGGGGAACCAGTCGATGTGGTGTATTTAGACTCTCAGAAAGCGTTTGACAAAGTCCCGCACAAGAGATCATCATGCAAGATCAAAGCGCACGGGGATGGAGGAAGTCTATTGAAATGGATAGAAAATTGGTTGGCAGAAAAGAAACAAAGAGTAGGTATTAATGGGTGCTTTTCAAATTGGCAGGCAGTAACTAGTGGGATGCTACAGGGATCGGTGCTGGGACCCCAGCTATTCACAATATATATTACTGATTTGGATGAGGGAACAAAATGTAACATCTCAAAGTTTGCAGATGTTACCAAGTTGGGTGGGAGGGTGAACTGTGACGAGGATGCAGAGATCCGTAGAATGATCAGGACAGGTTGGGTGAGTGGGAAAATCAATGAGATGCAGCATAATTTGGATAAATGTGAACTTTTCACTCTGGAAGCAAAAATAAGGAGACAGATTACTACCTGAATGGCTGTGAATTGGGAGAGGGGAGTGTGCAGACTGGAGATTACTATCATCGAGACGTAGAGGTTTTCAGCATGGAAACAGGCCCTTTGGCCTAACTTATCCATGCCGCCTTTTTTTTCTTTTAACCCCTAAACTAGTCCCAATGTAAATGCTTTTTAAAGGATAAAATTGTACCCCCGTCTGCTACTACCTCTGGCAACTTGTTCCAGGCACTCAGCCCCCTCAGTGTGAAAAAATTGCCCCTCTGGACCCTTTTGTATCTCTCCCCTCACCTTAAGATCTGCAATCATCTTATTAAATGGCAGAGAAAGGCCTGAGGGGCTGGATGGCCTCCTCCTGCTCCTCATTCATGTGTTGGTATCACAGGTTTGAGGGAATACCATCAGCACTGGGGGAAGACAGTCGCCCTTCGAATGGGGAGACCGGAGATGGCGAGACTTTTGGCTTAAGTTTGTTACTGTTTCTTCGCAGCTAATTTTTGCCGCAACTCCTCGGTGCTCATGGTCGATGAGCTGCTCTCGGCCTACCCTCACCAGCTCTCTTTCTCTGAGGCCAGTTTAAGGATCATGATCACCAGTCACTTTGGACCCAAGACTCGACTCAGCATGGCGAGCCGTATGCTCATCAATGAGGTACGTGTCTCACAGCCGCTGCCACAGTGTCAGGGGGGGAAGGTTCAGGTGCGAAATTCTTCCCGCTGACTGCTCAGAGGGAGCAAACTTAGATACCTATCAGTATTTCCGTTCCCCACCCACACTCACGCACACTGAGAGGTGCGATCGGGTTCACACCCTACTTCTTGTCTCTCTGGGTTGCTGGGATGATCAGTCTCGTGCCCAGGAAGGTGCAGGAGGGGGTGGTATCAGGGTGGCAATCGGCTGGGGAGGGGGAGGGGGGTATTGGAGCGATATCGGTGGGGGGAGGACTTGGGAGAAGTGACTGATCTCTCTGGATTAAACTAGTCCCAGTGTAACTGTCTAAATGCTTTTCAAAGGACAAAATTGTACCCCTGTCCACTACTACCTCTGGCAACTTGTTCCAGACACTCACCACCCTCTGTGTAAAAAAATTGCCCCTCTGGACCCTTTTGTATCTCTCCCCTCACCTTAAGATCAGCAATTGCCTCATGTGCATTGAGAGATCTGCACATGTGCAATGGCGCCCTCTAGCTCTGAGCATCGGCTTCCCAATGAGAATAGACTCCACTTTCTCCCCCTACTGGCGTGAATCACACTTTGTCTCTTTTTAACGCTATGTGGCATAAGATCGTGTCTGAAAGCTCACTGAAAAAATAGGTGCAATTCTCTCCCATTTCCACACTCATTCAGCATGTAGAATCTGTAAGATCGTCACCTGAGAGTTTGAAATTATGGCCTAAAAAATTTTATTCTGAGTCCTTATGACCAGCAATCCAGTGACACTTGCCCATTGGAAAGGTGTGATCTTTAACCTGCCATTTCTACTTTACTGAAAATAAGGCCTGAATTTTATCGGCTGTCCGATTGGAGGTAAAAAACGATGGGGGGGCTGCAGGGGACTGGTAAAACAGCGGGCAGCCATGCTGAGGCAGCACCCTGACTCAGTCCCGCCATTGGGACACTGAGAAAGAAGGGAGTTGCTTGGTATAATTGAAGGTCAAACTGAGGGCCATTTTACTGCCACTTTGCGAAGGCTGCCAGCTTAATGGAGGTGGCAGAAGCCAGAGGGCCATCAGAGTCAGAGGGCTTGATGGCCTGAAGACAGGGGAGGGCCGCAGGCAGTGAAGGCTGTCTAAGCAGTCGAATGATTCTTCCCACCCACCCAGAAGGGTTCACTGTCCCTTAACCAATGGGACTTCAGTCTTTGGCCTTACCTGGGTGAGCTCCTGAGATCTTTTGCTTGCCTCAAAGGCAACACCCTCTGATTGGACCAGCAGCTTTGGGAGCTTGCGTACCATCCTGAACTGGGGCCACTTTTTGCTGCAATCTCAGGGCCCCGACGCCTGTGGTAAAATCCAGACCCAGGCCTTTGTTCCAATCAGCTCTGAACTTTGAGCTTTGGAGATTACGACACTGAGAATGTAAATAAACCATCTCACCCGACACTCATTTCCCTGGCTATCCCTGGAGTGCAGTTCCTGGCTGTCAGTCTTATTGTCATTCCTCTCCAGCTCAATGCTGACATTTCCACAGATAATCTTTCCCTAATCCATGCAGCAGAGCAATTATCAGATCCCATGGAGCTTTTATTCTGGAGTGAAACCCTTTTCCGCAGCTCAGTGCCTCTCTGGGCAGCTCCAGCAAGTGGATGATGTGGGCAATGCCGTCGAAATCCCTGCCCACATGGTGCCAATGCCCACTGCCCACACAGTGCCAATGCCCACTGCCCACACAGTGCCAATGCCCACTGCCCATATAGTGCCAATGCCCACTGCCCATATAGTGCCAATGCCCACTGCCCACATGGTGCCAATTCTCACTGCCCACACAGTGCCAATACCCACTGCCCATATAGTGCCAATACCCACTGCCCATATAGTGCCAATGCCCACTGTCCACACGGTGCCAATGCCCACTGCCCATATAGTGCCAATGTCCACTGCCCACATAGTGCCAATGCCCACTGCCCACACGGTGCCAATGCCCACTGCCCATATAGTGCCAATGCCCACTGCCCACATAGTGCCAATGCCCACTGCCCACACGGTGCCAATGCCCACTGCCCATATAGTGCCAATGCCCACTGCCCACATAGTGCCAATGCCCACTGCCCACACGGTGCCAATGCCCACTGCCCATATAGTGCCAATCTCCAGACTCCGATCACTCCCAGTTACCACTTCTCCATCACATTTTGCTGTTACTGAAAAGGCAGCCACTTCACCGCTTTCTCCACCCCTCCTCACCCCCTACCCCCCTCACCCTTCCTCACCTCACACCCGCCACCTTCCCACCCCTCTTCCCCCCCGCCCTTCCACACCCCCACCTCCCTCACCCCTCATTCCTCAGCCCCACCCTTGCTCACCCTCTGAACCCTTACTTACCCTGAACCCTCCGCACCCACCAGCCATCCCAATTCACCCCCAACTCCTCCTCACCACTCCCCTGCACCCCTCCTCATCCCACCCCTCCACCACTCCTCACCCCCTCCACCAATCCTCACTCACCCGCTCACCTCACCCTCCACAACACCCCAATCAGGAGTCAGGCTGTGTGGCATTGACACTTGCATCTGCAAGGACAGAACTTGCCAGGTGTAGGGAGCCAATGTGATAAAGTGGCCAGGCCGTAACCCTGCAGCCAGATCTCACAAGGGCACAAGGGCTGTGTGGTAAGTGAGGACTCTTTAAGCAGTTGGGCCACAAAAAACATCCTAACCCTACTGACAAGGAGGAGACAACATCCAATTTGTTGGTGGTTGGAGGTCACTAACATAGCTGCATGTTGAAGATTCTTCAAGCTTTTGGATAAGATCAAGTTCAGATCAAGCCCACAATGGGGCAATGCCTTATCCTGTCAGCTTAGACCTTGTTCATCTCTCTTGTGGGAACCATGAATTGGATTCAATCAAATCCCACCACGACAGAATATGAATTTGTTTTAAAGATCTGGAATTGAAAACCTACTGACAACCATGAAACCATTGTCAATGGTTGGAGAAACCCATCTGGGGTCCACTCATTTCCCCTTAGGGAAGGAACTCTGCTGCCCTTATCTGGTCTGGCCTACATGTGATTCCAGAGCCACAGCAACGTGGTTGACTCTCAACTGCCCTCCAATGGCAACAAGGCAATAAATACTGACCAAGCCATCAACGCCCATGTCCCACGAATGAGTAAATAATAAACATTTTGAATTTGGGTTTTAGGAGCAGCCAAGGAAAGGGTTGGGATTTGCCAGGAACATTCTGAACATTGGCTTTGTAACTTTAAGGACGGAGTAAATCTTTCTTTCAAAGTTTGCGTGGATCTTTAAGCTAAGATGACTGATAGTTGAGTGAATGCTCCCCCCTCCAGCCCCTCGTGGATTTGCGATTTCTTTCTTGATATTTCTGTTCTCTTTTATGAAGCCAGAGGTTATATCAGTCCCGCTTTCTGTATCCAAGTTGCCCGTGTGCCTTCACTGGCGCTAACCTGTTCCGTTTTCTGTATTTTCAGAGACAAAGACTCATCAGCAGCAAAAGTGTTTCCAACGGAGAACCCGAGGTCTCCATTAAAATGCCGGCAAAGCACAACATGGAGAACGGAATGGGGCCGAGCAACTCCACGGAGAGGAACGTCAACGGGCAGAGGAGGGAGGAGGACAGGACAGCGGTCAGCAACGAGAGGGAGAACGAGAACGAGAACGAGGACAACCAGAACAACGAAAATGATGAAGAGGAGGAGGAGGAGGATGAAGGCGAAGGACCGTACGTGCCCTTTCACCTACCGGGTGAGTCCATGCCGGCCGTGGCTCGCTTCGTGGCACTCTCCCGCCCGCCCCCCCCCGAGCAGAAGGTTGTGGGTTCAAGTCTCCATCCAGGGCTTGATACTTCGGTGCAGTACCGAGGGAGTGCCGCACTGTCAGAGGTAACAAGAACAGGAAATGGTGGAAAATCTCAACAGGTCTGACAGCATCTGTGGAGAGAAAATAGAGCCAACGTTTCAAGTCTGGATGACCCTTCACCAGAGCTGAGAGCAAAGAAAATCAGAAGAGATTTATACTATGAGGGTAGGGGGACTGTATTAGGACAAAGGGAATGTACATAGAACATTACAGCACAAACAGGCCCTTCGGCCCACAAGTTGCGCCGATCATATCCATACCTACCAGGCCTATCTGTAACTCCCAATCCCATTAAATCCCATATACTCATCCAGAAGTCTTTTAAAAGACCCCAACGAGTTCGCCTCTACCACCACCGACAGCAGCCGATTCCACTCACTCACCACCCTCTGAGTGAAAAACTTATCCCTGACATCTCCTCTGTACTTGCTTCCCAGCACCTTAAACCTGTGTCCTCTCGTAGCGACCGTTTCAGCCCTGGGAAATAGCCTCCGAGAATCCACCCTATCTATTCCTCCCAACATCTTATAAACCTCTATCAGGTCGCCTGTAAATGAGGATGAAGAAAGCTGAGAAAAGTGCTGAAAGTATACAATAAGTGATCAGACTGTGTGAATGGCAGAACAGAGGTATAGATGGTTAAGGCAGTTGCTCTGTCGGAGGTGCTGTCTTTTGGATAAGGTGAACACAACCTGGAGTCTCGTTTGCGGCCACAGAAATGTCCTTGTGGTTGAATCCCCTATAACTCCAGTTTCCTCCCACAGTCTGAAAGACGTGTTAGTCAGCTGCATTGGCCATGCTAAATTCTCCCTCAGTGCACCCGAACAGGTGCCGGAGTGTGGCGACTTAGAGATTTTCACAGTAACTTCATTGCAGTGTTAATGTAAGCCATTAGTAGATAAACTTTAAATTTAAAAACTTAGAACTTAAGCTTAAAACTTCAAACTCTGTGTCCTTACATTTTTTAACAATCCAAAACAAATCTGAGCATATTTTGTTTAAAATTGTTTGCCCAGTAACAATATTTTTATGCAATGAATTGAAGAATTGTTACAAAGTTTGGACCAACACTTACCAGGTTCCAAAAATGGGTTAAACCTATGGTGGTTAACACTGCTGCCTCACAGTGCCAGGGATCTGGGTTCGATTTGCGGCTTGGGTCACTGTCTGGAGTTTGCACATTCTTCCCGTGTCTGCGTGGGTTTCTTCTGGGTGCTCTGGTTTCCTCCCACAGTCCGAAAGACGTGCTGGCTAGGTGGATTGGCCGTGTTAAATTGTCCCTTAGTGTCAGTGGGACTAGCAGGGCAAATGTTATGGGAATAGGGCCTGGGTGGGATTGTTGGCAGTGCAAACTTGATGGGCCGAATGGCCTCCTTCTGCGCAGTAAGGATTCTATTCTATGATTTTGCGGAGAGATGAGGAGCGTACAGGGGTTGTGATTTAGAGGGCTGAGGAGGGTTGTGGAGTGGGAGGAGATTAGAGAGATAGGGAGAGTGAGAGGCCATGGAGGGATTTGAAAACATGTAACAAACACATATGTTGACACATTTCCCAGGGTAAATGCGTGGGGCTATGGGTATAGGGGGGGGTGGGTGGGATTGTGGTGGGTGTAGGCTCAATGGGCTGAATGGCCTCCTTCTGCCCTGTAGGGATTCAATGATTCTATGTCTTCCTCAGCAGCTGAACAACTCACCAGAGGACAAAATTACCTCGCCCGCTGCCTCATCAGATGGTTCGATTGCAGAGACAAACAGGGTAGTTAGTTATCACTGGTGTCTTGGCCAACACTCATCCCCCAGTCAACAAAAACAAATGATCCAATCATTTTCACATTGCTGTTTGTGGGAGCTTGCTGTGCACAAGTTGGCTGCTGTGTTGCCTACGTTACAACAGTGACCGCACTTCAAAAGTATTTCATTGGCTGTAAAGCACTTTGGGATGCCCTGACGTTGTGAAAAACGCGATATAAATGCAAGTCATCATTTTCTTTTCGAGCTGGTGGGGGGGGACTGCCTTTAAGAGGAGCTGTGTCAGATTTAAGCCTTGACAGGTTTTGGAAAAGTGTGCAGAGAGGGACTGAGGTGTGAGTCTATTCTAAAGCACCCTGCGCTGTTATGTGGAGAGAGAATAAGATCCAACGTTTAGAGTCAGGATCCAGACTCATAAGAGCTAGGAGCAGGACTAAGCCATTTGGCCTCTCGATCTTTGTCCACCATTCAAAAAATACACTCGTCCTTTAACGAGGAGGGCACTCATAATGATAAAATGGCGGCACGGGCTCGTTGGGCTGAAGGGCCTGTTTCCCGTGCTGTATTGTTCTTTGTTCTTTGTTTTTAACTCCACAACTAAGTCACACTGAGGAAAGATCCTTGTGAGGGGATAGGGATAAGGTTGTTGTTTGCAAAGACATCATCAGGGAAGCAAGGTCTTCCTGGAACTTTTTCCATCCCAATTATCCATCTAAAATGATTGCAAAACAACTTTTCTGAAGACAGTGGGCGGAATTTTACCGGCACATCCACCCTGGGTTCATACAATCCTGCCTGAGGCCAACAGTGAATGCCGTTCTCCGAGCCTCGCTCACCCCCGGAATTGGAGCAGGCGTGCCGGTAAAATTCCAACCAGTGACTCTATAACATTTTGTGTACGCCACAGTACCTGGCCACAGTGCACAGTCACAGAATCTGATCATGCTATGGTCAAAGTATCTGGTCATGCTCTGTAACAACCATGGCAATATTGATTAGAATAGAAAACAATAAGATTCTAAGGGAAAGAATTTTATTTTTTAAAGAATGAGGAGGTGACAAGAGCGTAAGAGTTATTATCTGACTGGGACACTATTAATCTGATCGGGTGGGTTCATATTGGCAACCTGTACAATGAGGCTTATTTCTCAGCACTTCTAGCGCTGAGCCTCGGCTGATAGACATCCACGCTGACACAGTGGTTAGCACTGCTGCCCCACAGCACCACGGACCCGGGTTCAATTCCCAGCTTGGGTCACTGTCTATGCGGAGTCTGCAGGTTCTCTCCATGTCTGTGTGGATTTCCTCAGTGTGTCCGGTTTCCTCCCACAGTCCAAAAGGCGTGCCGGTTTGCTGCATTGGCCGTGCTAAATTCTCCTTCAGAGTACCCTGCCTGCTGTGATAGTGGAGTCGGACACTTTAGGAACTTTCAAGCGGCTATTGGATAGGCACTTGGAGCACACCAGAATTATAGAGGGCGAGATAGCTTGATCTTGGGTTTAGACATAGTTTGGCACAACATTGAGGGCCGAAGGGCCTGTACTGTGCTGTACTGTTCTATGTTCTATGTTATATGTTCTATGTACCCAAACAGGTGCCTTGGGGATTTTCACAGTAACTTCATTGAAATGTTAATGTTCAGTAAAAAGTCTCGCAACACCAGATGAAAGTCCAACAGGTTTATTTGGAATCACAAGCTTTTGGAGCGCTGCCCCTTCATCATTCACTCACCTGAGGAAGGAGCAGCGCTCCGAAAGCTCGTGATTCCAAATAAACCTGTTGGACTTAACCTGGTGTTGTGAGACTTCTTACTGTGCCCACCCGGGTCCAACACTGGCATCTCCACATCAGTGTTAATGAAAGCCTACTTATGACACTAATAAATAAAGCTGTAAAAAATAAAAATAATTGTAAGGGGCGAGGGATCAGGAGATATTGCTGTCATGCCAGGCTGCCCGGTGGCAGTCTGAGCTCACGACTCTAGGTCTCAGCTTATTGCCCCGTTCCCATTACTCTACCTGTTGCGAAAGCTGTCAGTTTGTCTGAGATTGATCCCTCCCCACTCTGTCTCCGCAGTGGGAATGTGGGATGTGATAAAGTGGGCGATTGCATGGCCGCTGTGCTTCCTGATGTACTTCACCATTCCGAACTGTGCCAAGCCTCGCTGGGAGAAGTACTTCATGTTCACCTTCGTCTCAGCTACCCTATGGATCGCCGTTTTCTCCTACATGATGGTGTGGATGGTAAGTGCGTGTTTCACAAAGCGTGGGAAGAAAGAGATTGACCCCCATTTCCTCTGCCAATCGCCCACCTTTAATAAATAGAACCTTCCCAGCTCCTGTGTAAGATTTCGTGGAGGGCGCAAGGTGGAATCTTACCGCTTGGCACGCCACAGAATCAGAGCGGGCGAGAGGGCGGACAATGGAAATGTCCCTTAACCTCGGGCTGGATTTTACCATTCCCAGGAATGAAGGGTTTGTCATATGAGGAGCGGTTGAGGACTCTGTGTTTGTACTCGATGGAGTTTAGAAGGATGAGGGGGGATCTAATTGAAACTTACAGAATATTGAGAGAGCTGGATAGAGTGGATGTGGGGAGGATGTTTCCACTAGTGGGAGAGACTAGAACTCAAGGACACAAACTCAGAGTGAAGTGTTGCTCCTTTAAAACAGAGATGAGGAGGAATTTCTTCAGCCAGAAGGTGGGGAATTTGTGGAATTCATTGCCACAGAGGAGGCTGGGTCATTGAATGTCTTTAAGACAGAGATAGATAGGTTCTTGATCAAAAAGTGGATCAAGGGTTACAGGGAGAAGACAGGAGAATGGGGTTGAGAATCATATCAGCCATGATTGAATGGTGGAGCAGACTCGATGGGCCGAATGGTCTAATTCTGCTCCTGTATCTTATGGGACAAGTGAGGCTGTAAAATCCCACCCTCATTGCCAGGTTCCCTGATGGAGACAGATGACAACACTCTCCACGAAGATTCCCAGTTCAATTCCTGGTCCATACTGAGCAACCTTTGGATATTATTAGTCTGCCTCCATATCTCCAACTTGCAGCCACAGAATAATCGGATAGGGCTCCAGCTCCCGATCACTTTGTAGTGCTATCTCCCAGTAAATACTCATGCAAACACTGCATAAGGACAGGATTAGGTCTGGCCTCCCAGAGTTAATTAGTCTGCCATAAGTGCTCACTATCTAGGATGGTGCACACATTTAGAAAGGAGACTTGCGGTGGCACTGGAGGGCAGCTTATTGCTGTTAAATACTATATCCACCAGCACCGTCAAGAGAGATGGGGAGAATTAAGAAACAGACATTCCAAGCTGCGTTGTCAAAAAGCCCTGACACCAGATTGTTCTGTATATCAATTCATATTTGGACGCCATCCAACTTATGTGGTGGATCAGAATGTGTCATTCAGTCCATTACATCGGCACAGTGTATAACACCCTTCCCACTCCCTTGCTAGTCAAGAAGACAAACATGTTTTTCTTGTGACCTCTGCCTGAACCCATGACGTTCCGAGCCAGTTTGGCCGTCTTATCACAGTAAGACGAACCATGTTTTCAGTGAAAGCCGCATCGTTGCATGCCTGGCTTTGAGAAAGCTCTCCCCATTTCACCACCACCTTGTGTGATTGGGTCTTGTTTTTTCTGCTGGGGAGCCAGTTGAGTCTGCCTCTGTACATTCCCTAATTCCCACAGGAATCCCCTGCTTTTCCCAGCTTAACATATCCAGCCCCGTTGGGTACTGGCATCCAGTGAGGTCCTGTAGAGTTGGCCCATGGCAACCCCCTGATACCTTGTATATGAGGGTTGACCTAAATTTGACAAAGGTATATCCCTGTGTGTATGCACTGTTTCATGAAAACAAAATATTTCCTACGGTTCCTTGTGTTTATTGACATGAAAAAACAGTATGTTTCATCACCAAATTTATTGATGGTATTTTTAGCAATTCATACAATCATAGAATCCCTTCGGTGCAGAAGGAGGCCATTCAGCCCATCAAGTCTGCACCGACCACAGTCCCACCGAGGTCCTATCCCCATAACCCCACATATTTACCCTGCTAGTCCCCCTGACAGTAGGGTCAACTTAGCATGGCCAATCAACCTAACCCACACATCTTCGAACTGTGGGAGGAAACCAGAGCACCCGGAGGAAACCCACGCAGACACATAGAACATAGAACATTACAGCGCAGAACAGGCCCTTCGGCCCACGATGTTGCACCGACCAGTTAAAAAAAACAATGACCCACTAATCTAAACCAATCCCTTTTCGTCCATAAACCTATCCACGGATCTCTTAAACACCCCCAAACTAGGCGCATTTACAACCGCAGCAGGCAGGGCATTCCGATCCCTCACCACCCTCTGGGTAAAGAACCTACCCCTGACATCCGTCCTATAACTACCCCCCCTTAATTTAAAGCCATGCCCCCTCGTGCTAGCTTTCTCCATCCGAGGACACGGGGAGAATGTGCAAAATGTATGCAGACAGTGACCTGAGGCTGGAATTGAACCCGGGTCCCTGGCGCTGTGAGGCAATTGTTTATTTTTTTTCCCGATGGCTATTGCATGCTAGAGGTTAAAAGGTTGGGATAATCTGCTCCCAGAAGTGTAGGTCCATCTCTGGCAATAAGAACTCAATGATTGCACATGGAGAGTTAATAAAAGGGGCAGGAAGGAAATAAAGGAGGGTGGCACATTGGCATAGTTGTCACCACTGCTGCCTCACATCACCAGGGACCTGGGTTCGATTCTTGGCTTAGGTGACTGTCTATGTGGAGTTTGCACCTTCTCCCCGTGTCTGCGTGGGTTTCCTCCAAATGCTCTGGTTTCCTCCCACGGTCCAAAGATGAGCAGTTTAGGTGGATTGGCCATGATAAATTGCCCCTTCCTGTCCCAAGACAAGTAGGTTAGGTGGATTAACAGTGTAAGTATGTGAGATTACAGGGATAGGTCTGGGTAAGATGCTCTATCAGAGAATCGGTGCGGACTTGATGGACCAAAAGGCCTTCTTCTGCACTGTAGGCATTCTAAGGGATTCTATGAAAAGATTCCCCAGCCAAGGGATGGGCTGGGGAATCTCACCTCCAGGAATTGACCACGGGAAAATAGTGGCATCGAGGGAATCTGCAGAGGATGGGCATTCAAAATGATTAGAAGAATATACTGATAGAGTGTGACCAACCTGGCTGTGCGGTACCTCCCTGATGCAGTCAAGTTGAGTCCATGAGCTGCAGGGAATGATGGGAGAAATCAGCATCTCAGATCTATGGGTGGGATTTCCCGATCTCACTCGTCCCGAAATCATAAAATCCTGCCTGAGATCAACAGACCTTCCCATGGTCCATCCCCGTACCCACTCCGATTCCCGATGGTTTTAACTGCTTCGCTTTCTGTTTTTCTCCAGGAAATTAAGTCAAACATTCCCCTTGCAAAGTTTGGAAAATAGCTATTTGTGTGTGTGTATGCGTGTGTGTGTGTCTGTGTGTCTGTGTGTGTGTGTGGTTGCCTGTCCATGTGTGTCTGTGTATATGGATGGTTGGTGTGTGTGAGCGTGTGTGGTTTTGTGTGTATGCTGTGTGTCTGTGATTATTTTGTGTGTGTGTGTGTGTGTGTGTGAGCATGTGTGGTTTTGTATGTGTGTGTGTGGCTGTCTGTGTGTGTGTGTGGTTGTCCGTCCATGTGTGTGTGGTTGTGTGTGTGTGTGAGTGCGTGCGGTTTTGTGTGCATGCTGTTTGTGGTTTTGTGCGTGTGTGTGTATGTGTGTGTGTGTATGTGCGTGTGTGCATGTGAGTCTGTGTATGTATGTGTGTGCATGTGAGTCTGTGTATGTATGTGTGTGCATGTGAGTCTGTGTGTGTGTGTGTGAATGTGTGTGTGCGTGCTGTATTTTGCTAACAGCTGTTAGAAGGACCAGGTGTCTTGGAAGTGATGGAAACACCATAAGCCAAAAGAAAAACTGGGAGAAGATTATTGGGTGCAATCCAAAACTCTCCAGTCAGGTGCACTGAGTGATGGTGAGGTGGTCCAAAACGTAACTTTACAGAGCACTCTCTGTGAGGTTAAAGCCAGTGAGAAAGCTGCACACAGCGTGGGCAGACATTCCAGCTCCTCAGGGCCCTGGGCTGGAGCCAAACCCAGACCGCAGCAGGGAAGCGACTCGCTGCTAATCCATTCTGCACCCATCCTTTGTACATGCGAATTGGGGTTCAGATGCTAAACAAGGCAGGAGCACAGGGAAATCTCTGCTTCTGTTGAGGCTGCATTAACACTAGTAGCCCGGGTGTTTGGAAAGAACATAAGAACATAAGAAATAGGAGCAGGAGTAGGCCATCTAGCCCTTCGAGCCTGCCCCGCCATTCAATAAGATCATGGCTGATCTGAAGTGGATCAGTTCCACTTTCCCGCTTTCTCCCCATAACCCTTAATTCCCCTGTCTATCAGAAACCTATCTACCCGTGACTTAAATATATTTAGCGAGGCAGCCTCCACCACTTCAACGGGCAGAGAATTCCAGAGATTCACCACCCTTTGAGTGAAGAAGTTCCTCCTCAACTCTGATCTAAACTGCGCCCCCCCTTATCTTGAGGCTGTGCCCTCTAGTCCTGCTATCCTTTCTAAGTGGGAAGAATCTCTCTACCTCTACCCTATCTATCCCCTTCATTTTCTTATATTTCACAATAAGATCCCCCCTCAGCCTTTTAACCAGTACAGACCCAGTCTATTTAGTCTCTCTTCATAGTCCAACCCCCTCATCTCCGGTATCAGCCCAGTAAACCTCCTCTGCACTCCCTCCAAGGCCAAAATATCCTTGCGTAAGTGCAGCGACCAAAGCTGCACACAGTACCCCAGCTGCGGCCTCACCAGTAGCCTGTACGGTTGCAGCAAGACCTCCCTGCTTTTATATTCAATCCCCCTCGCGATGAAGGCCAGCATTCCATTCGCCTTCTTGATCACCTGCTGCACCTGCAGACTGGGTTTTTGCGACTCGTGCACAAGGATCCTGAGGTCCCTCTGCATCGTAGCATGCTGCAGCTTTTCGCCTTTTAAATAATAATCCCTCCTAACATTATTTCTGCCAAAGTGGATAACCTCACACTTGCTAACATTATATTCCATCTGCCAGGTCCTCACCCACTCACTCAGCCTATCCAGATCTCTCTGCAGACTTTCCACACCCTCCACGCAAAGAGGACTGAGAGACATGGATGCAGAAGTGTCTGAAATGCCTATGATCTGAATTAATGAAATAAATTCATCAAAAAGCAAAACTGGATATCCAGCTGTGCTCAGTTACACGTAGTTACCTCGAATGGTGGCTCATTGATGGTAATCTTAAATTAAGGCTTTTGGAATCCTGGCTTCAGTTACTGACAGTACTGTGTTGTTGTCTAGGTCACAATAATTGGGTACACACTAGGAATTCCGGATGTTATCATGGGAATCACCTTCCTGGCAGCTGGGACAAGTGTACCGGATTGCATGGCCAGCCTTATAGTGGCCCGGCAAGGTAAGCAGAGCACCACCATCAGCAACGAGGATCGCTGTTTGTTTAAAAAGAAAGAGGATAATGTATTGTTGAATAAAAGGAGTAACGTGCTACTGCTTGGTTTGAACTTCAAACAGAAGCTAGTCAGTTAACTGTGCCCTGCTGTATTCTCTGTGGCAACAGAGAATGGGGTGGCATGGTGGCACAGTGGTTAGCACTACTGCCTCACACTGTCAGGATTTTGATTCCCACTTGGGTCACTGTTTGTGCGGAGTCTGAATATTCTCCCCGTGTCTGCATGGGTTTCCTCCGGATGCTCCAGTTCCCTCCCCCAGTCCAAAAGATGTGCCGGTTAGGTAAATTGGCCATGCTAACCTCTCCCTCAGTGTACCCGAACAGGCACGGGAGTGTGGCAACTTGGGGATTTTCACAGTAACTTCATTTCAGTGTTAATGTAAGCAGCTTACTTGTGACTAATAAATTGGGTGGCACGGTAGTATAGTGGTTAGCACTGCTGCCTCACATGACCAAGGACCTGGGTTCAGTTCTGGCCTCGAGCCATTGTCTGTGCAGAGTTTGTACATTCTCCCCATGTCTGCGTGGGTTTCCTCCAGGTTCTCCGGTACTAAATTGCCCCTTAATATCATGGGGTTAGGGGGTGTGATGTAATGTTACGGGGATAGTGCCTGGGTGGAATTGTTGTCAGTGCAGGTTCAATGGGCCAAATGGCCTCCTTCTGCTCTGTAGATTCAATGAACTATGAAATAAACTTTAACATCTCCACCAATCAAGAATCTACTTCCAATCAGTAAACATTCCCTTCTCATACAGTTTAAATTGTTCCTTTTCCTGTTGGTTTGTCTTGCGTAGCCATTCTGTTGAGTGCAAAACAAAAAGCTTTGATAGTCTGTCTCTTTTCTCAACAATATTCATGTGCTGTGCTACCAAATGAATATTTTGTTCAGCTAAAAGTAACATAAAAGATGCTTTGCCAAAATGGCCTGAATTCAGTAACTGTTCATCTTGTGTATAATGGTGTGTAAATGCGTGGCATATTCTCTGTCCATATATCCATGGCACTGCTCTTTCTGTTCCTGGGGATGTCAGGGAGGTAATATGGAATGCTTCTAACATGCACAGCCAGCCCCAAACTCCCTCAGGCTATGCACAGTGTGGTTAAGGCTCTGGTGCAACCTAAAACTCCTTCTTTTCCATCTCAACAAAACCCACGAACCTTCAGATTAAAACTAACATTCCAGTACTGAAGATCAATTATGCTGCTGCAGTAACAATAGGAGAGGCTGGCTATAGACAAAGCGGCTCCAATAAATAAAACAGACAGCTAAAAGAAATCCTGCACAAGAAACATGACACAAATGCACTTCTTAATATTGCTACACAAGGAAGTCTGGCAAAATGGTGCCAGAAGGTGTTTAGAGCACTGAGTTTTCTAGTCTATTTATTAGTGTGACAAGTAGGCTTACATTAACACTGCAATGAAGTTACTATAACAATCCCCTAGTCACCACACTCCGGCACCTGTTCGGGTACAGTGAGGGGGAATTTAGCACGGCCAATGCTCCTAACTAGCATGTCTTTCGGGCTGTGGGAGGAAACCAGAGCACCCAGAGGAAACCCACACAGACACAAGGAGAACATATGGACTCAGCACAGATAGTGACCCAAGGATGGAATTGAACCCTGGTCCCTGGCACTATGACGCAACAGTCTTAACCATTGGGCCACCATGGAGAGGAGCTGGAACAGTTTGTCGCCCTGATCAGGCAGGAATTTTCTGTTTTGGGTAAGCACGGCCCGAAAATCCCACCCTTCGTGTGCAGGCTAGGTGGACTGGCCATGGTAAGTGCGCAGGGATATGGGGATAGAGTGGAAGGGAAGGCCTGGGTGAGATGCTCTTTTGGAGAGTTGGTGCAAACTGGATGGGCTGAGTGGCTTCTTTCTGCACTGGAGTGAACCTATGGTTCTTGGACAAGGTGAAGTTAGAGGAGAGAAAGACATGGGTTCTTGGATAGAGCAGTGGGGACACCTTGGGCAATGATTACTGAGACAAAAGTGGGAGTAGTCAAGTTTCTGTTAAATCCATATTGTCCACAAAAGTCTTGTCAATGGCAAGGATTTTGTTGAGAGAAATGGGTAATGTGGGGAGGAATGTAGAGACCGTCCGTGATTGTTGATTCACTGACTGTGTCCACACGGAGTAGATTGAAGAGAGAAGAGTTAAACAGGCATCAAGAGAAGTCTTAAGTCAGCAGTCAAAATATTCACACAAATAGACACACTGAGAATTTAGCTGACAAAGGCATGACAAAGATTAGGAGAGTTGTACCCTAGCTGTAAATGGAGGATAGGGAGATGATATGGGAGAGGAACATAAGAACTAGGAGCAGAAGGAGGCTATTCAGCCCTTCGAGCTTGCTACCCCATTCAATCAGATCATGGCTGATCTCTCCCTGGTCTCAAATCCCCACCTATTCCCTATATTTCTTTAACCAGTTTATTTACCAGAAGTGCCATCTCACTGTCAAATAGCTAAGTTCCCACAAGATGAGAGATTGTGAACTTGTAAGGAGATGGCCAGAATCTTTTAAAGGGAACACAATTCTGGACTATTCAATGGCAAATCATGCTCAGTACAAAAAAAGGCACTTTGCAACTAAATGTCAAAGGTATTTGTCCTCTGTCCACTGGATGGAGGTTGGCAAGAGGGAAGTGAGAGAAACATTGGTTTAGCATGGCACGGTGGCACAGTGGTTAGCACTGCTGCTTCACAGCACCAGGGACCCGGGTTCAATCCCAGCCTTGGGTCACTATCTGTGTGGAGTTTGCACGTTCTCCCCAGTGTCTGCGTGGGTTTCCTCTGGGTGCTCCAGTTTCCTCCCACAGTCCAAAGACATGTAGTGGCCATGCTAAATTGTCCCTTAGTGTCCAAAAGATATGTAGGATAGTAGATATGTGAGGATTACAGGGATGGAGCAATGGGAGGGGGTTTCAGTAACAGTTAGTGTCAACTCAATGGGCCGAATGGCCACCTTCTGTACTGTAAGGATGGTTCGGTGATGTTTGCTGACTCATGGCTCAACATGTCCAAGTAGTGTGAGGTAACAACAAAGTAAAGGATAAGGTTTTGAATAACAAATAACCTGTTCTGATATCCACAGGCATGGGAGATATGGCGGTATCTAATTCTATAGGAAGCAATGTCTTTGACATCCTGATTGGACTCGGCCTACCCTGGACAATAAAAACTATCATGGTGAATTACGGATCATATGTAAGTCTTCAACTTAATTCCTGTGCTGAGCGATCGATTATAAAGATATTACAGTGCTGACATATTTACAAACTGCCAGGCCCCAGTTTACTCACCCCTTTAGCCTCAATGATGTACAATGCCCACCTCAAAACAAGGCACTTTTCTCACCTGCCCCCGAGGCGGGAGCAATTCACCCTTCCCATTTCATAACCCAACCCGCCAATTTTGAAGAACAGCCAGGAATGGGCCTTGTCTGTGGATCTAAAACAAAAATTCCTGCGTCTCTTCACCCGTCATTTCCTGTGCATCACATCAGACCGTAATATATAGGGGCAGAATTAGGCCATTCGGCCCATCGAGTCTGCTCCGCCATTCAATCATGGCAGATGAGTTTCTCAATGCTATTCTCCCACCTTTTCCCCTAGCCTTTGATCCTCTTACCAATCAAGAAGCTATCTATCTCTGCCTTAAAGACACTCAATGACCTGGCCTCCTTCTGTGGCAATGAATCCCACAGATTCGCCACCCTCTGGCTGAAGAAATTCCTCCTCATTTCATTTCTAAAGGGTCGTCCCTTTCCCATGAGGCTGTGCTCTCAGATCCTAGTCTCTCCTATTAATGGAAACATCTTCCCCATGTCCATTCTGTCCAGGCCTTTCAGTATTCTGTAAGTTTCAATGAGATTTCCACCCCCCCTCATCCTTCTAACCTCCATCGAGTACAGACCCAGAATCCTCAAAACACTCCTCATAAGTCAATCCTCTCATTCCTGGGATCATTCTCGTGAACTTCCTCTGCTCCAACAGACCTACACCGTCTCCTCTTGACAAAGAGCCTGAATTATCTTACCTGTCATCCCCCCAGCCACCCAAAACCACCATAATGAAAGAACGCTGGTGTAGTTCCACTAGCCCATCATAAAACACCCCCTCCACCACCGCCTCCCGATCATTTCGCCCTTCCTCCACCTTTAAGCATTTGCAGTTTGAAACTACAAAAGGTTGTGAATGTAGCCCAGTCCATCACCAGGATGTTAGTCTGGAGGATACTAGCTACGAGGAGAGGTTGGATAAACTTGGTTTGTTCTCACTGGAACAACGGAGGTTGAGGAGTGACCTGATTTGATTTATTATTGTCACATGTGTTAGCGTACAGTGTAACGTATTGTTCTTGTGCGCCATACAGACAGAGCATGCCATTCATAGAGAAGGAAATGAGAGAGTGCAGAATGTAGTGTTACAGTCACAGCTAGGGTGTACAGAATGATCAACTTAATACAAAGTAGGTCCATTCAAAAGTCTGACGGCAGCAGGGAAGAAGCTTTTCTTGAGTCGGTTGGTACGTGACTTCAGATTTTTGTATCTTTTTCCCGACGGAAGGAGGTGAAACAGAGAAAGTCCGGAGTGCGTGGATTCCTTAATTATGCCGGCTGCTTTGCCGAGGCAGCGGGAAATGTAGACAGAGTCAATAGATGGGAGGCTTGTTGAGGTTTACAAGATTATGAGAGGCATGGACAGAGTGGATAGTCAGATGCTCTTTCCTAGGGTAGAAAAGTCAAGTATTAGAGGACGTAGGTTTAAGGTGCGTAAGGAAAGGTTTAGAGGAGATGCACGAGGCATGTTTTTTTACGCAGAGGGTAGTGAGTGGCTGGAATGCACTGCCCGGGGAGGTGTCGGGAGCAGGCACGATAGCAGCATTGAAGGAGCATTGAGACAAATGCATGGATAGGATGGGAATGGAAGGATATGGTCTCCGTAAGTGCGTACGGTTTTAGTCTAGGCAGATATCATGATTGGCTCAGGCTTGGAAGCCAAAGGGCCTGTTCCTGTGCTGTACTGTTCTTTGTCCTTTGTTGTTCTTTGTATTTAGATCTCGCGTCACACTTGGATCGACAGAAAGAGTCTCATCTGAACACGGTGAAATTTTCTATAAGGAAGATAAAATATTTTCTGTTTCTTTCTTTAGTTACCGTTGAACAGTCGGGGGCTTATATATTCAGTTGGATTGCTGCTAGCTTCTGTTTTTGTCACAGTAAGTATTGACTCCCATCATATTCACACCAGCTCATTGCCTGTGCCGTGAGATTGATGCCATCTCTGAGCTCGTGGTGAATTGTAACTGATATCTGTACAATGACGTTGCCATCATTCACTCCATGGCTGTATGCCCACTCATGTCCTAACACCCGGTTTAGTCCATTTTCTGTACAAGGCACGGTGGCACAGTGGTTAGCACTGTTACCTCACAGCGCCAGGGATCCAGGTTCAATTCTGGCCTCGGGTGATTGTGTGGAGTTTGCATGTTCTCCCCTGTGTCTGCCTGGGTTTCCTCCGGGTGCTCTGGCTTCCTCCCACACTCCAAAGACATGCAAGTTAGGTGGATTGGCCATGCTAAATTACCCCTTAGTGCCCAAAGATGAGCAGGTTAGGTGGATTGGCCGTGCTAAATTACCCCTTAGTGCCCAAAGGTGAGCAGGTTAGGTGGATTGGCCATGCTAAGTTGTCTCTCAGTGTCCAAAGATGTGCAGGTTAGGTGCATTGGCCATGCTAAATTGCCTCTTAATGTCCAAAGATGTGTAGGTTAGGTGGATTGACCATGCTAAATTGTTCCTTAGTGTCAAAGATGTGCAGGTTAGGTGGATCGGCCGTGCTAAATTGCCCCTTAGTGTCCAAATATGGGCACATTAGATGAATTGGCCATGCTAAATTGCTCCTTGGTGTTAAAGATGTGCAGGTTAGGTGAATTGGCCATGCTAAATTGCTCCTTCGTGTTAAAGATGTGCAGGTTAGGTGGATTGGCCATGCTAAATTGCTCCTTGGTGTTAAAGATGTGCAGGTTAGGTGGATTGGCCATGCTAAATTGCTCCTTCGTGTTAAAGATGTGCAGGTTAGGTGGATTGGCCATGCTAAATTGCTCCTTAGTGTCCAAAGATGTGCAGGTTAGGTGGATTGGCCGTGCTAAATTGCCCCTTAGTGTCCAAAGATGAGCAGTTTTGGTGGATTAGGCATGGTAAATATGAGGCTAGGTTGGCGGGAATGGAGGCCAGGGTGGGATGGGGGAGAGGGGGACTGGCTGTGTGAGATGCTCTTTCAAACAGTCAGTGCAGACTCAATGGGCCGAGTGGCCTCTTTCTGCAGTGTCAGGATTCTATGGAGACAATTTAAAAGTTTAATTCTGGATTTTCTAAAGCTTACTCTGCTTGGGTTCTGTTTGTGTTTTACAAACAGGCCAAATCTTCTGCAGAGCCATCCCCTTTCCATGTCTCTCCTCCGCGCCAATCTGCTTCCCTTCCTTCTCTCAGATGGCAAGTTCACATTCAAAGTGCTTTCGGCCAAACCAAGATCCAGGCGGGATTTTCCAATTCTGCTCGCTCTGAGACCGGAAACTCCCGCCCAAGATCAAGGGACTTCACAAACCTTTGTCAAACCTTCCGCCCTGTCCACACCGGTTCCCGAGGCAGGTGGAAAATTTACCCGATTATTTCAACCAATCTGCCGACTTGAGTCAAAATCCTGGTTATAGGTTTGAAAAGAATCCATCCAGAAACTCAAAATAGCCGGTTAACTTTCTGCATTTTTCCTCACCCACATTCTGGTGCTCAAGTGGTCTGCAGGTTGCTTATTGTAGATAATTCTGTCTCAAGGACTTGAAAGAACAATGTTATCTCACGAGAGGGGAAGGAACCCCTTTCCATATCGATGGTCCCAGCTGCTCTCCAGATTCCAGTGCTATCCTGCACTGCGGCACTCAGAAGAATGAAAGGAATGTGACGATGTTAATCCCCAAAGTTTGTCTGGCTCTGACAACATTCTAATCATTGTATTCCTACAGTGCAAAAGAGGCCACTCACAACACCAGGTTAAAGTCCAACAGGTTTATTTGGTAGCAAAAGCCACTAGCTTTCGGAGCGCTGCTCCTTCGTCAGGTGAATGGGAGCCGTGTTCACAAACAGGACATTTAAAAACACAAACTCAATTTACAAAATAATAGTTGGAATGTGAGTCTTTACAGGTAATCGAGTCTTAAAGGTACAGACAATGTGAGTGGAGAGAGGGTTAAGCACAGGTGTGTAATGTCTCCAGCCAAGACAGTTTGTGAGATTTTGCAAGCCCAGGCATGGGGATTACAGATAGTGTGACATGAACCCAAGATCCCTGTTGAGGCCGTCCTCATGTGCAGACTACCCAGCCTTCAGGAGAACAGTGACCACAACACCACACAACCCTGCCGCAGCAACCTCCGCAAGATGTGCCAGATCACCAACACGGATGCTATCATCTCACATAAGAACACCATCTACCAGGTACACGGTACATACTCCTACAACTCGGCCAACATTGTCTACCTGATACGCTGCAATAAAGAATGTTCCAAGGCTTGATACATTGGGGAGACCATGCAGACACTATGACAACAGATGAATGAACACCGCTCGACAATCACCAGGCAAGAGTGTTCTCTTCCTGTTGGGGAACACTTCAGCAGTCACGGGCATTCAGCCTCTGATCTTCAGGTAAGCGTTCTCCAAGACGGCCTTCACGACATACGACAATGCAGAGTCACTGAGCAGAAACTGATAGCCAAGTTCTGTACACGTGAGGATGGCCTCAACCGGGATTTTGGGTTCATGTCACACTATCTGTAACCCCCACGACTTGCCTGGGCTTGCTAAATCTCACTAACCGTCCTGTCTGGAGACAATACACATCTCTTTAACCTGTGCTTAAGCCTCTCTCCACTCACATAGTCTGTACCTTTAAGACTTGATTACCTATAAAGACTCGCATTCCAACCATTATCTTGTAAATTGAGTTTGTGTCTTTGTACGTCCTGTTTGTGAACAGAACTCCCACTTACCTGACGAAGGAGCAGCGCTCCGAAAGCTAGTGGCTTTTGCTACCAAATAAACCTGTTGGATGTTAACCTGGTGTTGTGAGACTTCTTACTGTGTTTACCCCAGTCTAACACTGGCGTCTCCACATCATGCCTTACAACGCCTGGGTTCGATTCCAAGGCATTCAGCCTCTGATCTTGGGTCACTGTCACATTCTTCCCCGTGTCTGCACGGGTTGCTTCCAGTTACCTCTCACAGTCCGAAAGACGTGCTGGTTAGGTGCATTGGCTGTGCTAAAATTCTGCCTCATTGTACCCAAGGTGTGGTGACAAGGGGATTTTCACAGTAACTTAATTGCGGGTGTTAATATAAGCCTACTTGTGACACAAATAAATAAACTTGAAGCGTGTCATCACTGGTCTTGTTACTGTCTCCATAGGTAGTTGGTGTCCACCTGAACAAATGGAAGCTGGATAAGAAGCTTGGCTGCGTGTCCCTGTTCCTCTACGCCATCTTCTTGTGTTTCTCCATCATGACGGAGTTCAACGTTTTCACTTTTGTGAACCTTCCCATGTGCCAGGATCACTGATGTACAACGAAGATGACCTGGGAGCAAGCACCTTGGTATCAGTGCAATACAAAGACAATGTAAAGAGCTGAAGTCCCATGGCTTTTGGTTGGCTACACAGAGTTGCTCTTACAGATGAACTTGGTACAAGACGTATTTTTGAGAGATATAACAAAAAAAAACACCTGTATTGATGTGAACGTATTTTTAATGTATTTATGTGGAGTCATGATAGATGCAGACAGACAGACACACACATACACACGCGCGCGCGCACACACACACACACATACACACACAAAACTATCTGATTTCATTGGCTGCTAATTGACGTAAGGCTGGAAGATGAACCTGCCATGTTTGTATACTCTCAGTTATTGTCAGAAAGAAATATTTTGCCCTGAGATCGGATGAGTGAGAGGTTGAGTGCTTCCGGGAGAGAATGTCTGCAAGCAAGGGATTTTATTGACCTGTGATTTTTACCTCTCACCTCCCCCAGCCCCCCTGCAAACCCTCTCCGTCCCCATTCTCCACCTGCCTCCACCTTCTCGTGCCCTTCCCCCTCCCCAGAAGAGCTTTGAATACCAAGAATGTACATATGGACGATAGTCACCTTACCCTTATGCTCACCAGCTGTTCCCACTGCTGAGAGAAATGTGGAATTGAGGCTCTGAGCCACACAGCCTTCATGCAGGGACTTTTGAGATGTGAAATTTGAAATCTCTACAATCACTGCAGTTTGTACCCCAGATACTAGTCCCTCCCGACAGGACCGATTTTTCCAGGAGGTATATTTGCACGAAACTGTTCTATTTTGTCCTCGGAGAAGTTGCATAGTCAATGGTACATGTGTGTATATTGATGGTATAAAAATGTATATATTGGGAATTTTTTTTTTCTCTTTTCCAAAAAAGGTAGAATATATAAGATATTATTATTATTATTATCACGGTTTTACCCTGCTGCACGGTTTTTAGATTTGGAAATATTGTCGAAGGTATAAAGGGTGCAGCTGAAGAAGCAGAGTTGCTCTAGTTTTTGACTGTACAGGGTAGTTTTAAGAATAAAAGCATGTTTAATTTATATATTTATAAAAAAAAACAGCACAGGAGGCCACTTTGCAAGTTTCACAGCACATTTTTACAGGAATCTCTCACAGCGCCGTGCACATGCCTGCATGCTTAACCTTCCCCACCTCCTCCCTCCCAACCCCACCCTACGGTCTTCAGTGTATTGTCTTCTTCAGCTTATTTTACCTCTTCCGACAAAGATGGAATAACCATGGTGGGGAAGACTGTTCTCTTTAACTGTTGCTATAGTTAATAAATTTGTAGATGAATTTGCTACAAAATGGCTCCGCCAAACTGATTGTAGTCAGTTCTCTCGCTCTTAACGTAACTGGTTCCTTTGGTTTTGTCTTCTTAAGCGATGATATACTGATACCACCAAAGTTATGGCCAGAAAGGAGCAAATTGTTTTTCCAATCTATCGCGCCTCACCAAAGTTTACAAGCGAACACTACAGGACAGTGTTAAATTATATTTCCAATAAGATTGCGATTTTTCTTCTGCTCTTGGGGATACAAAGATAAAGTTTATTTATTAGCCACAAGCAAGGCTTACGTTAACACTGCAATAAAGTTACTGTGAAATTCCCCCAGTCCAGGTCAATGCACCTAACCAGCACATCTTTAAGGATGTGGGAGGAAACCCACGCAGAGAACGTACAAACCCCACACAGACAGTGAGCCAAGATCAGGAATTGAACCTGGATTGCTCTGGCGCTGTGAAGCAGCAGTGCTAACCACTGTGCCGCATGAGAAATTTAATGGAACAAAGAGAAGTACAGCACAGGAACCCAGGCCCTTCGGTCCTCCAAGCCCGTGCCGATCACGATGCCCTAACGAAACTAAAAAAAAAACCTCTGCCCTTACTTGAACTTCTATTTCCTCCCTATTTACATATCCATCCAGATGCCTCTTCTATGTTGCTAGTGTGTCTGCTTCCACCATCTCCAGGCACCCACCACTTACTGCGTGAAAAACTTCCCCCGCACGTCTCCCTCAAACTTTCTCCCTCTCACCTTGAACCCGTGCCCCCTTGTAATTGACTCTTCCATTCTAAGGAAAAAGCCTCTGACTATCCACCCTGTCTGTGCCTCTCATAATTTTGTAATGGACTTCAAATTTTTCATGGATATTAAGCATGAGGTTTGGATCGCCAGCAGTGAGCTGAATATTTGTGTGGATTACTCAAATATGCTGCGCTATCATTATTGCTCAGTCCTATTCTCCCCTTGTTATTATTTCACTCAATATCCTTATAGTGTTAGCATCTGTATCTCTCCCTCTCTGCCTTTTTCTTTCTCACCCCACCATCCATCCTCAAACCAGAATTTAAAGAGTAAGTTTATTTCATATCCTCCTGCAGGGGGCAGCACAGTGGTTAGTACTGCCTCCTCACAGCGTCAGGGACCCGGGTTCAATTCCGGCCTTGGGTCACTGTCTGTGTGGAGCTTTCACGTTCTCCCCATGTCTGCATGGGTTCCCTCCGGGTGCTCTAGTTTCTTCCCACAGCCCAAATACTATGATACAGAGGTTAAACCCATTTACCTCACGTCGTAATCTGCTACAATTATTTGAGAAGGTGTTATCTGTTCTTCACCAACCTGTTAGAGCTTCTTTAATATAAAGACCAGACATTGAATAATTAACAAGGTTTTTTTATTTAAATAATTAGGAACTTTAACCAAACAAGTAACATTTTACCTAAGGTACATTCCGACTGAAATGCTGTTCGAGTAATACAAGGAACATTCATTACCAAAATATTAAAGTTTAGTCACTGTCAAAAAAAATACCCAGGTCTGATGGCATTCAAAGTTTTTTGGAGTTGTCCGCTGTCTGTAAGATCTTTCTGACTCGGTATCCTTCTGTTAAATAGCTGGATAATTCTCTTAAGAGTTATTTAAACTGGCAGAGTGGACTGCCGCTCTAGAGAGGAATGCTGGCTGTTTTACTGACTGCCCTGGCCTCTGGAGATGCTCTCTCAACATGTTCTCACTTGAAAAGGCTGTTGCTTTTGCCTTTATACTTGCTATGGCCTCGCAATTTTCTTACACCACGATTGGTTTGATGCTGTCAACAATATCAAATTCAACTCTGATAGGCTCTTAATAGTTAAGTGTCTTCTTTAAACTCACAGGCTAACATAAATGCAAAAACCTGCAGAGCCTGTTACTAAGGCAACACTGCTGCTTGGTCCTTTTGAAACAAATGTTGCAACCTGGAGTCTATGCATATTTTGCATTTTAGCACAGAACTCAACAACAGCTTTTAAAGGGACCACACACTGTTTTCTTTCCCTCGAACATTCTTTACAATTCTTTTATATTTTGATAAACATTCTTTATATCTTTACAAACTCAAACTTCACAACACAAAGATGTGCAGGTTGGGCAGATAGACCATGCTAAATTGCCCTTTAGTTTCCCAAGATGTGAAGGTTGGGTGGATTGGCGATGGCAGATTGCCCCTTAGTGTCCCAAGATGTGTAGGCTAGACGGATTAGCCATGGTAAATGTGCGGGGTTATGGCCTGGGGGAGATACTCTGTAGAAAAGTCAGTGCAAACTCATTGGGCCCTTCTGCATTATAGGGATTCTACAATTAAATATCCTTACAGTGTTCACATCTGTATCTCTCCCTCTCCACCTCTTTCTTTCTCACCCCACCATCAATCCTCAAACCAAGATTTAAAGAGTAAATTTATTTTGTATCCTCCTGTGTTCCCCCAGGCCCCTGTAGCACAATCTGCTCCCAGTGTAGGACCTCTTTGGAAAAGGAAAGTCTTGTAATGCTAAAAGAAAATTACTGTGATTGCTGGAATCTGAAACCAAAAGAGAAAATGCTGGAAAATCTCAGCAGGGTCACCTGCACTTGAAACGTCAGCTCTTTACCCTCCTTACAGATGCTGCCAGACCTGCTGAGATTTTCCAGTATTTTCTCTTTTGGTCTTGTACTGCCAGAGTGCTAGGAGATCAGGTTGGCTGAACTGTTGAACATGGGGGTTTGTGCGTATGGAAGCTGGCAAAACGAGAGGCTTAATGCAACATTACCTTTGTCAATTTGTTTAATTATTTCAATCTGTCCACAGTTGTCATGGACTAACTGTTGCTGTAGATTTCTTTCCAAATCCAAGAGAATAATGCCTTGGCAATATACTCGTGTTAACTTTTGTTAGTTAACTAAAACCGGAATTTGACCCCTGAATGTTTGGTTGGCATAGATATATAATTTTTTTGCAAAATAAATCAACAAAATGGGAAGTGTTTTGGAGTGTGGTATGATCTGTTTGGTTGACTGTCACTGGAAATGACAGCGTTGTTTTTCTTGAAGATTACTCTTGTTGCCCAGGGTGGCACAATGGTTAGCACTGCTGCCTCACAGCACCAGAGACCTGGGTTCAATTCCAGCCTCTGGTGACTGTGTGCACGTTCTCCCCCGTGACTGCATGAGTTGCCTCCGGGTCTTCTGCTTTCCTCCCACAATCCAAAGATGTGCAGATTAGATGGATTGGCCGTGCTAAATTGCCCCTTAGTGTCAGGGGGATCAGCTAGGGTAATCAGATGGAGATAGGAGCTGGTTGGGATTGTGGTCGTACAGACTCGATGGGCTGAACGACCTCCTTCTGCACTGTAGGGACTTATGATTGCTGCCACGCTGAGTTGACTAAAGATTAAGTTCGCCCAGTGGTGTGATCTCTGGGTGGGAAGTTGCATGTTCTGGTAGAAAGTGGGCTTAAATGGAGGTGGTGTGGACCAAGTTGTAGTGGTTAATGATGAAGAGGATGAAGGTAGTGCTTCCACCACTCTCTAGGAAGAGGCCCAAAGTCTCAACCTTCAGGAAAAAATGGAAAGATGTTAAATGGTCTTAAAATGGAGGATCCTTTGTTTTTAAGCAGCGAAACTCTAGTTCTAGATTCTCCCAAAAGAGGAAACATCCGCTCCACATCCACTCTCAGGATCTTGTTTGCTTCAATCAAGTCGTCCCTTACTCTTCGCAGTGAAGCAACTCCAATTGGAGTTGAAATCCAATGCAAACAAGACTTGGGACAAAGAATAAAAATTCAGTCTGGGCCATAAACTAACATTTTCATATCATCACGAGTTGTGAGAGTTGATTGTTTGTGCTGAGTAACGTTAAGGATTTGGGAGTTTTATACAGCTTATTTTTGGAGAGTGGTGTAACATTTTGCAACGAGGGCAGCTTTCAGTGAGTCAGCCTGACTTCCCCTCATCAAACCCTTTGCTGCCTGCAGAACTCGCTGCCCAATTGGTTTCCTGAGCAAATGTTTCTACTTTCTGTCTGGTTCCGAACACGGTTCCTCTATTTGTTCAATTGCAGTAGCTTCAGAGAGGCCTTCTTTAAAACATCCATTCGTAGCCAAGAACTTAAGGAAATAAGGCACCAGTGAAGCTGGAAATTCTAGTCGGGATTCCACTTGTGTGAAACTGGGGCGGCACGGTGACACAGTGGCTAACACTGCTGCCTTACAGGTTCAATTCCCTGCTGAGGTGACTGTCTGTGTGAAGTTTGCACATTCTCCTCGTGTCTGTGTGGGTTTCCTCCGGGGGCTCCGGTTTCCTCCCTTAGTCCAAAAATGTGTGGGTGAGGTGGATTGGCCATTTTCAATTGCCCCTTAGTGTCAGGAGGACCAGCTAGGGTAAATGCATGGGCTTATGGGGATAGGGTTTGGGTGGGATTGTGGTCGGTACAGACTTGATGGGCTGAATGGCCTCCTTCTGCACTGTAGGATTCTATGATCCTATCTTTGTCTGATAAAAGCTTTCCTTCAAGGTTTCATTTGTCTACTACTTTGTCGCAAACATCGCTCCCTCCAAGACACACACATGATACATATATACTCACACCCTCTATCCTAACCTTGACCTCTTTACATAGAAACAATGAAGATAAGGAGGAGGCCATTTGGCCCTTTCAGCCTGTCCGCCATACATCACGATCATGGCCGATTCTCAACTCAGTAGCCTTATCCTGCTTTTCTCCCCATAACCTTTGATCCAGTTCACCCCAAGTGCTCTATCTAGCTGCCTCTTTCCTCCACCTGCCCCTCTACAATTTTTCAACACCTTATAACCCATCATATTCTTGCCTCTCATCAATTCTGAAGTAGGACGGCACAGTAGCACAGTGGTTAGCACTGCTGCTTCACAGCTCCAGAGACCTGGGTTCGATTCCCAGCTCGGGTCACTGTCTGTGTGGAGTTTGCACATTCCCCCTGTGTCTGTGTGGGTTTCCTCTGGGTGCTCCAGTTTCCTCCCACAGTCCAAAGATGTGTTAGGTTGATTGGCCATGCTAACATTGCCCCTCAGTGTCCTGAGATGTGTAGGTTAGCGGGTAAAAGATGTGGGGGTAGGGTCTCGGTGGGATTGTGGTTGGTGCAGACTTGATGAGCCGAAAGGCTCTTTCTGACTGTAGGGGTCTATGATTCTATGAAGAGTTATAGTGGGCTCAGAACGTAAGCGCTGCCTCTACCAACAGATGCTGCCAGACCTGCAGAGCTTTTCCAGCACTTTCTGTTTTGATTTCCGATCTCCAGCAATTTTGCTTTTGCGCTTTTTTAATCCACTTCCAGGTGCTCTGATAGAAAACAGACGGCCATCTGCTAGGTCATCTCTCTCTCCAATGACAGCTTTGATGTTGGAATGAAGTCAAGCAACCACAAGATAGTTTTGAAATGAATAAGTCTCTCCACACCCAGAAACGAAATATAGATTTTTCTGGGCATGTGACCACAAGCCTCTGCTCCGGACAAGCTCTGCTGGATACAAGCCATACCATCTTCACGAGAAAGCTTGTGGGTAAAACTATTTGTCCTTAGACTTACATGATCATGAGGACAAATGTTTCCAGTTCTTCTCCACGGTGGCACAGTGGTTAGCACAGCTACCTCACGGCGCCAGGGATCTGGGTTCAATTCCAGGCTTGGGTAACTGTCTGTGTGGAGTCTGCACATTTTCCCTGTGTCTGCGTGGGTTTCCTCCAGGTGGTCTGGTTTCCTCTCACGGTCTGAAAGATGTGCGGGTTAGGTGCATTGGCCATGCTAAATAGTCCCCTTTGTGTCCTGGGATACAGGTTGGAGGGATTAGCAGGTAAATATGAGGGGATAAAGTGGGATTGTAGACTCTATGGGCTGAATGGCCTCCTTCTTCACTGTAGGGTTTCTATTTCCAAGTGACTGCTTTCTTCGCAGATGCACAAAGTTGAGCTTCATATGGTGTGCCTTGAGCTTTGCAATAAAGTCCTTTGTATAAATCATACACCTCAGACATTATACCTGTTCTGCCAAGACTATGTTGCCGATGTCCTTTTATCTGTGCTACTTGTTCCCAGGAGAGGTGGCATGGTTTTAACTGTTATGGTGTGAGACTGTAAGAACTATTCCAGAGATTTGTGGTAACATGGAACTACATATAGGTCAACTATCCATATCATTACTGCTGCAGCTGTGGATTATACAATATTGTGTTAAAAAATCTATTCATTCCGTCAAATCATCCCTCCTGACAGAGGCAACCAATTCCTATGCCTATTTTAAAGCCATCTCAGCCACACAGTTGCTGATGGATATTGAGGATAAGTGCATCAAGCTTTGATATCCACAGAAGGAATTTTCCTTACACATATCCTGCCCGTGTAAAAGCCTAGGGGAGGTGATGGCCTAGTGGTATCATTGCTAAACTATTAATCCAGAAACTCAGCTAATGTTCTGGGGACCCAGGTTCGAATCCCGCAACGGCAGATGGTGGAATTTGAATTCAATAAAAAGAAAATCTGGAATTAAGAATCTGCTTAAACCATTCTCGGAAAAACCCATCTGGCTCACTGATATCTCTTTAGGGAAGAAAATCTGCCGTCCTTAGCTGCTCTGGCCTACATGTGAATCCAGATCCCACAGCAATGTGGTTGACTCTCAACTGCCCTCTGGAATGTAGGGCAGTTAGGGATGGTCAATAAACGCTGGCCCAGCCAGTGACACCCACATCCCGTCAAAATAAATAAGTAAAAAGAAACATGAGAGGTACTAGATCCAAGCTGTCAGGAGTAGACATTACACCTGATCTCAGGCTTGGGCCTACATTTGACATTAGCATTGTTATGAGGCATCTGGCTCCAGTGCAGCAGCGAATGCGGCCCCCCTGGCACCACACAACAATTAGTTCCTACCTCTTTACAACCTATTGTCACAATTTAATGATATTACAGTCAGAAAAAGCCATTCAATTCTTTTACTAGATGACATTTTTGGCTAGTTTCACATCATTTCTATTAAGATGAATACCGCATGACTCTTAGTACACTTTGCTGCAGCTTCTGGTGTGGGCCCTGATTTATGCGGACAGGACAATCTATTAGCTAGGCATTGTATTATAAAAATACACTTTTGGTGTAGAGAACAGGTTAGTTTTCTTTTATTCCCCTCAACACTTGCCGCAATAGAATCTCTACAGTGCAGAAGGAGGCCATTCAGCCCATCAAGTCTGCACCGACCACAATCCCACACAAGCCCTACTGCCATTACCCCAAGTATTTACCCTAGCTAGCCCCCCTGAAACTAAGGGGCAATTTGACACGGCCAATCCCCTAACTTGTACATCTGTGGATTGTGGGAGGATTACAGAGCACCCAGAGAAACCCACGCAGACATGGGGAGAATGTGCAAACTCCACATAGACATTGACCGAAGCTGGGAATCGAACCCGGTTTCCTGACACTGTGAGGCAGCAGTGCTAACCACTGCGCCATCGTGGTGTTCAGTGCTGTGCTGTGAAGTTATCTTATTTCCTCCTCATTCCCCACAAAAGAATTGAACATTTCCACGTTCGAAGGAGCCAGTGACCTCACAACCAATGACTTCTTGTGATCCATTATCGACCCAGGCTGAAGCTGCTGTTTCCAACACTGGATTTGAAGACCACTTTGGGCAACATGGTGGCACAGTGGTTAACACTGCTGCCTCACAGCGCCAGGGACCCAGGTTCAATTCCCGGCTTGGGTCACTGTGGAGTTTGCACATTCTCCCCATGTCTGCCTGGGATTCCTTCGGGTGCTCTGGTTTCCTCCCACAGTCCAAAGATGTGCGGGTTAGGTTGATTGGCCATGATACATTGCCCCTTAGTGTCAGGGGGATTAGCAGCGTAATTATGTAGGGTTACAGAGATAAGGCCTGGGTGGGATTGTTGTCGGTGCAGTCTCGATACTGGCCCAGTCTCGATGGGCAATCCTCCTGCACTGTAGGAATTCTATGATTCTATGGTTATTGCCAGAATGAGCTGTCTGAGTGTATAACTCAGTGCATGGTGGAAAAAGCAAAGATATTTCCCCTGAATTGCACTAATGGTGGTGGCAGGAGTGAAAATCCACCTTTTTCTCGCCAGCCACAATGCCAGGTTTTTGCGCCAAATTGTCTACTTCATTAATTATGCGGATTCAACGCTGTCTCACTTGCAGGTGACCTCGAACTTGCCCAGTGACCTCGAACTTGCCCGCCACACCATCACCGCACCATTTCCTCGTGCCAGACACCATATTTAAACAGCAGCCACACACACAGGTCTCAATCCTCACAGCCCAGGACTGGCCCCGAAAGCTCCCCCAGACTCAGCATCCCTGAAACATCTTTTGGACTCCATGGAGACCCGTCGTGATGCCCTCTTCCTCCCCACTCCCACTCCTGACATTTCCCTTTTAACACAGTGGCACAGTGGTTAGCACTGCTGCCTCACAGCGCCAGGGACCCGGGTTCAATTCCAGCCTCGGGTCACAGTCTGTGCGGAGACTGCACATTCTCCTTGTGTCTGTGTGGGTTTCCTCCAGGTGCTCTAGTTTCCTCCCACAGTCCGAAAGACATGCTGGTTTGGTGCATTGGCCATGCTAAATTCTCCCTCAGTGTACCCAAACAGGCACCAGAGTATGGCGACTAGGGGATTTTCACAGTGACTTCATTGCAGTGTTAATGTAAGCCTACTTGTGGGCACTACTAAATAAAGCCGGATTCGATTTCCAGCTTAAGTCACTGTGCGGAGTCTGCAAATTCTCCCCATGTCTGCGTGGGTTTCCTCCGGGTGTTCTGGTTTCCTCCCACAGTCAGGAAGATGTGCTGGTTAGGTGCATTGATCCAAACAGGCGCCATAGTGTGGCGACTAGGGGAATTTCACAGTAACTTCATTGCAGTGTTAATGTAAGCCTAATAAATAAACTTTTTTTACTTTTCCTTTTTTAGACGTGCTGGTTAGGTGCACTGGCCATGCTAAATTCTCTCACAGTGTACCTGAACAGGCACCGGAATGTGGCAACTGGGGGATCTTCACGTTAACTTCATTAATGTAAGCCTACTTGTGACTAATAAATAAACCTTAAAACTTTTCCCCCATTGTAAGGTTTCTAGGATTCAATGATCAATAGACAGGCAGCAGCATTGGTAACACTCATTCTCACCCAGGTCGCCTCTGTACTGCCCAGATGTGTAGGGGCTCCTACACATGACACTCCTCTTCTGCTTGCCGTCTGAATCCAGAGGGGGCCCTGCTGCTTTTTGTCTTCACGTGAGTGACTGTTGGGAGATATACTGTTGGCCAAGCACATTGATGTGCTGCTTTCGGCCCAGATATTGGCATTCCCCATTCAACATAATACTTGAGTTTTTGATATATACATGAACACCAATTTGGTGAGCTATATTTGAGGGGGCGCCTGAGGTTTCTGATACGTGAACCATCCAGTGCTATTACTGAAAGATATTTCTGAGTCTTCAGTTGCCCAACAACTCTGAAATTCTTCATCACTCTGGGGAGTTTCCACTCAGCAAACAAGACGTTAAGCCAAGGAGATCAATTAGTGCCATTTTGCACGATTAGTTCCACATGTATTTTATTTATTCATTCATGGGACGTGGGCGTTGCTGGCTGGCCAACATTTATTGCCCATCTCTAGTTGTCTTTGGAGTACAGTTGAGAGTCAACCACATTGCTGTGGCTCTGGAGTCACATGTAGGCCAGACCAGGTAAGGATGGGAGATTTCCCTCCCTAAAGGACATTAGTGAACCAGATGGGTTTTTCCAACGATCAGTTCATGGTCATCAGTAGATTCTTAATTCCAGATGTTTTTTATTGAGTTCAAATTCCACCATCTCCCGTGGCGGGATTCGAACCCGGGTCTCCAGAACATTAGCTGAGTTTCCGGAATAATAGTCTAGAGATAATACCACAAGGCCATCACCTCCTCCCTGGATGTACAACATTGCTTCGCCTTGGTGTTTCCCTGCAAAGTCATTGAGACGCTACTGACATCTCAGCTATCTGTGTGAGAACGCACAGTTAAGTTGGGTGGTCCTTTAATCGGCACTCTTAGTGCATTCGGCTAGCCCCAAGCTGCACATATAACCCTCGCCAGCAGAGTCTGACCTCACTTACACTTTGTACTGCACAGTCTCTGTGGATTTGAAGATGATGATCTCTCACCTGCTTGGACCCCCTTCCTGTGCAAGTATGGAAGCCCACCCACCCTTATTGTTGCTGAGGAAGTAAACATTAAGACTACCGTCACTCGTAGACTTCTCAGTCCTCCCCCGTATCCTGTCATCATCCTTAGAACAAGAGGTCACTGGTAAAGGTTGCGAGGTGATAGATTTAAAACTGAAATGAGGAGGAACTACTTCTCGCAGAGGGGGTGAATTTGTGGAATTCGCTGCCCCATAGCGTGGTGGAGTCTGAATTGTTGATTGGTTTCAAGGAGATATATTTCTAATAAAAAACGGGTTAAAGGGATATGGAGAATGGATGGAGAGTTGGATTTGAGACCAGGAGGAGATCAGCCATAATCTGATTGAATGGTGGAGCAGGCTCGAAGGGATGAATTTGCCTACCTCTGCCCTTAAATCCTATGTTCCTCTGTTGATCCCATTGTTTGTTTGGTGGGTATTTGCTTGTTAGCCCACGGACACTGTGAGATGGAGCTGATTAAGGTGACCATGCCATTTAGCCCTCAGCATCCTTGAGGCCATTTGCACAGTTCAACACACAGTCTGGGGTTACCCCGATTTCCCCAGCACTGCCCTAGCCCTGCAACCTCTTCCCTTCCCCGAGGTCTCTTTGCTGTTCCTCCTCCCCACAGCCCTCCCACACCAGCCCCTTCCCTAAGTAAGCCCTAGCTCTGCAGCCCATTGTGAAGACACCCCCAACTTACTACTGGTCTGGTGGTAGAAACTTACTTATGAGCTGCCTTGAAAAAGCACTGTGGTGCCAACAGAGCCTGGCACTAATGAGTGGGAGAGTACCCAGAGCAAGATAGGCAGATGAACCTCGAAGTCACAAGTAAAGTGTAGGTCACTGGGTACACATATCTTATGCACTGTTGCTTATGTACACATCACATGCGCTCCTCAGGATCCAACATAGGGAGAATGATTCCAGTAAGGAGGACTTACGATCAAATGCTAATGCATTAAAATTAGATCCCTGACGTGAGGCAGCAGGAAACACGGCCCAACACTGACAGCTGGAGCAGCCGATCGCAAATTGAAAATGATTTTTGTGATTGTGCGCTATTTTCCACTCCTGCCTGCAATCACCGCAAATTCAACCTAAAACAAACGTGAAATACTTGCCAGACGCACCTAATATAAATAATTATGTATTTAAATACTAAATTACAGTTATTTTTGATTGAATTTCAATTCTACCATCTGCAAAGCTGGGATTTGAACTTGGGTACCCACAGCAATACTTAAGTTTCCAGATTGACAGTCTAGCAATAGTATTACTAGGCCATCACCTCCCCTTATCTTGTCTCAATACTGCTTATGTATCAGTGTAAATGTAAAGTTTATTTATTTATTAGTTACAAGTAGGATTACATCAACACGGCAATTAAGTTATTGTGAAGATCCTCTAGTCGTCACACTCCGGCACCTGCTATGAACTTATCATCCAGTTAAAGAAAACCTTATCCTGTTTTTACTTGCTCGGGGTGCCATGGTGGCACAGTGGTTAGCACTCCTGCCTCAGCGCTGGGGACCTGGGTTCAATTCCGTCCTTGGTTCACCGTCTGGGTGGAGTTTGCACATTCCCCCCGTGTCTGCATGGGTTTCTTCTGGGTGCTCTGGTTTCCTCCCACACTCCAAAGATGTGCGGGTTAGGTGTATTGGTCATGTTACATTGCACCTTAGTGTTAGCAGGATAAATTTAAGGGGATAGAGCCTGGGCGGGATTGTTGTTGGTGCAGCCTTGATGGGCTGAATGGACTCCTTCTGCACTGTAGGAATTTTATATTTGGCAAGTGGTTTATCTATTCATAATGTGAAGTATTGCCGAAATTAAAAAGGTACACCCAGGTGGACTGGGTGGTGCAATGTTTGGGAATATAGGTCTTCATCCAACCCAGACTGGCAGGAGAAGAAAACTCCAAAGTGAGTTTAGGAAATTCTCAACCAAGTTGGGTTTAAGATCACAGGATAAGGTTTTCTTTAGCTGGATGATAAGTTCTAATTTACACTGATACAGCGCATACTGAGGTAAGATAAGGTAACGGGTCTCGTGGTATTATCACTAGACTATTCATCCAGAAACTCAGTTACTGTTCTGGGGACCTGGGTTCAAATCCCATCCCATCACAGCAGATGGTGGAATTTGAAATCAGTAAAAATACCCAGAATTAAGAATCTACTGATGACCATGAAATCATTGTCGGAAAAACCCATCTGGTTCAATAATGTCCTTTAGGGAAGGAAATCTGCCGTCCTTACCTGGTCTGGTCTACATGTGACTCCAGAGACACTGCGACGTTTTTCTTTATTTGTTCAGGAGATGTGGGATGTGTTGCTGGATAGGCCAGCATTTATTGCCCATCCCTGAGAGAATTTAAGAGGCAACCATGTTGCTGTGGCTCTGGAGTCACATGTAGGCCAGACCGGGTAAGGATGGCAGATTTCCTTCCCTGAAGGACATTAGTGAACCAGATGGGTTTTTATGACAATTGTTTCATGGTCATCATTGGACCTTTAATTCCCATGGTGGGATTTGAACCCGAGTCTTCAGAGCATTACCGTGGGTCTCTGAATTATTAGTCCAGCAACAATACCACTACGCCATCACCTATCCTTGTGGTTGACTCTTGACTGTCCTTAAGCAATTAAGGATGGGTAATAAATGCTTGCCGGACAGCAACGCCCATGTCCCAGGAATGATTTTTTTAAAAATCTAGACATTTCACACTCCTGTTCTTCCAATGCTGTTTGAGACACATTCTTGAAGCTCAGTGGAAAAAGCTTTCCTCTGCACCTGACCATTGACACCCTGCCCAGGGAATATTTAACACTGACAGTCTTGTTACCCTGCTGGCTAACATTAGCATTTCTCAGTTCAATGAGCGCAAAAGATGTGAGGGGAGAGAAAGATTTCCAAGGTGGCGCTGGAGTGTATGACTTCTCGGGAGCTGTGCCCAGCACACCGTCTAATTTTATCTGTGCACGGTGGCACGGTGGTTAGCACTGCTGCCTCACAGCATCAGGGACCCGGGTTCAATTCCAGCCTTGGGTCACTATCTGTGTGGAGTTTGCGCTTTCTCCCCGTGTCTGTGTGGGTTTCATCTGGGTGCTCCGGTTTCCTCCCACACTCCAAAGATGTGCAGATTAGGTGGATTGGCCGTGTTAAACTGACCCAAGTGTCAGGGGGATTAGCAGGTAAATATGTGGGGTTACGGGAATAGAACCTGAGTGGGATTGGTCAGAACAGACTCGATGGGCTGAATAGCCTCCTTCTGCACTGTAGAGGGGCTATGATTTTACTCTTGTTCCATGCTTTTAAAACTTTAACTCTTTGAAGCTCTGTAACAACACTATAATGCAGTCTCTTACAGATTTGAATCTTTCTCTACACCCTATCTATGACTGTAACACTACATTCTGCACCCTTTCCTTTCCTTCTCTACGTATGGTGTGATGTTAGTGTGCCTTTAAGAGATATTGTTAAAATTATATACTCATGTTCTTCCGACCCACAGCCTGAGCTGATGTCACCATTGCTCAGCTATCTCCAAGGAGTCATTTTATTGCTACTTAAGTGGCTTAAATGAGGTTGTTTCTGTTTACTCTGAGATTAGTTTTATGGCCTTGCATTGTTAGGAGGAAAGGCCATGGGTTCTGGACAGTTTTTTTTCCCCTTTCTAGTGAGTTAAAGTTTGTTTCCTACTTGGTTGAAGTTTGAGTTTGTGTTTTTGAAGGGACCGCAAGCTGAAAAGAAGTGTTTCTCTCTCTCTCTTTCTGCTTCATTTGGAAATTCTGCTGGTTATCTGAAAACAAGGTCTTGCCTTTCTGAAGGGGAAAATCTGCTGTTGGTGGCTTGACCAGAATCTACCTGGGGTTCTGGGAAGCTGTTCTGATTTCAAACTGTTCCGGGTGTGTCAAGAGGACAACCAGAACTTACAGGACTGAGAGTTTTCAATTCTCCTGCCAAAGGACTCAATTCCAGTATCACGTGGGCATTAGACTTTGCTGTGTTGAACCTGTTTATGGGATTAGTTTTGATGGGAACATTTTAGATATATATTTGTTGAGAGTTATATGTTACTGTGGTTGTTTTGTTTCTGTTTGTAACTGATAAAACTTCTTGCTAATTTTCTTACTATACATGTTAACTATATTCTGAATTAAACTTTGTTTGATAAAAGCTCCCTGGTGGGTCATTTGAATCATAACTAAACTGAAACATCTCAATGCTTATCCTAACCAAACTCAAGACGCAAAACTTATGATCCACTCGGTCTCCATAAACCATTGTAAAGTTTCTGACTCAGATCGGTGGTGGGGGGAGGGGGGTCAGATGGCTTTCTGGTGGAGAGGGGGAGGGAGGTGGGTCAGATAGCTCTCTGGTGGGTGAGGGAGGGAGGCGGGTCAGATGCTCTCTGGTGGGGGGGAGGGAGGTGGGTCAGATGCTCTCTGGTGGGTGGGGGGAGGGAGGTGGGTCAGATGGCTCTCTGGTGGGGGGAGAGGGAGGTGGGTCAGATGCTCTCTGGTGGAGGGGGAGGGAGGTGGGTCAGATGCTCTCTGGTGGGGGGGGGAGGGAGGTGGGTCAGATGGCTCTCTGGTGGGGGGAGAGGGAGGTGGGTCAGATGGCTCTCTGGTGGGGGGTGGGGGGAGGGAGGTGGGTCAGATGGCTCTCTGGTGGGGGGAGAGGGAGGTGGGTCAGATGCTCTCTGGTGGGGGGGGGAGGGAGGTGGGTCAGATGGCTCTCTGGTGGGGGGAGGGAGGTGGGTCAGATGCTCTCTGGTGGGGGGGAGGGAGGTGGGTCAGATGGCTCTCTGGTGGGGGGAGGGAGGTGGGTCAGATGCTCTCTGGTGGGGGGAGGGAGGTGGGTCAGATGCTCTCTGGTGGGGGGGAGGGAGGTGGGTCAGATGGGTCTCTGGTGGGGGGTGGGGGGCAGGGGCAGGAGGGTCCACTGCCACTTTGAATGTGATCGGTGGAGAGGAAGAGAGGGATCCGTTGCCACTCTGCGTACAATTGGTGGGGGGGGAAGGGGGCCCGGGCTTATGATCAGTCTGGGTAGTGGCGGGTGGGGGTACAAAGGGGTCAGTAATGTTGTGGGGGCGGGGCAATGTCTGTGGGGGCCGGGGAAGGAATTGTCCGGCCCAGGAGCGATGTGGCAGGAGAGCCACATTTTATCATTTTTTTACTGCACGTGCACAGTTGAAGGCTCAGATCGGAGCTGCAGTGTTTCGGGTGCGTAAGTCCCACCCGGAGGCTTCTGCAATGCGATTTGGAATCGCTGTGACTTTTACAGGCAGGGTGCGAATGGAGGCGCCTCAGAACGGGTCTAAAAGTCGGATCTGAAACACTCCTAGTTTCAAGTCTGCCCAGCACTTAGAATTAAAATGGTAAAATAGGGCCCACAGAATCCCTACAGTGCAGAAGGAGGCCATCTGGCCCATCAAACCTGCACTGACAAAAATCCCACCCAGGCCCTATCCCTGAAGCCCACATATTTACCCTTCTAATCCCCCTGACACTAAGAGGCAATTTAGCATGGCCAATCAACGTAACACGCCAGGGACCCAGGTTCAATTCCCGGCATGGATCACTGTCTGTGTGGAGTCTGCACATTCTCCCTGTGGCTGCCTGGGTTTCCTCCGGGTGCTCTTGTTTCCTCTCAAAGTCCAGAAGATGTGCTGGTTAGGTGCACTGGCCATGCTAAATTCTCCCTCAGTGTACCTGAACAGGCACTAGAATGCGGTGACTCGGGGATTTTCACAGTAACTTCATTGCAGTGTTAATGTAAGCCTAGGATAAAAGTAAATTACTGCGGATGCTGAAATCTGAAACCAAAAGAGAAAATGCTGGAAAATCTCAGCAGGTCTGGCAGCATCTGTAAAGAGAGAAAAGAGCTGATGTTTGGAGTCCAGATGACCCTTTGTCAAATCCTTTTGTCAAACTCTCATCTGGATTCGAAACGTCAACTCTTTTCTCTCCTTACGGATACTGCCAGACCTGCTGAGATTTTCTAGCATTTTCTCTATTGGGTAATGTAATCCTACTCGTGACAAATAAATAAATAAACTTTAAGTAAAATCATTGGAGTATGGGTGGAAACCGGAGCACTCAAAGAAAACCTACACAGACATGGGGAGAATGTGCAAACTGCACACAGACTGTCACCCAAGGTGGCAATCAAACCTGGGTCCCTGATGTTGCGAGGCTGCAGTGCCAACCACTGTGCCACCATACCACCCAAATCTTGCCATTTTTTTTCTTGGCAAGCTGCCTGAATCGATTTCTCATGCTGTGCCGTTCTGAGCAGTGAGCCAGTTAAAAGTATCTGCTATTTAAAAGCTCGTGAATGGCCACACCATTCAAAACTTTGTTTAAATTGCAAAACTTGTTTTATTTTCTTTTAGTTACCTCTCTCCCACCCCTGTCTAATTTCCACGCTCCATGTGATCTTAAGAAGGAAAGGTTGAAGATACTTCAGGCTGCTATCTGTGTCTATACTGCTTGTTAAGTATGTCGCCAGCAGCGACTCTCATTACCTCTGCCTGATGGAAACTCTTTCCCAAAGAACAAAGAACAATACAGCACAGGAAACAGGCCCTTTGGCCCTCCAAGCCTGTGCCGCTCATGCGTCCAACTAGACCATTCGTTTCTATCTCTCTATTTCCAGTCTGTTCATGTGGCTATCTAGATAAGTCTTAAATGATCCCAGCGTGTCCGCCTTAAGCATCTTGCTAGGCGGTGCATTCCAGGCCCCCACCACCCTCTGTGTAAAATACGTCCCCCTGACATCTGTGTTGAACCTTGCCCCCCCTCACCTTGAATTTGTGACCCCTTGTGTTCGTCACTCTGACCTGGGAAAAAGCTTCCCACTGTTCACCCTATCTATGCCCTTTACGTTGCCCCTCATCCTCTGTCTTTCCAGGGAGAACAACCCTAGTTTACCCAATCTCTCCTCATAGCTAAGACCCTCCATACCAGGCAACATCCTGGTAAACCTTTTCTGTACTCTCTCCAATGCCTCCACGTCCACACCTGTTAGTGTGGCGACCAGAACTGGACGCAGTATTCCAAATGTGGCCTAACCAACGCTCTATATAGCTGCAACATCATACACCAACTTTTATACTCTATTCCCATGACAGACTGGCCAGTATTGCAAACAGCATGTGACTAACAACATGGATAAGCTCGTCTCCTTGATGCTAAACATTGGATTCTTGAATGCATTATGCACCAAATAGTTTTCCATTTGTTTTACTTTGAACTAAATTCAAGTAGCAATATCTCGTGCAAGCTTTTGTGAAATGACTAATGTGACGATGCTGCTGATTTAAGGGGCTTTTTCTGGGTATACTTAAAGGAAAAAGGAAAGGTTAGTTTACTGCCTGATATGTTTCTCTTATGAATAGAGTTTCTGAGAAAGAACACACGCTCTAAAACACTGAATCAAAACTGATTCTGTACAATTGTGTAATTATGAAGCAATGGGATAGCCTTTCAAAGAACAAAGAGCACAGGAACAGGCTCTTCAGCCCGCAAAGCTTGCGTCAATACACAGTTTCTATCCCTCTGGTTTGCCTCCTGTTCATGTGTCTATTATGATGTGCCTTGAACGTTGCTTAACGTTCCACCACCTCCACTGGCAGCGCATTCCAGGCACCCACCACCCTCTGCATGAAAAGCTTTTCCCACACGTCTCCCCGAAACTTACCACCTTCCGCCTTAAACCTATGCCCTCTTGTAGTTGACCCTTCCACCCTGGGAAGAAGCCTCTAACTATCCACCCAATCTATGCCTCTTATAATTTTGTAGATTTCTATCAGGCCGTCCCTCTTTCCAGTGAAAACAATCCGAGTTTATAGGTATTAGGTCTCCTCATACCTAAAACCAGACAGACCAGGCATCATCCTGGCAAATCTTATTTGCACCCTCTCCAAAACTTTCACATCCTTCTGGTAGGGTGGAGATCAGAACTGCGTGCAATACTCCAAACGCGGCCTAACTAAAGTTTTATACAGCTGTGACATAACTTGCCAACATTTGTATGCATTGTCCCAGCCAATGAAAGCTGTATGCCTCTTTGATCACCCTATCCACCTGTGTTGCCACTTTCAGGGATCCATGGATCTGTACGCCCAGATCCCTCTGCATGTCAATGCTCCTAAGGGCTCTGCTATTTACTGTATAATTCGAGTTCGAAGGAACTGAGTTCCAGACCGTGTCTGCAACAGTACAATGTCCCATCAAAAAAAAGGAAGTGACTCTCGCAAAGGGGTTAATAGTCTGGAAGTTATTTAGTTCTTCAACAATGTGGGTTTGACCCGTCTGCTTATTAAGGGTTGTTTTTCTGCTTGACATAGTTGTGGTCACTAGAGTTTTGTTTCTTTGGAATTTAAGTTGCCTTTTTCTTCTTTCGGGTTCATGCCCAGTTTTGGTTTTACTCTTCTGATACATTGGGTAGGGGGAGAAGCAGCTCTCAAATGTGACTGAGAAAGAGATAGGGGGTAGTCAATGGATGGGTAATTGTGACAATGCCCAGAGTCACATGCGAGAAGTGGAAACTCGGAATGGACAGATAGTGAGAAATATATAGAGGAGATAAATCTATAAGGTGGATTTACATTAACGCTAGGAACACAAGAAATAAAATGCCAGGTTTGTAGGAGCAGAATTTGGCCACTCGGCCCATCAAATTTGAACCATATAATAGATATTAGCAGGATGCTGAGAACAACAGAAAGATTATGATGGAAACAAATTAATATTTATGAGTGCACAGAAAAGGGAGTGCACAGAAAGAAAAGGAAGTGGAAGGCAAAGACATTTGGAAGGTAAATAAGTCCAAAGATGTGTAGGTTAGGTGGATTGGCCATGCTAAGTTGCCCCTTAGTGTCAGGAGAGTTAGCAGGGTAAATATGTGGGGTTACGGGAATAGGTCCTAGATGGGATTGTGTTTGGTGCAGATTCAATGGGCCGAATGGCCTCCTTCTGCATTGTCGGGATTCCATGATTCTATGGTTCCAAGATGTTGTTTCTGTGCGAATGGATGAACTGCAGGATGAGTTATAACTGGTGAAAAACATTCAAATTTACAGTGGCTCCACTTCTGACCTGCAGGACAACACGTGAGGATGTTCTATAAAGAAATCAGGAGGGAATGTGGAGAGTTATTCCAGTGGGAAATCTCTATCGGCCAAAAACAAAATGGTAAAACTAAGGGAGTTTGGAATCAGCATTGGTAAATAACTAAGGTGAAGGCAAAACACTGCAGATGCTGGAATCTGAGACAAAAACAGTAAATGCTGGAAAATCTCAGTGTGGTGAAGAGTCCCGTTCCGGCTGCCACGGGAATCGGAGCGGGCGAGGGACGGACCATTGGAAAGGCTCGTTGACCTCGGGCAGAATTTTCCAGTTTCGGGGTGAGCGCGGCTGGAAAATCGCACCTATTATACGATCGTTCAGCTGGAGTCAGAGCCCACGATTGTGGTGCCTGATACCAATCATTACAACAGTTGGACACCACTCGTCACAGTCCCACAGAGAAGCAGCCGCCTTCTGCAGCTTCACCGTAAGGTCAGGAGTGGAACTGTTCAGTGATAATTTGATCAGTTTCAACAGCGGCAATGAAGCAAACTCCAACAAGAGCTGGATAGGGTCCAGGCTGCCAAGTGTCAGCCAGTATTTGCATCACCCAAGTACAGGGAAATGACCATTAAACAGAGGAAAGCCCGCACTCACTTCTTGCCTCGACTATTGTGCTGCCATCGAGGCATTTAGCATCTCTCTAGTGCAAGCTACACCCCTCACTTCTTTGTGTAACTTATTAGTAAGAAGTCTCACAACACCAGGTTAAAGTCCAACAGGTTTATTTGGAATCGCGAGCTTTCGGAGCACTGCTCCTTCAGTGGAGACCTATCTGTTCTCTCCACTCACCCAATGAAGGAGCAGCGCTCCGAAAGCTCGTGATTCCAAATAAACCTGTTGGACTTTAACCTGTGAGACTTCTTACTGTGTCCACCCCTGTCCAATGCTGGCACCTCCACATCATTATTTATTAGTGTCACAAGTAGGCTTGCATTAACACTGCAATGAAGTTACTGTGAAAATCCCCATGTCACCGCACTCCAGCGCCTCTTCGGCTGCACCGGGGGAGAATTTATCATGGCCAGTAAGCCTAACCCGCACATCTTTGGACCGTGAGAGGAAACCGGAGCCACGGAGGAAACCCACGCAGACATGGGGAGAACTTGCAGACTCCGCACTGATGGTGACCCAAGTCGGGAATCAAACCCAGGCCCCTGGCGCTGTGAGGCAGCAATAATTGCAAAATGATTGCAATAAAGCAACGTCGATGCTTCTCCCAATTTACACTGAATATTCCAGTAGCTCAATCCAGAAGAAACCATCCAAAACAGCCAGATCGGCGCGGTAAAATCTCAAGCACAGACTGGAATGATAGGGATCGAGAAACAGAATACCATGGGTGCTGGCCATTATGTATGTCCCTCTGAGCAAAAAGAATCACATTGTGGGCTTTACAATGTGAACACTGGGACCTCTCTATGGAAGGTGTGCACTCATTTGGTCAGGTCTAAGTTTAAAGTTTATTTATTAGTGTCACAAGTAGGCTTACATTAACATTGCAATGAAGTTACTGTGAAAATCTCCCGGTCGCCACACTCCAGCACCTGTTTGGCTACACCGAGGGAGAATTTAGCATGACCAACGCATCTAACCAGCACGTCGTTCGGACTATAGGAGGAAACCCGAGCACCCGGAGGAAACCCATGCAGATATGAGAAGAAGGTGTAGATTCCACACAGACAATGACCCAAGCCGGGAAGCGATGGGGCTGTAAAACTGCTTAATCTTCTCTCCTCCCCAAATTCTCTCCCCTCTTCCCCTACACCCTTGCCCCCTCAAATAGAGATCCGCACTACGCATCAAAGCATTGTAACTTCAGGGCAGAGTCTGATTTTAATTGTAAGGTTAGGCAAGGTTTAAAACTGTAATAGGCAAGGCACTGATTAAATCACACCACTTCAGAAGTTCAGAGTTCAGAGGAGAAAGGTGAAACTGAGGCGGGGTCAAGCATTTCTCACAGAATGCAAATCTGGACATGAAGGATTCTGAATTAAAGAGTCATAAAATCCCTACAGTGCAGAAAGAGGCCATTCAGCCCATCGAGTCTGCATCAACAACAATCCCACCCAGGTCCTATCCCACAATGTTTACCCTGCTAATCCCTCTGACACTAAGGCCAATCCACCTAACCCGCACGCCTTTCGGACGGTGGGAGGAATCCCGACCACCTGAAGGAAATCCATGCAGACGTGGGGAGAAACTCTGCACAGACAGTGACCCGAGGCTGGAATCGAACCCGGGCCCCTTGGTGCAGTGAGGCAGCAGTGCTAACCATTGTGCCACCAAGAGTCACGTATCGGCTGCAACCCGTACGGAATGACTGCCAGCCAGCCTGTGGCCAGGGGGTGCGTTAAAGAGGAAATCAGAAACGGGATCCGTTCACACGTGGTTGTAAAACCGACCGTCCAGCGCGCAGATAGAGGAAGCAATGCAGGAAAGCCAGATGTCGGGGGGGGGGGGTGGGGGGGGCGTGAAATTGTGCAATTAAACAGCTGCAGACTTGGTGTGGAACTTACCGCTGAGTCAGGCAAAGATTGAAGATCAGCTAAACCCTGCCGCAGGCACAATCCACTAACACGTGCCCCCCCTCATCCCCCCAAAGCCCTGGTGTTAGTTATTTTAGCCAGGGAATAAGGTACACCTGCCACACCTGAGGAGCAGTTGTGCAACTGAAGAATTTAGACAAAGGTGCGACTACCTAATTACTCAGCTCCCCTTTTTCCCTCCCGAAGTTAGAACTTGACTCTGCCCATGGGATTTATTTTTTTTAACTTGTCGTGCAGAAGTTGGAAGTTCAAATCACAAGACCAGACGATGACTCATCTGTTCATTGTCCCCTGGCATTGCGTGCCAATTTGCAAATGAACTTTACTCTTGTCAAAGTGCGGATTTATTTTTTAATCCATTCATTAGTTGTGGACATCTCTGCCTGCGCCAGCATTAGATGTTTAATTCCAGATTTTTATTGAATTCAAATTTCACCATCTGCTGTGGTGGGATTCGAACCCAGAGCATTACCCTGGGTTTTCTGGACTACTAGTCCAGCCACAATGCCACTGCGCCATTGTCAGTAAATGGAACATATTCCCAATTCAGGCACAGAGTGTAGTGTGATGTATCCTGAGGTCAGGTAGAGCCCAAGTAGTATTAAAATGATGGATAGTTTGAGTATTCCACACTCCATACTCACTTGACAGGAATACAGAGTGGCATAATACAAGCCAGCCTCCTAAAATGTTTCACCCTTTAAAACTAAAAGACAGTGTTGTGGTGAGTGTGCTCATGAGTTGTTGTGGAGGCATGCCAGGAATGTGCAAACGTAGAACCATAGAAAATTACAGCTCAAAAACAGGCCGTTTGGCCCTTCTTGTCTGTGCCGAACCATTTTTCTGCCTAGTCCCACTGATCTGAAGTTGGACCATATCCCTCCACACCCCTCTCATCCATGAACCCGTCCAAGTTTTTCTTAAATGTTAAAAGTGACTCCGCATTTACCACTTTATCCGGCAGCTCATTCCGCACTCCCACCACTCTCTGCGTGAAGAAGCCCCCCCTAATATTCCCTTTAAACTTTTCTCCTTTCACCCTTAACCCATGCCCTCTGGTTTTTTTTCTCCCCTAGCCTCAGTGGAAAAAGCCTGCTTGCATTCACTCTATCCATACCCATCAAAATCTTATACACCCCTATCAAATCTCCCCTCATTCATCTACGCTCCAGAGAATAAAGTCCTAACCTATTCAATCTCTCTGTAACTCTGCTGCTCAAGTCCCAGCAACATCCTTGTGAACCTTCTCTGCACTCTTTCAACCTTATTTACATCCTTCTTGTAACTAGGTGGCCAAAACTGTACACAATGCCCTAAATTCGGCCTCACCAATGCCTTATATGACCTTACCATAACACTCTAACTTTTATACTCGATAGTCCGATTTATAAAGGCCAATGTACCAAATGCAAGCCAGTCTCCTGCAATGTTTCATTCTTTGCAATTAAAAGACAGTGTCGTAGAGAGTGTGCTCATCAGTTGTTGTGGGGGGCATGCCAGGAATGTGCTAACACTGGGGTGGCCCGGTGGTTAGCACTGCTGTCTTACAGCACCAGGGACACAGGTTCAATACTGGCACTGTCTGTATGGAGTCTGCACATTCTCCCCGTGTCTGTACGTGTTTCCTCCAGGTACTCCAGTTTCCTCTCACAGTCCAAAGATGTGCTGGTTAGATGAATCGGCCATACTAAGTAATACCTTAGTGTCAGGGGGATTAACTAGGGTAAATATATGGGGTTAAAGGGATAGGGCTGGGTGAGATTCTTGTCGGTGCAGACTCGATGGGCCGAATGGCCTCCTTCTGCACTGTTGGGATTCTATGATTTAATGTTAAAGTGCCAACCACTCCGTTCTAGGTTGCCAAGCCTCCCAGAATCTCAAGCCAAAGATGACAGGATTCTCCCAACCCGCTGGCCTACTATTTTAGTGTAGAGAGCTGGGAGACTCTCGGGTGGCCAATTTGCACGATCCGCGCCTGGCATCCATTTCTCCGTGCCTCTCCCAACACTGGATTTCTCGCACCTTCAGCTCCATGCCAGAAATTGGCGCGGAGCTGCCTAATCTATGCCTCCTCCAATTTAAATGCCATTTGAGTATCGTTAGTGAGGCCCGGGACTGAAGTCTCCAGGCCTGCCAGGGTCTCCTCCCCGGCAGCAGCAGTGGTTCACTCCAGCAGGATTTGCAGTAAATCCCCACTTGTGGGGAGCTGGCGGCCCGACCCCGCTGGAATGAAGAGGAGGTAATCAAGGGCACACCCCCCCCGACCCCCATTATGGTCAGGTGGAGGGGGGTGCTGCCCCCTTGGCATTGACATCTTGGCATTGCCAGCCTGAACCCTGAGGGCCCAATTTTCAGCCAGCCTAAGCTGAAAATTGGCTGCATTCCTGAGAGGTACATTCCTGAAACTCACACCCATCTGACGAAAGAACGGTGTGTTCCGAAAGCTTGCGGCGATTTCTACAAATAAACCTGTTGGGCTTTAAGCTGGTGTTGTGAGACTTTTTTCTGTTTTTCCCCAGTCCAACGCCGGCATCTCCATATCATTCCTGAAAGGTAGACAGCAAGCAAAACAAGTTTTGATGACGACAAGTGCAAGACCCGTGTTTGCCAGACAGAAACAGCTTACAAAAAACATTTCCAATAGCGAGATAAAAATTAAGATATACTTTGGTTACAGCGTGTTTAGAGTTCGGTTTGTTTTCGAGATCCTGTCCAGTAGAGTACAGGGACTGGCTTAGCAGCCAATCTCGAAGTTTGCTTTCTATCTGCTTCTGTAAAGATTCAATCTTCTTTAAGTCCTGTCCAATAAAAGAAATTCATTGTACCAGTGATGCCCTGGTCTATTCAAAGGAGTGAATGGACCCTTCACACATCAGATGAATTAGGATAGAGTAGGTGCTGATAAATGTGCAGTCGAGCGCCGAGGGGGAGAACAAAGGAGAGAGAATGGAGAGAAAATTTATCGGTAAAGCCATCAACACGTAAGCGAGAAATTGATCCGACTTTGGTAACATTACCAAGTTGGCTTTCATTGGGGGATTGTAAATTAATTTCAGGATTTTAGTCGTTATTTTGGGTTTTTGATTAGGATCGAAATTTATTAACTCTTTGGCCGGAATGTTACCACTCTTCATGCCAGCAGGATTTTCCTGAATGAAGGTCTGTCCGGATGCCAAGTTCTCCGACTTTGCTGCAGCAGGAGTGAGGCGTGAAGGGCCGGTAAGATCGCACCCTTGCGTTCAGATGTACATTAACCACACAATCAGTGAAAAATAGTTCAGCAAAGCAAAATACGCCGACTAAACAATGCATTTTCTCACTCAAAGTGAGCACAAATTAGTTCAAGTTTATTTATTGGTATCACAGGTAGGCTACATCAATGCTGCAATGATATTACTGTGAAAATCCCCCAGTTGCCACACTCTGGCACCTGATTAGATTATACTGAAGAAGAATTTAGCACGGCCAATGCCCCTAACCAACACATGCAGCACAGTGGCACAGTGGTTAGCACTGCTGCCTCACAGTGCCAGGGACCTGGGTTCGATTCCCGGCTTGGGTCACTGTCTGTGTGGAGTTTGCACATTCTCCCTGTGTCTGTGTGGGTTCCTCCGGGTGCTCCAGTTTCCTCCCACAGCCCAAAGAAGTGCTGGTTAGGTGAATTGGCCATGCTAAATTCTCCCTCTGTGTACCCGAACAAGCGACTTGTGGATTTTCACAGTAACTTCATTGCAGTATGAATGTAAGCCTATCTGTGACAAATAAAATGACTTTTTACTTCATTTTTTCAGACTGTGGGAGGAAACCAGAGCACCCGGAAGAAACTCATGCAGACAGGGGGAGAACGTGCAAACATAGATAGACTCAAGCCGGGAATTGAACCTGGGTCCCACTGCTGTGAGGCAGCAGTGCTAACCACTGTGCCAACAGTTGGTGAGCCGTGAGTGACAAATCTGACTGTGATGTACAAAATGGAGAAATCTAACTTTCTCTGTTCATTCTGGGTGAGTGGCAAGGCCAGCATTTATTGCCCAGCCCTAGTTTCTCTTAAGTAGATGGCCTTGGGGTCATGCTTTCTCGAACCGCTGCAGCCCATGTGGCGAAGGTGCTCCTACAGTCCTGGAACCCAGTGACAATGAGGGAACGGTGGCACTCTTCCAACTCAGGTCTGTGTGTGACAGGCAGGGGGACTGGGAGGTGGCTTTCTCACACACCCAGGTGGTTTGCGGTCACATCGGAAGGTGTGTGTTGTTTGGCCTGATTCCAATGGCACCTAAAAATGTCTCTCTTATAATCCTCTTTGTGTAATTGGCCTTAAGACAGGGAAATCCATCATGGTTAAATCACAATGGCGCACTGCGGAATTTGTTGCGGTGTTTTGTGTAATATGACTCGGCAGGTGGGCTGTTTGTGTGTCTGACTGTTCATTTGTCTGCCTGAAGTCACACTGTTCCAGATATTAAAAAATACCTCTGCCTTGTTTGCAGTTTGACAGCAATTTAAGTTTTTTTTTCAAAGCAGCCTCCCCGTTCTGAATCCACTGTTTAGGAAAAGTCCCTAATGTTTGTAAAAATGATGGATGCGCAAGAGCACAATAAACACAGTGCCGTACGTACGTTCATTACAGCCTTTTAGAACTGAGGTGAGGAGAAATTTCTTCCCCCAAAGGGTGGTGAATGTGTGGAATTCACCACCACAGAAAGTAGTCGAGGCCAAAATGTCGTGCGATTTCAAGAAGGAATTAGATATAGCCCTTGTGGCTAAAGGGATCAACGGATATGAGAGGAAGGGGTGATCAGGGTAGTGAATTAGATGAATGGTGGAGCAGGCTCGAAGGGCTGAATGGCCTTCTCCTGCTTCTAATTTCTATATGTCCCCTCGTGGCCCCTTTGTTTTCAGTGGGAAGACATTAATTGGCTGTGATTCAGGGAAACTTTGGATGGTAGTTAATGGTGGTGATGGGGTTAGACCATAAGACATAGGAGCAGAATTAGGCCACTCAGCCCATCGAGTCCACTCCTCCATTCAATCATGGCTGATATTTTTCTCATCCTCATTCTCCTGCCTTTTCCCCATTAACCCCTGATCCCTTTATTAATCAAGAACCTATCCATCTCTGTCTTAAAGACACTCAATGACCTGGCCTCCACAGCCTTCTGCAGCAAAGAGTTCCACAGATTCACGACTCTCTGGTTGAAGAAGTTCCTCATCTCTGTTTTAAAGGGTCGTCCCTTTAGTCTGAGGTTGTGCCCTCTGGTTCTAGTTTTTCCTACTAATAGAAACATCTTCTCCATGTCCTCTCTATCCAGGCCTCGCAGTATCCTGTAAGTTTCAATGAGATCCCCCCTCTTTCTTCTAAACTCCAACAGACCCAGAGCCCTCAACCATCCTTCATACAACAAGCTCTTCATTCCAGGGATCATTCATGTGAACCTCCTCTGGACCGTTTCCAAGGCCAGCACATCTTTCCTTAGGTATGGGGCCCAAAACTGCTCACAATACTCCAAACGGGGTCTGACCAGAGCCTTATACAGCCTCAGAAGTACATCGCTGCTCTTATATTCTCACCCTCTCGACATGAATGCTAACATTGCATTTGCCTTCCTACATGCTGAATGAACCTGCACATTAATCTTAAGAGATTCTTGAACAGGGAATCCCCAGTCCCTTTGTACTTCTGATTTCCTATTTCCCCATTTAGAAAATAGTCTATGCCTCCATTCCTCCTTCAAAGTGCATAACCTTATACTTTTTGCACATTGTATGCCATTTGCCACTTCTTTGCCCACTCTCCTAACCTGTCCAAGTCCTTTTTCAGCCCCCCTGCTTCCTCAATACTACTTGTCCCTCTACATATCTTTGTGTAATCTGCAAACTTAGCAACAGTTTCAGTTCCTCCCTCCAAATCGCTAATGTATACAGTGAAAAGTTGTGCTCCCAGCACTGACCCCTGAGGCACACCATTAATCACCGGCTGCCATTCTGAAAAGGGCCCCTTTATCCCCACTCTCTGCCTTCTACCAGTCAGCCAATCCTCTATCCATGCCAGGATCTTACCCTTAACACCATGGGCTCTTAACTTATTTAACAGTCTCCCATGCAGCACCTTGTCAAAGGCCTTCTGGAAATCTAAATAAAATCATGTCCACTGGTTCTCCTTTGCCCACTCTTGTGGGCTTCCTTGTTACCTCCTCAAAGAACTCTAACAGATCTTTTCAGACATGACCTCTCCTTGATGAAGTGCTGGCTCAATCCTAAATTATCATGCACTCCCAAATACTCACAATCTCATCTTTAATAATGGACTCTAAAATCTTGCCATTGACCGAAATCAAGCTAACCAACCTATAATTTCCTGTCTGCTGCCTCCCTCCTTTTTTAAACAGTGATGTTACATTCGCTACTTTCCAGTCCTCTTGTACCGTCCCTGCCTCCAATAATTCCTGAAAGATCACTACCAATGCCTCAATAATTTCCTCAGCTATCTCTTTTAGGATCCTGAGGTGTAGTCCATCTGGTCCAGGTGATTTATCTACCTTCAGTTTTCCCAGAACCTTCTCCTTAGTGATGGCCTCTACACTCACCTGGGCCCCCTGACTCTCCTGGAGCTCTGGCATCCCACTAGTGTCTTCCACCGTGAAGACTGATGCAAAGTAACTACTCAGTTCCTCTACCATTGCTTTGTTTCCTATTATTGCTTCTCCAGCCTCATTTTCCAGTGGTCCAATGCCTATTTTTGCCTCTCTCTTACCTTTCATATATTTAAAAAAACTTTTCCTATCTTTTTTGTATTACTAGCTAGCTTACACTCATATTTCATCATCTCTCCCCCTTATTGCTTCTTTAGGGCTACCACCAGCCAGCTGAGGAGAGCCCTGTTTTGCCTCTTTTTGTGATATTGAGTGGTAATCGGGCACTTAGCTGGGCAGCAGTGGGCCTCCCGTGATCAAGGCCTCCAGGGGTGGAAGACCCACTCGTTGAGAGCTGTCAGCCAATCAAAAGCATAGCAGCTCTTTGGCGATCAGCGCCACTGGGAGGTGGTGCTCAGCATCAGTACTACACCCACCCCGTGGTCTGGGATCACGAGGGACGCAGGTGTTGACAGGTGATGGTGGCGGAGGGGAAGGGAGGTGAGGGAGCAGGAGGGGAGGGCAGGGGAGGGGAGTAGGCAGGGGAGGGGAGTAGGAAGGGAGGGGGAGGGGGAAGGGGAGGGGGAGGAAGAATAGAAGGGGGAATAGAAAGGGGGGAAGAAAAGGGGATAGGAGAAACGGAAATGGGGAGACAGCTTCCCATACACCACAGGATGAATGCCAATGGCAGTGGGATAAAGCCCTCCATTGGGCAATAATTGCCCAGCACAGGGAGAGAGGGGAGGAGGGGATAGGTCATTTACGAGCCTTGCCGCCAGAGACTTAATCAGGGTGGGGGTGGGGCAGGAGCAGGACAGGGAGGTGGCGGAGATGATTGGCAATGTCCCCATCAGCCACCTTTAATTCATCTACCTTTTCGTGATGCTGAGAGCTATATCTAATTATTTTTCAAATATTCCCACACACACATGAGAAACATACACCACAAGTTCCAGGAAGATCCCAGCTTTGGATGGGCTCAGATTTCCGCTGTGAAGGAGAGCCTCTTGGTGAAAATGGTCTGGAAATCCTAAGTCGTTCCCCTGAACATCTAGCGCTCCCTATTTTTGTGGGAGCGGGACTGGAGACAAGCTGGGATTCACAGATGAACAGTTCACAGAGGCAGCTGGTCCACTGAAATGAAATTCTGGTCAGCCACATGAGGGGAATCTGGAGCGCGCGCATGAGACCAGGTAGGAGCTGAACTTAGCAAACTCCCTTGGATCATCTTTGGGGAAGTAAGGTACCCCTTTGTGTATGATCCCAGGACACCTGTTGGGTAGGTAAGTCAGCCTTTGGGACTGTTAAAAGTAAGCATGATTGTGCGTAAAAAGTGCCAAAACTAATTAGAACCGTCAATGGATATTAGGTGAGTTGGCATGGAGGGGGTAAGGTCAAAGGGCAATGGGTGAAGACATGCATTGGTTATAGGGATGTGGGCATAAGAAGCTTTGTGAGTGGTCAGAGGGGCATAGAATCCTACAGAGCAGAAGAAGGCCATTCAGCCCATCAAGTCTGCACTGACCACAATCCCACCCAAGTCCTATCCCCATATCCCATGCATTTACCTTAGCTAGTCCCCCAGACACTATGGGGCAATTTAGCATGGCCAATCCATCTAACCTGCACATCTTTAACTGTGGGAGGAAACTGGAGCACCCAGAGGAAACCCACGCAAACATGGGGAGAATGCGCAAACTCCTCACAGGCAGTGACCTAGCCAGGACTCGAACCTGGGTCCCTGGAGCTGTGAGGCAGCAGAGCCACTGTGCCACCATGCTGCCCTAGGAGTTAATGTAGGAGTATGAGGAACCATGGGTCGGTAGGGAGCGGGGTGTGAAATGACAGATTAGCATGAAGAGTGAGGATGTGAGAGTGAAAGCTGTTTTTCTTTTCAATCTTATTTATTTATTTAACTTTGCTGGATCACAGAGGTAGACCTTTCGCCCAGCCTGCCTCTACACAGTGGGTCCAACTTCCAATCCAGCCCGGAATTCTCCCATCTCCAAGCAGCAAACCCAGGGACCAAAACTTGGGATTGGGTCTCCCCTCAGCAGCTTTCAGCCCGGGCAGGACCGCCAGTTAAATCCACCCTTCCTGGATCTGAGAGCGGAATATCAATCAGGATTCCTTCTATCGACTGGCATTCCATTACTTTGCCTACTGCCTCTTAATTCCTGCCCAGACAATCTGAAACGCAAAACAACCACAACAACAAAAAAAACAAGCTTGGTTAATATTCCCCTAAATCCCAGGAAGGGGATTAATTAGACAATATACAGTGAGTACTCACAAGCTAGCAAGGAGTACTTGCTAGCAAGGAGAACATACACGCAGCGCAATGCACTGCTAGGTATTCTGTCGATTCATACAGATAATTAGCAGTTATAGTTAATCAGGGCAAATGAGAAATGAGCAACTTTCTAATCCCTAGCCCACATAGCCCACCAATCATAGCATAGGTTTTTGCCCTTTCTTATCCAAAAGAAAACCGTCTCCTTCATTAGCATAAAATGTCACCATATCTTGTTTTTTGGTATTTGTCATGGTAACTTGTCTTTATTTCGTCCTGTGGCCAAGGCTGGGAATGCAATGATTAGGAAACTGACACAAGGTTAGATTAGTCTCTTTCCTGAATAGCAACCGTTGACCTCAACGAGGCCTTTTCTCATAATAAGCTTTATTCCATTCTTGCTGACAGAATTGCCAGCTATAGTTGTTGTGACTTAATTTCCACATGTGGAAAAGAGATGCTGCTGCAGTCAAATAGCTTGCTGCCAATCTCTGGCAATGCTTAGCCATGGTTTTCCAAGCAACGTCATAAGGTAGGTAGAGCAGGAGAAATAAGTTGATGAACAAGGAGGGGAAGAAAAAACATGCAGGTTTATTTGAAACTCTCCCAACGAGGTGCAGCCCAACATTGCTGAAGAGTGGGAGTGCAAACCTTATATATAAAATGGCAAACACACAGAAAATAACTTAAGGTGTGGAGCACATGATCTCGATAATAATAGGATGCCTTGACAATTATCGTTAATTAATTGTTGGTAACCTTTTCTAAGTAGCTGTAGCGAATGTTATTGCTTTTTATTTAACTACTGCTCCAGCCCAACAGTGCAGTGGCACAGTGATTAGCACTGCTGTCTCACAGCTCTAGGGACCCAGGTTCAATTCCAGCTTTGGGTCACTGTCTGTGTGGAGTTTGTACATTCCCCTCTGTGTCTGTGTGTGTTCCCTCTAGGTGCTCTGGTTTCCTCCCACAGTCCAAAGATGTGTGGATTGGCCATTAAAAATTGTCCTTTAGGGTCCAAAGATGTGCAAATTAGGTGGATTGGCCATGCTAAATTGTCCTTTAGTGCCCAAAGATGGGCAGATTAGGTGGATTGGCTATGCTAAATTGTCCTTTAGTGCCCAAAGATGCGCAGATTAGGTGGATTGGCCATGCTAAATTGTCCTTTAGTGCCCAAAGATGTGCAGATTATGTGGATTGGCCATGCTAAATTGCCCCTGAGTGTCCAAAGATGTGTGGGTTAGATGAATTAACCATTACAAATGTAAGGGGTTATGGGGATAGGGCAGGGGAGAGGGCCTGTATAAGATACTCCATCAAAGAGCTGGCATAGACTCAATGGGCCAAATGGCCTCTTCGCTGTAAGGACTCTATTACTCTAGCCCCTCCACACCAAAAGCTAAGGAACCCAAAAATAAACAAACCCTTGGATTAGTGTCAGCAGTTGTGGGATATCCTTGGCGCAATCTGAGTGCCAGACAGTGCCAGGGAGGTTTGTAGCTATCTGGATGTAATCCATCGCGATTTAAGCCACAAGATGAAGCAGTCACTGAAGATGTCTTTGTTCTGTTTTTTTCTTGTTTGAAGCACAGTATTCATCAGCAGGTTTGGAAGCACAGTGGAAGCACATTTGGCCACCGCGAGATGTTAACAAAGGACTTTTTTTTTGCCTGGTGAGCTGATAACAAGACCTTCGTATCGTGAATCGAGGCTCCGGGCAAAGACCTATTTGTTTGTTTGGGAGAAGGAAGATTCCTGTCAGCTGTTGCTTTCATTCTGTGATCTTAAAAAGCGGGTTTTGCTGGAATGAATCGAGTGTGTGTTAGGAACTGGGAGCGAGGGGTCACTTGTAATAGATATTGAATGAAATGTTCCCAGGGGCTGAGTGCAGTGCACGCAGAACTTCCTCTGTCACATGCCTGTTTGCTGCTCTCAATTTTGGCACAGAAGTTTCCCTTCAAAAATTGAGCCTGAATTCATTCATTATTGCAGTTTAATTCACATCATTGATTACTTTACTTGAGGGGGGCGGGGGGGGGGGGTGTTATTGTTAATAGCAAATGTTTCAATCATTTTTACACCACATCGTTTGAACTTGACTGCAGCTGGCTCTAATAATGCCCAAATTCTCCGAAACTGGGACAGTTAACACCAGCATGCAGCCACACCACAGTAATGGAGACACACAACGATGGGTGTTATGAGGAGGTGGAGGAGGAGGTGACATCCTAGGAATATAGAAACCAGAATCAGGAGAAGGCCATTTGGCCCTTCGAGCCTCCCTCATTTCAACCATTGCTGATCACTGAATTCAATATCCTAAACCCGCCTTCCCCCTCCCTTTATCCCCAAGAGGGATGTCTAAATTCTTCACACAGCATTTTGGCCTCAGCTTTTAAAGTAAAAGGTTATTTATTAGTGCCACAAATAGGCTTACATTCACACTGCAAAAATCCCTAGTCACCACGTTCTGGTGCCTGTTCAGGTACACTGAGGGAGAATTTAGCATGGCCACTGCACCTAACCAGCACCTCTTTTGGACTGTGGGAGGAATCCAGAGCAAACCCATGCAGACACAGGGAGAATGTGCAAACACCACACAGACAGCGACTCAAGCCAGGAATCGAACCTGGGTCCCCGGTGCTGTGAGGCAGCAGTGCGAGCCACTGTGCCACCACGCTGCCGCAGCTACTTTCTACAGTAGTAAATTCCACAGATTCACCACTCTCTTGACTGTGTCCACACTTCCCACTGCCTCAGAAAAGCAGCCAGCATAATCAAAGACCACTGACACCACTAATCAATGCACCCTGGACATTCTCACTTCCATCTTTATCCGTCAGGAAAAAGATAAAAAAACTGAGATCATGCATCAACCGACTCAAGAACAACTTCTTCCCTGCTGCCGTCAAACTTTTAAATAGCCCTATCACATACTAAACTGATCTTTCTCTACATCCTAGCTATGACTGTAACACTACATTCTGCACCCTTTCCTTCTTCTCTATGTGTTCTGTGAACAGTATGTTTTGTCTGTGCGAGAAACAAAACTTGTCACTGTATCCCAATACATGTGACAATAATAAATCAAATCAAATTGAAATCAAATCTCTGGGTGAAGAAATTTCTCCTCATCTCAGTCTTAAAAGGTTTACCCCTTATTGTTAAACTATGACCCCGAGTTTTGGACTCCCCATCATTGGGAACATTCTTTCTGAATCCTGTCTGACTCTGTTAGAGTTTTATAAGTTTATATGAGATGTCCTCTCACTCTTCTAAACACCAGTGAATATAATCCTAACTGATATAGTCTGTCCTCATATATCAGACCTGCCATTCTCAGAATCTGCCTGGTAAACTTTTGATTTACTTTGATTTGATTTATTATTGTCATATGTATTAACATACAGTGAAAAGTATTGTTTCTTGTGCACTATACAGATAAAGCATACCATTCATAGAGAAGGAAAGGGGACAGTGCAGAATGCAGTGTTACAGTCATAGCTAAGGTGTCAAGAAAGGTCAACTTAATGCGAGGTACATTCACTCAAAAGTCTGACAGCAGCAGGAAAGAAGCTGTGCTTGTGTTGGTTGGTACGTGACTCAGACTTTGTCTTCCCGACAGAAGAAGGCGGAAGATGGAATGTCCAGGGTGTGTAAGGTCCTTAATTATGCTGGCTGCTTTACAGAGGCAGCAGGAAGTGTAGACAGAGTCAATGGATGGGAGGTTGGTTTGAATAATGGATTGGGCTATGCCCTGTATAGGAAGGACATCCTTCCTCAGATAAAGACCTCAAAACAGCACTATGATCTAAGCTCTGGAATTCCCTCAGTAAACCTCTCTGCCTCACTTCCTCCTTCAAGTTGCATCTTAAAATCTAACACTTTAACCAAGCTTTTGTTCATCTGTTTTAATGTGACTTTATGTGGCTCCAAAGTGCAAGTTAAATACAAGCTGTTTTTGTGACAGCAGATCCGTAATTCCACCTCTAACGCTTAGGCTTGAATTGTAGAGTTCTGGGTGCAAAATGTGGAAAAACATTTGTTCCCTTTCCTAATGCTGATATCATTCACCTTGCTAAGCTAATTTTTTTTTCCTCAGTCACAAGTAGGCTGACATTCACATTGCAATGAAGTTACTGTGAAAATCCCCTAGTCGTCACACTCTGGTGCCTGTTGGGATACACTGAGGGAGAATTTAGCACGGCCAATGCATCTAACCAGTACGTCTTTGGACTGTGGGAGGAAACCGGAGCCTCCCACGGAGGAAACCCACGCAGACACAGGGAGAACATGCAGACTCTGCACAGACAGTGCCCCAAGCTGGGAATCGAACCCAGGTCCCTGGTGCTGTGAAGTAGCAGTGCTAACCACTGTGTGCCATCATAGAACATAAGATGCTAAGGACATTCATTTGCCTCCTCAACCGAAATAAACATCAACTTTTTACCCAAAGCAAGACTGTTCTTCAAGGGCAAAAGTAGTTCCGCACTTTTGCAAAAAGATGAAATTTCCTAATTGTAGGAAAATCAGTTTTGGTCTGCAAGATAAAGACAGAAAGTGTTGGAAAAACTCAATGGGAGGAATTTTCATGTTCCACCCATGATAGGAATCGTAGCAGGTGGATCACGGACCATGGATCTCAGTCGGAATTTTCAGGTCTTGGAGTGAGCATAGCCGGAAAATCCCACCCAGACAGTCTGTTGGAACTCGAAAGGTTAACTTTCTTCCTCTGCTGCCAAGCCTGCTGAGTTTTTCTGGCATTTTCTGTTGTTATTTCAGACCCTCAAGCACCCACAGTATTTTGTTTTTGTCTTAGAATTTATCAGAATGTAAGGTTGCTCTGTTGATACATGGGTCTCCAATCTTTCAGCTTGTCCATAGAATCCCCACAGTGAAGAAAGAGGCCATTCAGCCCATCGCCTCCCCAAAAGAGCATTTTACGCAGGCCGACCCAACCTACCCTACCTTATCCTCGTAACCCGATGCATTTATAATGGCTGATCCACCGAACCTACACATCTTTGGACACCAAGGTCAATTTAGCATGGCCAATCCACCTAACCTGCACATTGTTGATACCAAGGACAATTTAGCATAGCAATCCACCTAAGCTGCATATCTTTGAACACCAAGGCAATTTAGCATTGTTAATCCACCTAACCTGCACATTTTTGGACACTAAGGGTCAATTTAGCATGGTCAACCCACCTAACCTGCACATCTTTGGACACTAAGGGTCAACTTAGCATGGTCAACCCATCTAACCTACACATCTTTGGACACTAAGGGCAATTCAGCACGGCCAGTCCACCTAATCTGCACATCTTGGGACACTTAGGGGTAATTTAGCATGGCAAATCCACCTAACCTGCACACCTTTGGACTGAGGTAGGAAACTGGAGCACCCAGAGGACACCCTCCGCTGACACAGGGAGAATGTGCAAACACCACACAGACAATAACCCGAGGTCAGATTTGAATCTGGATCCCTGGCACTGTGAGGCAGCAGTGCTGACCACTGTGCCACTGTGCCACCCAGCTGAGGACACAGGTGATAATGATGGGACGCTTAAAATGAAGGAGGGTCAAAAAGGTGAGAATTGGAAGCGTTACCTCCCAGGGTTGTGGGGCTAGGGGAGGTGACATTTTGATTGTATTAACTATATGCGGTTTCTCCGTAAGCCCTGCTCCCTCTATTACTTCTCTGCAGTAAAGGCCACCATCATGTCTGCACAAGATTTGCAAAGTACCATTAATCTAACGCAAGTGTGATGTTGGGTAGGCAAAGGTAAACCAAATGCAGTTCACCAAAATTCAGTTTTAAACTAAAGGTGACCTTTATGTTCAGGGTGGTGGGTTAACATGAATTGAACTTTAGACTGACTATGGTGAAAAATAAATAGTAGTTTGCATGTTAAAACATTGTTGTCCCATAACCAACATCTGTTCCTACTCACCATAAACAGCTGATGAGAGAAAAATGCACGAAGCCCATTTCAAAGCTTTCAAACACAAACACGCTAAACCCTCAGTTTTACATTTAGCTGTTAAGCTGGTCTCAAAATGATTCATTTCCCCTGACGCCCACACAGTGAAAAATCATCCCTATTTATAATATTTAATAGTGCAGAGAATGAAAAATAACTTATGCTCAAATAGTTGGAAGTTGTGTCCAGACTAAAACTTGGCCTCCATGCAGCTTAGATATTCAGTTATGTTTTGGCAAAATAAAGTCTAATGTTGATAGTTTGCGCGATACGTTGACTGGGGTTGTCCAATCGTAATGTGGTCTGTGAATCGTCCATTCTCATGGACTGTGGGTACAATTGTACATCCATAATGGCACGGTGGCGCAGTGGTTAGCAGTGCTGCCTCACAGTGCTAGGGACCTGGGTTTGATTCCTGGCTTGGATCACTGTGCAATTTGCATGTTCTTCCTATAACAGTGTGGTTTTTTTCTGGGTGCTCCAGTTTCCTCCCACAGCCTGAAAGACTGGCTGGTTAGCTGCATTGACCTAAGTGTGGTGACTAGGGGAATTTCATTGCAGTGTTAATGTGACTAATAAATGTAAACTTTAGGTGACAGCACTTAGGCTTTTTCCAAGTGGATGTTCTTAGTTCAAAACTCAGCGCTAGGGATCGAGCATTTTATTCAGTTATTATTCGGCTGTTAATGTAAACACCCTCCAAGCATTCCAGTTTAATGTGACAAAAAAGGACAGGATGCAATCCTTAACTCTTTTAACAATCTTCCTTTATTTAACACAAACTCAAACTTAAAATGGTTGCAACACTTTAACTCTTTTGCTGAACCTTAACTCTTAATTGAACCTTAACTCTTAACCAAATATTAGGGCCAGAATTTTCTGACCATTCGCACCAGCTGGATTTTCCCATCCTGCTGCAGGTTATGGTTCGAGTTAGACACCCCAAAGTGTTTTGTAGACCCTGCCTGAATCCTAAGTTTTGCCTCTTGAATTTGGCTACAGCAAGCATGACATGTTTCACTTCAGGTATGATTCAAATGACCCACTAGGGAGCTTTTATCAAACAAAGTTTATAAGTCTTAATGAATATTTCTAATGTGTTCCAATTAAAGCCAAAACCCATAGACAACAAAAACCCCGATTCACAGATTCAACACAGCACAGACTAATTCTCACATGATACTAGGATCGAGGCCATTCGTTGAATTCTGCAGTTCAATGCTCTTGAGACTCAGAACACTTTGAAGACAAAACAGCTTTCCAAAGCACCAGAAAGACTCTGGTCCAGCTCCCAAGAACAATAGATTTTTACTCGTCAGGAAAACCGATAGAACTTTCAAAACAATAGGGAAAGAGGGAAAACACTTCTTTTAGCTTGCTGTCCCTTCTAAAACTCAACTCTAACTTGCAGTTCCAAACTGGAAATGAAATTCCTGTTAACTGAGCTGCACACAGTTCTTTTTCTCCTCCCAACAATGACATTAATGACATAACCTAAGGCTGTGAGCATGAGACACATTGACTGTGAAAGCTGCAGAGATCATGATTTAAAAAAAACTTTCTTAGAGGGACACTAACATCACAAATTGGAGATTTTGCTTGTCGCCAAAATCTCAGTCTTTGCTGCAGCAGTAGTGTGGCGTGAGTGGATTTTAAGATCATGCCCTAGCTCTTCAACTGAAAACAAACGCTACCCAGTTAGAATGAAGTGGTTGAGTCAGTTCCTGATATAGAATCTGTCCTCATGATCTCTCTAAAGATGCCCTTCAGGGCACACTGCTTCTTGCAATGTTTGATCTCTGGAATTGTCACTAGAAGCAAAGGCTACAAATGTGTCCTTTAACCTGAAAAATGTTTCAACTTTCCCAGAAGGTTGTCTGGCATCCAGCCAATGGTGTAACCAGAGACTGATCACATGACTCAAACAGCCAATGAAATTACTTGTAAACAATGCCATTATACTTGCTTCAGATTGCATGTAGCCCACATCAAACCCAAAAATTTTGATGCCATCAAGCCTAAGTCAATGTAAACAACTTCCCATACTTGCTCACCAGAGGAAGCTTCAGGCCACAGTCCTCAGACCAGGTCATGGCTCACAGCAACTTTACGAACTTCATTTGTTTTTAATGATAAGTTGACCAAAAATCCCAGCATGCTTAACTGTCAGCCATTTTAAAGCAAATATTGCCATTATAGACCCTGATCCCGCTGCCCAAAGGCATTTGGAATCTGCTTTTCATTTAGATAATAATTTGCCTTTCTATTTCTTTCTGCCAAATGGATAACCTCACGTTTACCCACATTAAAATCCATCCGGTCAAATTTTGGCCCATTCTCCTGGTCTATCTATATCCATCTGTAACTTAGCTCCCTCTCATTGCTGCTCTTGTTCTCCTTCATCGTCCTATAGCAGTAATATGTCAACGTGCGTAATAGCAAAAGCTCATCGTTTGAGCAACTCGAGGGGGGGATAAATTTGTGATTGATCACTCCAAAATACACTGCATTTTAACATATGAGCCTGTTACTTCCTCTGAATAGATCACTGGCAGGTTGCCTTTTTGGAGGGGCTCATGTTTTTGTTGAAATTCCAAAGCCCCCATCTCCCCTGACCTTTTTTGAAAGCCATAGTTCCCCATTGCTTTCTCCCAGGCCAAACTTTAACCAATCATAGCTAAGCCGATCTGAGCTTTGGAAAAGCAGCCGGCATAATCAAGGACCCCACACGCCCCGGATATTTTCTCTCCCACCTTCTTCCATCGGGAAAAAGATACAGAAGTCTGAAATCATGTACCAACCGACTCAAAAACAGCTCTTTCCCTGCTGCCATCAGACTTTTGAGTGAACCTACCTCGCATTAAGTTGATCTTTCTCTACACCCTGGATATGACTGTAACACTACTCTGTTTCCTTCTCTATGAACGGTATGCTTTGACAGTATAGCACGCAAGAAACAATACTTTTCGCTGTATACTAATACATGTAACAATAATACATCAAATCAATTCAAAGTCAATTTGTCAACCAATCAGCACTCTTTTCTCCTGTTGTGTAAATTATTGTGATCATTTGAAATTTGACTTTCTTGTGTTTGTCCTGATGAGTGCAAGACAAAAGGTTTTGGTTACAAGTATCTCTTTTCAGCAATATTCTGGTGCTTGTTGGATGAGAATTGAGGATCCGTTTAACACAAAGGTACAAAGAAAGTTGTGGAATTAACGATGCTAGCTTGACAACATCGAGAGCTCACTCTGGGGTCCTAGATTATTCTACGTTATGCTTAAGCACATTCTGCAAAAGGCTGAAGCAGTTTTCAGAAATGAATTTCTGAAGGTGTTTGAGAAACCCAAGGTGTGCCGCTAAACCCAATGGTATGAGTTATAAGACCATAAGACTTAGGAGCAGAATCAGGTCATTAGGCCCATCAATCATGGCTGATGATTTTCTCATCCCAATTCTCCTGCCTTTTCCCCATAACCCCTGATCCCCTTATTAATCAACTATTTATCTATTTCTGTCTTAAAGGCACTCTATGACCTGTCCTCCACAGCCTTCTGCGGCAAAGAGTTCCACAGATTCACCACTCTCTGGCTGAAGAAATTCCTCTCCATCTCTGTTTTAAAGAATTGAAAGCTATTTGTCTGTGACGTTTGTGTTAATGTGCCTGCCCAGATGCAGACATTTCCAAGAACTCAGTTAACACATCCCAATAATCTCACATTAATCAACTTAAAGTGCAGGAAAAAAGATGTTTTTACGATGTACAGGAAGTGTTTGGCGATTCTTTTGTTAGTGGTTAGTAAACAATAATATAATTATACAAATTACATTGCCATTACATTTTTGGCTCCAAACATGCTTTGATTCACATTTATTTCATTAGTCATTTGGTTGTTCAGAACTTGAATATTGCTCAAAAAAATACATCTTATCAAAACTTTTCATCTAGCACTCATCAGTACAATCGCAAAAATATCAAATCTGGGGGAGACAATACCTATATACTGTATAAGAACAGAATGCTGATTTGTTGGCAAGTGGACTCTGATTGGCAGTGGCATTGCTATGGAGAATGCACCAGTGACTGACAGTTAACTGCCAACCATTGTTAGAAAATTTAAACCATGTAACTTGGCTCTGATTGGTCAAGGTTTGCTCTGAAGAGTGAACATTTATTTAGTTTAGCTGAAAGAGACACAATGTATGTACTTATTCTTTCTGTCTGCAAAGAACAGGGCCCACTCAAAGGGCTAGATGGCCTACTCCTGCTCCTATTTCTTGTGTTCTTATTAATATCTGTATCTTCCAAGATACTCCATGGCATCATACCATGAGCCCAACTGATTGGCCATGCTAAATTGTCCCTTAGTATCCCAAGACGTGTAGGTTAGGTTGATTAATTGGGTGAATACATGGGGTTACAGGGATAGGGCCTGGGCAGGATGCTGTGCTGTAGAGGCAGTGCAGACTCAATGGGCCGGATAGCCTCTTTCTGCACTCTAGAGATTCAATGATTCTCATAGGGTTGTGCAGGAAATAACACAAAGTAACCTGATCAGGGTAGACATTATCCCATACATGTCCTTGATGTACTCTATTTCAGTGTTAAGCTTGCATGGTGAGCTTTGGCCCTGTGTGCAAGGTTGCTGATTAGCCCAGTCTTATAGCATGTATCCAGACAGGGGTATTGATCAGTGAAGGTAGGCTTGCTATAGGCCACAACAGTCAAGGTACAGATTGTACTCAATCAACCTATGCTTGCAAAACTCAGTTTGTTCCAGACACTCACCACCCTTTGTGTGAAAAGATCTGGACACTTTTGTATCTCTCCCCTCTCATCTTAAACCTATGCCTTCTAGTTTTAGACTCCCCTACATTTGGAAAAGGATGTTGATTATCTAGCTGATCTACAGCCCTCATTATTTTATAGATCTCTATAAGATCACCTCTCAGCCTTCTATGCTCCAAGGAAAAAAGCCCCAGTCTATCCAACTTCTCCTTCTAACTCAAATCATCAAGTCCCAGTAGCATCTTAGTAAATCTTTTCTACACTCTTTCTAGTTTAGTAATATCCTTTCTATAACAGGGTGACCAGAACTGTATACAGTACTCCAAGTGTGGCCTTACCAATGTCTTGTACAGCTTCAACAAGATGTCCCAACTCCTGTATTCAATGTTCTGACCAATGAAACCAAAACTTGCTGGACGTCTTCTTCACCATTCCACCCACCTGTGATTTTATTTTCAAGGAGCTATGAACCTGTACCCCTTAATCTCTCTGCCCTTTAACTCTCCCCAATGCCTTACCATTAACTGAGTAAGTCCAGCCCTGGTTCAATCTGCCAAAATGCATCACCTCACATTTATCAAACTTAAATTCCATCTGCCATTCATCAGCCCTCTGGCCCAATTGATCAAGATCCCACTGCAATCCGAGATAACCTTCTTCACTGTCCATATGCCACCAATCTTGGTGTCATCTGCAAACTTATTAACCATGCCTCATATATTCTCATCAAAATCATTAATATAAATGACAAGTAACAGTGGACCCAGCACTGATCCCTGAGGCACACCACTGGTTACAGGCCTCCAGTTTGAAAAACAACCATCTACAATCACCGCTTGCTTCTGTCATCAAGCCAATTTAGCTAACTCACCCTGGACCCCATGGGATTTAACCTTATGCAACAACCTACCATGCGGTACCTTGTCAAAGGCCTTGCTAAAGTCCATGTAGACAACATCAACTGCACTGCCCTCATCTACCTTCTTGGTTACCCCAAAAGAAACTCAATCAAGTTTGTGAATCATGATTTTCCACTTACAAAAGCCATGCGGACTGTCCCTAATCAGTCCTTGCATCTCTAAATGCCTGTAGATCCTGTCTCTCAAAATATCTTCCAATAACTTACCCATGACAGATGTGAGGCTCATTGGCCTGTAGTTCTCAGGCTTTTCTCTGCATCCCTTTTCAAACAAAGGCACAATATTTGCCACCCTCCAATCTTCAGGCACCTCACCTGTGACTATCGATAATTCAAATATCTCAGCTAGGGGACCAGCAATTTCCCCCCACAGCTTCCCACAATGCGCTGAGATATAATTCATCAGGTCCTGGGGATTTATCTACCTTGATGCGCTTTAAGACTTCCAGCACCTCCTTCTCGCCTTCTCCTCAAGCCATCACTATTTATTTCTCCAAGTTCCCTGACGTCCATATACTGCTCAATCACTACACTATATGATACAGTTATCCACAGGGCTTTTCTCAACACTATATACTGATGAGAAATATTCATTTAGGATCTCACCCATTTCTTATGAATCCGCACATAGATGACCTTGTTGATCCTTAACAGGCGCTACTCTCTCCCTAGTTACTCTTTTGCCTTTTATGCATTTGTAGAAGCTCTTTGGATTCTCCTTTGCTTTATCTGCCAAAACAATCCTGTCTCCCCTTTTTGCCCTCCTGATTTCTCTCTTTACTCCTACACCCTTTATACTCTTCAAGGGATTCACTTGATCACAGCTGCCTACACATGTCATGTGCCTCCTTCTCCTTCTTGACCAGGGCCTCAATATCCCAAGTCATCCAGGGCTTCCTACTTCTACCAGACTTGCCCTTCACTCCAAGAGGAATGTGCTTATCCTGAACCCTGGTTAACACAGTTTTGAAAGCCTCCCGCTTACCAGATGTCCCTTTGCCTTCCCACGGACTCCCCCAGTTAACTATTGAAAGTTCCTGCCTGATACGATCAAAATTGGCCTTGCTCCAATTTACCATTTTAACTTTTGGGCCAGACCTATCATTCTCCATAGCTATCTTAGTGCCCAACATTAGGTGTGATTCTGTGACTGAATAACATTTTGCTAAATATTCCTCAGTGTGTGTGCTAAACTTCATGCTGACAACAAGTGTAAGATTGTCAGTCAGGCTCACAGTGCACATATTTGTTTGTACCGGAAGCTACGTACATTACATATAAACGGTCTTGCCTTTTGCAGACAGAACGAACATGTACACACATTGCTTCTGTTGCAGCTAAACAAAGTGAGTGATGGCCATTCGCTGGTTCAGGGCAACGACTTAACCAATCAGAGTCAAGCTGCCAGGTTTAAATTTTCAAACAATGCTTGGCAGTTAATTGTCAGTCACCATTAGCTGGTGCATTCTCCATGGCAATGCCTCGACTAATCAGAGTCCTCCGGGCAACCAATCATCATTCTCTTCTCAAACAGTATCAATTTGTCGTTGCTCCTGACGTTGGTGTTCTTTGTGGTTGTCCTGATGAGTAAAAGGTGCAAAGTTTTGACAAAATGAAAATTAGCTGAGAATTAGAAATTCTTCTTAAAAGGGACTACTTACATTTAAGTAAGAAACACAAGGAAAATAAAGTTGAGGCCCAGTAAAATAAAGTTGCATAAGTAAACTAAAGTCAAACAAAGTTAATGCAAAGAAAGCAAATTGAAGGCATGACAGAACAGGTCAGTCATGTGAGGTTATAGACGTGACTTACAGATGTTGACTATCATGTGTCAATACTTACAGCACCTTCTTTGCACTTTAATTGAAGAAATGACATTTGACATGTGTAATCAACATATTAATTAGTACACATTACTGAAAAATGACACACATTAGCATTAGAAACGAGTTTCTTATTTTCTCGCCAACCACTGCCCAGCTGATAAGTGACACTTGGCATATACTGCTCAATCACTACACTATATGACACAATTATCCACAGGGCACCCCTCTCATCAGCTAGAGGTGTCACCATTACAAAAATAACTCCTTCCCCCACAAAGAAAGAGGAAGCCAAACATTTCTTTCAGGCAAGCCATACTCACTTAGGGGCATTCTGATCTACTCTATGTGTACAAGTTACATATGTCTTTATACTATCGGCCGTTTGGCTAAGATCAAACGCAGATCAAGCCCGAAATAGGGTGCAATGCCTTGCCTTGTCAGCCTGGATCTTGTTTGTCTCTCCTGTGGGAACCACAAAGTGGATTCAGTTGGAGTTTGAATTTGGTTTTTGGAGCAAGCAAGGAATGGATTTGGGTTTGCCCGGTCCATTCTGATTAAAGTTTATTTATTAGTGTCATAAGTAAGCTTATGCTAACACTGCAATGAAGTTACCGTGAAAATCCCCTAGTCACCACACTCTGGCACATGTTCAGGTACACTGAGGGAGAATTTAGCATGGCCGATGCACCTAACCAGCATGTCTTTCAGACTGTGAGAGGAAACCGGAGCACCCGGAGGAAACCAGGCAGACATGGGGAGCATGTGCAGACTCTGCGCAGACAGTGACCCAGGCCAGGAATTGGACCTGGGTCCCTGATGCTGTGAGGCAGCAGTACTAACCATTTTGCCACCATGCTGCCCTGAGCATAAGAACATAAGAAATAGGAGCAGGAGTAGGCCACCTAGCCCTTCGAGCCTGCCCCGCCATTCAATAAGATCATGGCTGATCTGTCGTGGCTCAGTTCCACATTCCCGCCCTCTCCCCATAACCCTTAATCCCCTTGCCTATCAAAAACCTATCAACCCGCGTTTTAAATAAAGCAAAGCATTAGCTTTGTATCTTTTTAATTTAAAAAAAAGTCTTTATACTATCCTTTAAGGTGAAAATATGACCTAAAGCAGAAAGTGTGTGGGATTTTATGGTCTCACTCGTCCCAAAACGGTAAGATCCTGCCCGGGATCGATGGACCTTTCCATTGTCTGCCCCTCATCTCTATTCCCACGGTAGACGGGGCGATAAAATTCTGGCTGGTATTTCACCTCATTTGGTGTCAAATTTGCATTACATCATGTTCTTTCGCAGTTGTTCTGAGGAGAATATTTGGATAAAAGAGATTCTTTTTAAAAAGTAGCAGGTTTCCCTCTCCAAACTACAGTAAGAAGTCTCACAACACCAAGTTAAAGTTTATTTGAAATCACGAGCTTTCAGAGCACTGCTCCTTCATCAGGTGAGTGGAGAGGTGGGTTCACAAACACCCCATATTTAGGCAGAGACACAATTGCAAGACAATGTGAGTCTAAGGCCGGCACGCCAGTCCCGATTCCGGCGGCGGACGAGGCTCGGAGAACGGCATTCTCCTTTGGCCTCGGGTGGGATCGTATGAACCTTGAGTGGGCGTGCCGGTAAAATTCCACCCTAAGCCTCCAAACTACACCAATCCCAAAGTGTGAACAGGGAAACACGTCTGTCTGTCCCTGCCTTTAGACAGCAGGGGGTGGCACCTCTTCTGAGGTAAACTCCAGTTATTGTATCTGGATAAGAAGTGTTTTCCCTGCTCTCAAAGTCAAGACACTCCCTTAATTGAAAAGTCTGTCAGAGAGTCAGTGCAGGCTAGATGGGCCAAATGGCCTCGTTTTTTGGGGATTGCATGGCTCCTGGACATGCCTTCCAAACACAAAGAGCCAATAAAGCAATAGGATTATTACTTACACATAGTAAAAAGTTGATTATTTGAGGACATTTGGAGGGGAAAATATAAACTCTGACACACACAAGTGTGTGTAATTTAAAAAAAACTCCAAATGTTTACTAACAGCCGGCATTCAACAGCAGAGCCGGCGCCAGGATTATCCTCCTCCCTCTTCCGACTTTTCCAAGGACTCGCGCGATCTGCCAAAGTTTGAAGCAAAGTTTACTTTTGCTTTAAGTTGAGGTGGGTGGGCAGCGGCGCTTGCGCAGTGCGGGCTAGAGAGGGAGCCGGCTGGAGTGCAGAGGGACAGATGTGAGAGTGGGGAGAAGGAGACAGAGAGAAAAGGGAGTGAAGCATCTCCTCAGCAGCCTCAGGTAAGCCCAGCCAGCGAAAAAGGGAGAGAGAGAGAGAGAGAGAGAGGTGGGGGGGAGGGAGGAGGAACTGGGGGCGAAGATGGGAATTAAAAGGGGGGGGGGATTGAGTTTGCTGTGTAGCTGAGAGAGTCTTTGTCCCTCTGCATTTGTCTCCTTTTGTTGTCATGTCCTGACAAGGGGGGGTGTGTGTGAGCAGCTGTTTTTGTCTCTCTCTGTTGCAATTTTTACTTGTCTGTGTGTGTGTGTGTGTGTGTGTGTGTGTATGTTTTAAAGGCACAATCTGTTTCGACGTGTTTCTCTGCAAAGTGGATGTCTTGTCAGTGAATAATATGTCTGTAGAGAAAGGGGGGTGGTGAGGGTTTTTATTTTGGGGGTGTGGGGGCTCAGACAGAGAAAGGACATGTCCCCCTTCTGCCCCCTCCCCCACCCCCCACCTTGCTGTGCCACTTCTTGTTTGGCCCTGTGTCCAACCCTTGTTGCCCCTTGTGGTGCCTTGCCCTTATATTGTCATCTTGTCCCCCCTGGAGCTTGTTTCCCCCCGCCCCACTTTTTTTAAATATTTGTGTTAGTGTTTTCTTGTGTGTGTGTGTGGGGAGGGAGGTGGTGAGTGGGATAGACTTTAGGGAGTCCTATTGCACAGGCTCATCAGCCTGTATTGTTGTGTGTTTCTTTGAGAGATCTTCTTCTTGTAGTTGTTCTTTGCTTTGATATATAATGGTGGCTTTGACAGTCTCTTTTGCAAACCCCTCCTCCCCCCCTTCCATGTATGCAGTACAGCTGAATTGAATTCAGTGGGGGGAAAAAAGTTAACCTGAATTAAACATGCAATGCTCAGAATTTAATAGTCTCTGCCAGTGGGGGAGGCGAGAGCTGTATGTTTGTTGACATTGATTCATTTTCCCCTTCATGTGTGCCACTTTCAAGATCCATTGATTGCTTATTATTGCAAGGGTGTGTAGCGCTGTGCTGCTGCTGCTCTCGATGCCAGCGTCCTCTGTATGCCTTTGTTATCTTGTGTTACAGAGGAAGATAAATCTTGGGAGTTGCTCCTGGAATTGTGGCTCTGTCCTATTGTCCTCTTCGCTGCTGTTTTAAGATGATTAGATTTCTTGGGGGTTGTGGGGGGTTGGAATTAAAACTCGAGCTCAGATAAAGAAACAAAGACTTGGATTTAACTGGGAACGCAGACAAAGGCTGAGGGATACCGGGTCTTTTGACAGCAGGGATGCGACACACAGCCTGTGATCCATTATATAAATTCCTGGAGTTGTGGTCACTTAATTCGCTCTGTTGCTGTTGATATATTAAAATGCCACTTATTAATAGGCAGTGGGAGTTCAACTGTCAGGGATAATTTGATCAGAAATGAATGAAACTGAGCAAATTAAATGTAATGGTTCTACGATTCCTGATTTGTGTATACCCAACAGACTGTGATGTCCTTGACTTTCTGCGTGGAAAAAGATTGGAGTTATGTTGTAGTGCGTGCAGATATGTATCACTATAATTTTTACAATTTTTTTCATAGTCTAAATTCTCAGCCTTAGAATACGTTGTCTGTGTGGCGTCTCCATTTTCATTATATAAAGCCATTAAAAAAAATTAAGTTACAAAGCTAATGCTCAGGAAGGCGCAGTGGTTAGCACTGCTGGCTCACAGTGTCACAGACCCAGGTTCGATTCCCAGCTTGGGTCTGTGCAGAGTCTGCACATTCTCCCCACGTCTGTGTGGGTTTCCTCTGGGTGCTCTGGTTTCCTCCCATGTTCCGAAAGACGCGCTACTTAGGTGCATTGGCCAAGCCAGATCCTCCCTTGGTATAACCCGAAGATGCACCAGATTGCAGCGACTAGGGGATTTTCACAGTGGCTTCATGTAAGCCTACTTGTGACACTAATAAATAAACTTCAAACAGTGTCACTAAGGCTGGAATCTGAAGAAACTTCCTGCTAATTCACATTACGTTCAATTGCCCAGTCACGTTGTGCAGAGCAGGTAGCAGCTCGGAGCAAAAAAAATATTTCCCTTAAATGTTCTGGCATTGCATCTGAACCCTTGTGTTGTGGAACATTTTGTGGTTTACTCTTGGAGAGTCTCCCTACTTCAGATCCTTGTTGATCCACCTTTTTAGCTTTTTCATTCCTCTTGAACTGCTTCTGTGGTATAATTGCGAACTTTTAAGGACTCTTTTAATGTTGTCTCTGTAACTCTGTATTGCAGCATTTGTCCAGTCTATAATTTTCACCCTTTGCCTTCGAGTTCTGCAGACCACACACTTCACATGATGGTTTGTGCTCTTAAGTGACCCTCTTTCATCAGAAAAATATACTGTATTCAGAAGTTTTTGTTTAGAAGTACATTGCACAACATTACAAAGGGGCACAGGTTCAAAGTGAGAGGGAGAAAGCTTAAGGGAGATATGTGGGGGAAGTATTTCATGCAGAGAGTGGTGGGTGCCTGGAATGCGCTGCCAGAGGAGTTGCTGGAAGCAGGCACTTTAGCAACATTTAAGAGGTGTCTGAATGGGTACATGAATTGAGGGATTATGGTCTCCATAAGGGCAGACGGTTTTTTTAAAGTTTAGTTAGAGCAGCATGATCGGCACGGGCTTGGAGGGCCGAAGGGCCTGTTCCTGTGCTGTACTTCTCTTTGTTTGTGGTGGTTAGCACTTTTTCCTTCACAGCACCAGGGATTCAGGTTCGAGTCTTGGCTTGGGTCACTGTCTGCGTGGCATTTGCACATTCTCCCTGTGTCTGCGTGCGTTTCCTCCAGGTGCTCTAGTTTCCTCCCACAGTCCCAAGATGTGCAGGTTAGGTGGATTGGCCATGCTAAATTGCCCTTTAGTGTCAGGAAGACTAGCTAGAGTAAAATGCATGGGATTATGGAGATAGGGCCTGGGTGGGATTGTGGCTGGTGAAGACTTGATGGGCTGAATGACCTCCTTCTGCACTGTAGATTCTATGATTTCACATTTGACATTACAGCTCAATTTCTTTCAATACCTTCCATGCAGTCTGAGGTGCCTCACCACATGTTATATTTACCGTTCATGTCAAACATTCTCTGGTGTGAATGGCCCAAAGGATTTTCACACACAAACGTGAGGTAGGAGTGTGTGAAGACCATACAGCCATTTGGCCCTACTTCACTATTTGGTATGACAAAGTAGGATCCAGTCCCTTGGTATATCATGGCATGACTCCATGGGTCCAGCATGTAAATAATTGCTACAAAGTGTGTAAGGTTGATCCTGGCTGAATCCCCCCACCTTTTAATGTGCCCTGCTCTGACAAAGGATTATCCAGCTACGACTCTGTCCCCAATTTTTACAGATGCACCATAGAAAGCATTCTTTCTGGTTGTATCACAGCTTGATGTGGCTTCTGCTCTGCCCAAGACCGCAAGGAACTACAAAAGGTCGTGAATGTAGCCCAATCCATCACTCAAACCAGCCTCCCATCCACTGATTCTGTCTACACTTCCCGCTGCCTCAGCAAAGCAGCCAGCGTAATTAAGGACCCCACGCACCCCCAAACATTCTCTCTTCCACCTTCTTCCATTGGGAAAAAGATACAAAATCTGAGGTCACGTACCAACCGACTCAAGAACAGCTTCTTCCCTGCTGCTGTCAGACTTTTGAATGGACTTACCTCACATTAAGTTGATCTTTCCCTACACCGCAGCTATGCCTGTAACACTACATTCTGCACCCTCTCTTTTGTTTCTCTATTAATGGTATGTTTTGTCTGTATAGCACTTAAGAAACAATACTTTTCACTGGTATGTTAATACATGTGACAATAAACCAAATCAGATTTGAAAAGTTGGTTCCGTCCTCTCTCCACAGATGCTGTCAGACCTGCTGAGATTTTGCAGCAATTTCTGTTTTTGTTTCAGATTCCAGCATCCACAGTTTTTTGTTTTTACCTTTAATAAATGTTTCCCTTTCAGTCTCGTGAAGGGTGAAGAATGATTTTTTTTCTTCTTGCTGGCTGCCAGTAAATTGTTGTAGGTACGGCAGTGAAAAAAAACATACATTTCTCAAACATAAAAGATGAAGGATGGATAATTAAAATGTGCAACATTGTTCTAGTTTGGTAAAGGCAAAATATTGCAGGTGCTGTATTGCAAAAACAGCAAATTCTGGAAAAACTCAGCAGATCTGACAGCTTCTGTGGAGGGAGAATAAAGCCAACCTTTCATCCTGACTAGAAACTCTATTCTCTCTCTCCACAGATGCTGTCAGACCTGCTGAGCTTTCCCAGAGTTTTCTATCGTTGTTCTAGTCTGGACCTGGTTTCTTGTAACGCATCCAGGGGAGTGAGTTCTATCCATTGTTCTGCATCTTATTCGTACCCTTGGACGAAACCCTTGTTCCCTGCTGATTTAAACCATTCTTTCAGACCCAGTAAGCTTGAAAGGGTAGTTGGAAGCCAAGCGAGTATGTGACTCACTCCTTTGTATCTCAGGTAATATATACCCTTCCATCCTAGAGAACTCTTGTGACTCCAGGCTGGTAATTTTATTAATAACTGGAATGACCAAGCCATTGGTTGGAGGAAGTAACACACAAGTCTCATATGCAACACTCTAATATACAACAAATAGTCTCAATGGCCTTGAAGCACCACTGAAAATATTTATTTATTAAGGTCTAGAATCTTAAATTAAGATCTATAACCCTCAGTGCAGGATATATGTTAACACATTGTATAATGAAATTGTTAACAGCTGTCCCACTTTTGATTTGGAGGTTCAAACCATTTATGTTGGAGGAAGCTGCAAATGTTATGCATGAAATGTGTTTCTATAGGTCCAGTTCTTTTGGGGCATGGGTATCTAGCTTGGAGGAGTGGCAGTTTGGCTGGTTTCAGAGATGCAAGTATCCCCTTGAGAGAATACCTCGCCGGAGACAGACAGAATGTGTGTGCCATGTTCTAACCATGTTATAACTTGCCTGGAAGTCCAGCATTAAAATCACTCACCTTGATGAGCATACAACATGTCACCAAAGAATTGTCGTTGTTGCGAAAATGAGGGAGAACTTAATGCAACTAGTGTCACAGTAACAAGATCTGATGAAGGTACGGGGTCCTGATGTTAAAGGAGGGAGTGTGTTACTTCCTCCAACCCAATCTTCATCTTTGTCTTTAATCTCTCCATGGATTTCCCCTATTCCATCTTACAATCTCTCCTCATCTTATGACCTTCCATGGCTCTTTCTAGCTAACTACTGTGTTTCTCCACCCACTCATGAATTACTTTGAAACAAAATATAGATACTCGACTGTGCAGTGAAGTGTATTTGTACCTGTTGATGTTGGATCTTGAGGGACAATGCAACATTTGTGAAGCATGTAGCATCCTATCATGAGAATTAAATGAGATTCATTGAATCTAGATCAAATGATTCGGCGCTACATTACAAAGGAAAGTACAGCACAGGAACGGGCCCTTCGGTCCTCCAAACCCGTGCCAATCATGATACCCTAACGAAATTTTAAAAAGCCTGCCCTTAGTCGATCCGTATCCCTCTATTCCTTCTCTATTCATGTACTCATCAAGATGGTGCTAATGTGCCTGCTTCTACCACCATCTCTGTCAGTGCATTCCACTCTGCATGAAAATCTTCCCCCCCATACATCTCCCTTAAACTTTTTCCTCCTCACCTTGAACCTGTGCCCCCTTGTAATTGACACTTCTGCCCTGAGAAAAGCCTCTGACTATCCTTCCTGTCTATGTCTCTCATAGTTTTGTAGACCTCTATCAGGTCTCCCCTCAGCGTTTGTCTTTCCAGTGAAAACAATCCTAGTTTATTCAACTGCTCCTCATTGCAACTCCCTTGAGACCAGGCAACGTCCTGGTGAATCTTCTTTGCATTCTTTCCAGAGCTTCCACGTCCTTCTGGTAGTGTGGTGACCAGAACAGCGTGCAGTACTCCAAATGGGGCCTAACCAAGGTTTGAAAGCTGCAACACGATTTCCTCGCTCTTGTACTCAGTGTCCCGGCTGATGAAGGCAAGCATGCCATGTGCCTTCTTAATCACCTTGGCCACCCGCGATGCTACTTCTAGGGAATTGTGGACCTGCGCGCCCAGATCCCTCTGTATGTTAATTTTCCTAAGGGGTTCTGCCATTTACAGTATAATTCATTAGATTGATACATCGAGAAGAGCTGGATAAAACTTAACATGATCAGACAAAGGAAACAGGTAGTAAGCTAGAAAGCGCCATGGAACATCATAAGGTGAGAAGAGATTGTTAGATGGCATAGGGGAAATCCATGGAGAGATTAAAGACAAAGATGAAGATATTGGACCATTTATCAGGTCAGGAGAAATCAATAAAGCTTGCTGAGGCCAGGAATGATGGAAAGACACGCTGCACATAAGGGGTGCAACACTTGCTGGCTAGCAGTTGGAGAAGTGAGCTTTATCCTCCTGGGGCCTGGGGCTCATTGCTTCTTGATGACAAAGACTAATGAGTAAGGAGGAGACCAAGAGGAGAAAGAACCTCATAACGGTGACCTACTCAAACCAATGAGAGCAGTGGATCTGATTGACCACTGGTTGGGTTCCCTCTCTCCCTGACCCAATAAAGCAAGAACAAGTGGTCTCATGTTAGTATTATTCACAGCAAAAGAGTCAGAGTCATTAGAAGTTTACAGCCTAGAAACAGGCACTTTGGCCCAACTTGTCCATGCTGCCCTTTTTTTTAAATCCCGAAACTAGTCCCAATTGCCTGCATTTGGCCCGTGTGTCTCTATACCCATCTTATCCATGTAACTGTCTAAATGTTTTTTAAAAGACAAAATTGTACCCACCTCTACTACTGCCACCTCTGGCAGCTTGTTCTAGACACACACCACCCTCTGTGTGGGGAAAAAATTGCCCCCGGATCCGTTTGTATCTCTCCCCTCTCATCTTAAATCTATGTCCTCTAGATTTAGACACCCCTACCTTTGGGAAAAAATATTGACTATCAAGTTCATCTATGCCCCTCATTATTTTATAGGCTTCCATAAGATCACCCCTCAGTCTCCTACGCTCCAGAGAAAAAAAGTCCCAGTCTATTCAGCCCCTCCTTATAACTCACACCGTCAAGTCCTGGTAGCATCCTAGTAAATCTTTTCTGCACTCTTTCTAGTTTAATAATATCCTCTCTATAATAGGATGACCAGAACTGTACACAGTGTTCCAAGTGTGGCCTTACCAATGTCTTGTACAACTTCAACAAGACATTCCAATTCCTGTATTCAACTTTGGCAAGAAACCACCAAATATTTTTGTGCCCATGCAGTGAGTTCAATCATAATCAGTGCAGAACCTTTCTGTTAATAGGAGAAACTGAACATCTCTTTGCCTATCCTCTCCTATATTTAACAACAGTATGTCTTTAGCAGGGGATTGAGAATATAAGAAATAAAGGGCCACTCAGCCCTTCGAGCCTGCTCCGCCAATCAGTGAGAGCATGGCTGAACTTCAACATCATTTTCCTGCCCTATAATCCCTAAACTCCCATGTCCCGCGATTGTTTTTAATATGTAGAAATCTATTGAGTCCTCAGTCTTGGAAGACTCTTCCCTTTACTTGACAGTGTACTTGCAAATATGCTCCACATATAGTTGAACCAAAGCAATGAAATATTCACCATAAAAACCTCCAGTCTTGTCCGCGGCTGGGATTGCCCCGGTGCTGCAGCAGTGAGTGGAGTGTGCCAGATTTTCCATTCCTGCTGGCAAGCTGGGGATGGCCATGGACGAGCTCGGTGTATCCCACCCATAGTCTCCTGAAAGAGGTCCAACACAGTTGGAAATTGGTGTGTGACTAATACTGGCAGAGTCACATAGCCTCCTCGTGTCATTGTGGACTGGGACCGCTTTCCCTGTTAATGCGAAAGTAACTAGGTGATGGAACACCTGGTCTTTTAAGAGCTTGTTTAATTATTTGAGCTCTACAAGCACTTTTGCTACCCACTTTTGCTTTTACTGGCTGCAGATTTTCAACTCTCTTGCTCCACCTCACTTCATGTCAATCTAATCTTAAATCCTATCCCGCTGCAAATATTTTGCTGGTTATTATTTTCTTTTGAACTTTGTGACTTCACTGTCCAAAAGCAATAAAGCCTGGAAGCTTTGAAATCTCTGTTATTCTTGACTGTAACACTGCAAGTATGTTATTTGTTTTTTTTTAAAAAATCACACTGTTTTCAATCAGCTTCTCGCTGGCTTCCAAAGTTGTCACCACCTATCCCTCCTGCAGGCTTGACGTAGTGTTGAAATCTGATTCCTGTGGCCAAGAACGAGCTCTTCAGGGCACACATCATATGGCTGTTTATTGTTGGAAGATAATGAAAATGCAAAGCAAAAGGAGATCTTCAAGATCTGATATGTTTTGAAATGCCTGGTTTTTCATAATTTATTTGGTATAGGAAAAACATTGATAAACTGGAAAGAGTGCAAAGATCTACGAGGATGTTGCCAGGGCTCATGAGCCTGAGTTACAGGGAGAGATTGATCAGGATAGGACTTTATTCCTTGGAACATAGGAGAATGAAGGGTGATCTTATTATTGTGTGAAGTCATGAAGAGCACAGATAGGATGAACGCACATAGTCTTTTTTCCAGGAAAAGGGGACTGAAAACTGTAACTTATTGCCGGATTCTTATCTCTGCTGATTTTATTATTTGTTCTAAACTTTCATGTGTTGTTTTATTTTGTCACTTTTTCATTCTATTTTCCTTCTTTGTTTATCTGGTTTAGTGCGGTGGTACATGGTAGCACAGTGGTTAGCACTGCTGCCTCATAGCGCCAGGAACCCAGGTTCGATTCCCAGCTTGGGTCACTGTCTATGAGGGGTCTGCATGTTCTCCCCGTGTCTGTGTGGGTTTCCTCCAGGTGCTCTGGTTTTCCCCCCACAATCCAAAAGACATGTTGGTGAGGTGTATTGGCCATACTAAGTTCTCCCTCAGTGTACCCGAACAGGTGCCGGCTTAGGCACCTGTGGTGACTAGGGGATTTTCACAGTTATTTCATTGCAGTGTAGCCTACTTGTGACTAATAAATAAACTTTACTTTATTGGCTATCAGTGTGCCCTGATGCATTGTGCTATACATGCTGCATTTCCATACAACACACACTGTGCACAGATCATTGACATTTTGGTTGGAACTCAATTTGTTTCCTACTGATTTTTTTCTCCCCCTTTTTTCTTTTTGCTCAAGAAATAAAACCCAAAATACACAGGGTTTTTTAAACTGGTAATAAAATGCACATTAATAATTAGTGCACCACTTTAAAGAATTTTAATGTTTCATGCAGTGGCGCTTTCCATTTGAATGAAGCAATTGAGCGCCAGAACTTGCTTTTCAATTGCTGTCCAGGTTTACTCAGCTTTTCAATGGAGTAAATGACAGACTTCAACAAGACATATCTGTCAGGAGCCAGATCAGATACTCCCCAGGTATATTATGACATTAACCAAGACCCAAACTGTATTTTGATTTTGGCATTAGTCTGAACGTTAAGTGTTTCACTCCAGGTGTAATTCTATTGACCCAAAAGGAGTTTTAATTAAAACAAACTTGTATTAACAATACAATTTAACTATAACAAAAAGAATTAGCATAACTTTTATCAATCGAAATACTTAAACATGACAAGGTGTAATTCCTAACTGCTAATCTATCTCTATTAGTCCCAATTTAAACAATATTCTTCATAGACGTAAACTCCACTTCAGAATCAGATAGCAGAAACACACAAGCTTACTTGAGTTACCAGTCCTTAAGCCTTTTAACACTTTTGCAGGGAGAAGCACCTGTCTTCTAACTCTCAGACAGCAGCCTCCAGAGTGAGACCTGTCCTCACTGCCTGCTCATTTCTCTGCAAGCCTAGCTCTGCCCATTCACATGAGTCCAGTTCTCTTGTCAATCAACCTAGTTAAACCCTACTCTGAAACCTCAGGGGAAAACTCTAAAAATAACAAATATGCATTAGCTCATTTTTTTTTTAGAAAAGCACTCCGTTAGATAGGAGCAATTATTCGTCTGCGTTATCAGCATGTGCGTTGCCGGTTGTAGACAATTGGCACCGTAATCAGAGCTGAAGTATAAAACAGTCCCCTCACAAGAAACATATCATAAATACGTTTCTTAAAGACACAGTATCGTCACACATCACTGATGTTCAACAAAGCCACGCAGCTGGTAGAACAGGTATTCTCATTTTGCAAGACTCTCAGTCAACATGTTCATTGAGCAATTGACTGATCAAAGTCTGCACTTTTTTGGGCTTTATTCTTTTGCTGTGACCTCAAATGCTGGGCAATTAACTCCCTGACCAGCTTGTTGCTCGTAGGAAAAGAGTAGCAAAGCCTTGAGCTCTGATGAAGGGTCATCCAGATTCAGAATGTTGGATCTATTCTCTCTCCACAGATACTGTCGGACGTGCTAAGTTTCTCCAGCATTTTCTGTTTTTGTTTCGGATTCCAGCATCCGCAGTATTTTTCCTTTAGCAAAGCCTCATAGTCCCATTTCAGATTGTTCTTACATCCTCATTGACATTTGACAAATTGACGTTTAATATTTGAATTTCAAAGCTGTAGCGATAGGTTTGCTCTCCTGGTATGAAGTGGTGGTGTTAGGTAGTATTGCTGTTGACTTTGGACACTGGAGATGGTTGACTGAATGGGGTGCTCGGGGACACGATATGCCTGTCAGGGGCATGTATTAAGCCCATAATGCCTTTATGTAAGGATGACTAAACACCACTATTGTTTGCATTTTATATTGAGTAAAAGATGATACTTGCCCATGGTTTCATTTTTCTGTAACTCCTGTGGGGACAAAGACTGAATGTAATTACTCGTTTGTCATGACTGATTAAAGAGGAGAACGTGGAATGGATTGCTTAAGGAAGTAAATGCAAAAATAAAGTGCATCTCTCAAAGTAATACAGGATTTACTGCATGAAATTTCTTACTTGAAGGAAAATGAGGGAAAACTTGTAATTTTCACCCATTACAGGGCTTGTTTTCAAACGAGTATTTAAATATATAAACATGGATTTTTTACATGTTCCAAATACTGTAGATCTCAAAAACTACCTATTTACTATGGCAGACTCCCTCTGCAAACACCCAGATTTCCTACCTATCTGTCCTTAACAATTCAAGTAATTGGGTGCTACATTAGGTTTGTAGGTAAAGTAGGGCTGGGCAAAACTTGCAGCTTCTCCTCAACTCGTTCATCCTTTCCATAAATCCCACTGCATGCTGTGTTCAATCCCTTCCATCCCAGCTCCTGAACATCCAAAATTCCCTCCTGGAGTCAAATTTGACACCGTTACCCGTTCTTCTGTCACCATCTCCTCCAAACTGTTGTTTTTTCTCTTTTTAAGAAACATACTGTAAGCCCCTCCATATGGTGGTGGTACCATTCAAACTTTGCCTTCTCCATTGATTTCAAAAGGTTTTTTTTGCCATGCTGTGAGATTGCCCATCCTGTACCAGTATCTCAATAAACCAGAAGTTCCTCCAGATGAATATTGGCAGGGCCAACCTTTTGGCTAACTTCAGCACGTTCAAGCCTTTGCTCCATTAACTTCTGATTGCTATTTCCAGCTGTTTGAGGAAGTCTGAAACCTTAGCATCCAGCTCAGCCCTCTGATCAACTTCCTATCTTGGGAATTTTGTTTGTAATATTCCTAGCTTCCACTCCTTCCCATCCTCAGTTTATCTCCAGTTCCCGACGCTGACTCCTCCATTCCTTCTCCCTTTTTCAATGCTTTTTGCTATAAAATCTCTCTCTTACTTTAAAGTGCCCTTGAGATGTCTTCAAGATTTTAGGACTGTTGTATAAGTGTTGCCTTTCCTGAACCAACGTCTTAAAGCAATTGTTCCGTCCAACTGTATTGTCAGTCATCATTTCTTTAACCTTTCTGGGCACCATGGTGGCACGGTGGTTAGCGTTGCTGCCTCACATCTCCAGGGACCCGGGTTCGATTCTCGGTCACTGTCTGTGTCGAGCTTGCACATTCTCCTGTGTCTGTGAGAGTTTACTCCCACAGTCCAAAGATATACGGGTTAGGTGCATTGGCTGTGTTAAATTGCCCCTTAGTGTCCCAGGATGCATAGATTAGAAGGATTAGTGGGATAAATATGTGGGGTTACAGGGATAGGTAGGATTGTTGACACAGACTCGATGGGCCGAATGGCCTCCTTCTGCACTGTAGGGATTCTAACTTTGGTCAAACAGTCTAAGATGGGATTGACAACCCTTGATTGATTGGTAGCACCCTTGCTCCTGTTTTAAGCATGTAATCTTAGTTGGATTTCTGATGCAAGCCTGGGGGAGTGCTGCATTGTGAGAGTTGCTGCCTGAGGTTGTAAAAGGCGGTGTATAAGTTCAAGTTTGTTCATTGTTTCCCTCTCTTTATTCTTTCCTTCTCTCCACTTATTGAATGGGTGTTGTTTATTTTCTTTTTCTTCGCCACTACTTTCATTGTGTCAGTCAGCATTTTCCATCATAGCACAATGTGCTGACCGAGGTTAGAATGACTCAGGTGTACGCACCCTACATTCACTGATTAGCTGTGTTTTCACCTCTCCAGCTGGATAATTGGAAATGTTTCTGACTTCCTTTCTGCTAATCTGAAATCATGCAGTAGTTTTGTGTAAATATGGTCACAGGTTGTGAGATTTGCTTTGATAATTTTGTCAAGAATCAACTGTTGCTTTTGGGAAAGTGTATGCTGGTACATAATTTTAATACTTTTCACATAGTCTGTAGCTCAGTGATCTAACCTGATCTATCTTTGTTGCTATCTTTAAACCTGTTGCACTATCTCAATTATATTGTGGTGAAGACTGACTGACTGAAATATTCCCTACGTTTACTCGGTAATCCTTTTTGCTGTATAATTTCTTGGATGTCTGCTATTACATCCTGCGAAGCTGATTGCACTTAATTGGCACTGTTGCCATAAACTGTGATGACACTAGCTGATGTTTGCTCCAAAATTTCACCCAGCTCTGTAATCTGAAAGGGCTGGGATTTTGCAGTCTCTCTCCCCAAATTGGGGCAGATTTTCCAGTCCCGCCGAGGTCAGTGGCCATTTGCATTGCTCACTGGCCGCACTGTCGGGCAACCTGCTGTATGAGGGGAGGGTATGGGGAGTGGGGGTGGGTGGGGCGGCGTGTGGCGGTCACCTTTGGCGGGACCAGAAGATCTTGTCGGCAGGAAGGGATGGAAAACATTCGCCAAAGTCTCCCATGACGAGCACAGTACAACTATTTATGAATACTAAAGAAATAATGAAAGACTTGCATTATCTTTCATTAGATATCTATGGAATCTGATAGATCTCATATCTATTAATATTAGACATATGTCTAATTATATATTAGACATAATATTGTATATACTATATGTAGTGCCACTGGACGTCTCAAGTGTTTTACAGCAATTAAGTACTTTTAAACTCCAATTACTGCTCAATTGTAGGAAAGGTGGCAGCCAATATGTTCACACCTCTACAAATAGTAATGTGATAATGACCATATGATCTGCCTCTTGAGATGTTGATTGAGGGATGAATGTTGGCCAGGACACTGTGAACAACTCGTTTGCTTTTCTTAAAAAGTCCCATGGAATCTCCCACATTCCACCCAAGTTGACAGATTAGATTAGATCTCCATTTAATGTCCCATCTGACGAACTGCAACTTTGACAACGCAGCACGCCCTTAATGCTGCACTGGAGCACGAGCCTTCGTTCTTGCACGCTGTAGCGAGACTTGAATCCAGAGCACTGTGATTCAGAGGGGACGGTACTACCATCTGAGCCATGCTGACACAATGACAAAGGATCATCTAGACTCTAAACATTGGCTCCATTCTCTCTCCACAGATGCTGTCAGACCTGCTGAGATTTTCCAGCATTTTTCTGTTTTTGTTTCAGATTCCAGCATCCGCAGTATTTTGCGTTTATGAACATAGTCACTGTTCTTGGACCCGGGGGCGATCACTTCAGTTACATTTGCTCACTTCAAACTGGGCTGTTCAAACCCTTTAATTATCTAACTTGCAACTTACTCCGAAATTCCAGGAATTTCACTTTAACCATATATGAAGCACTATAATCAGGAACTCGCAGAATGTTTCAGAAGCCACATTGTCATCGTCCCATTCTATCATACCCTGTAGAAATGATTGATGTACAGCATTGACTCCAGTCCCATTTAAGATTGAAAGTTCAATTCACAGACCCTGAATGTCGATGAATATCCTCGTGTTAGAATGCTTGTACTGTAGTTTATGAAATGTATACATTAGAATTTCTCATTGTGTACCTACAGCTTAAAATATGGCATCATTAGCTCACTTCAAATTCACAGAATCCTACAGTGCAGAAGGAGGCCATTCGGCCCATTGAATATGCACTGACCGCAATCATACCCAGTCCCTATCCCCATAATTCTATGCATTTATCCTAGCTAAGCTCCCTGATGCTGAAGGGCAATTTAGCTTGGCCAATCCATCTAACCTGCACATCTTTGAACCGTGGGAGGAAACCGAAGCACCGAGAGGAAACCCACGCAGACACAGGGAGAACGTGTCCACATAGACAGTGATCCAAGCCAGGAATCGAACCTGTGTCCCTGGTGCTGTGAGGCAGCAACGCTAACCACACTGCTACCGTTGCTGCCCCATTGAGACTAACTGTAGATATTTCAGTGAATAGTGGTGTGCTTCAGGGATCAGTGTTGGGACCGGAATTGTTTACGATTTACATAAATGATTTGGAGTTGGGGACCAAGTGTAGTGTGTCAAAATTCACAGATGACATTAAGATGGGTGGAAGAGCAAAGTGTGCAGAGGACACTGAAAGTCTGCAAAGGGATATAGATAATCTAAGTGAGTGGGCAAGGGTCTGGCAGATGGAATACAGTGTTGGTTAATGTGAGGTCATCCATTTTGGTAGGAATAACAGCAAAATGGACTATTATTTAAATAGTAAAAAATTGCCGCATGCTGCTGTGCAGAGGGACTTGGGTGTCCTTGTGCAGGAATCACAAGGAGTTGGTTTGCAAGTGCAGCAGGTAATTGAGAAGGCAAATGGATTTTTGTCCTTCATTGCTAGAGGAATGGAGCTTAAAAACGACATTATGTTGCAGCTGTATATGGTGCTGGTGAGGCCACACTTGGAGCACTATGTACAGTTTTGGTCGTCTTACTTGAGAAAGGATGTACTGGCACTGGAGGAGGTGCAGAGGAGATTCACTAGGTTGATTCCAGAGTTGAGAGGGTTGGCTTATGAGGAGGGACTGAGTAGACTGGGGCTATACTCATTGGAATTCAGAAAAATGAGGGGAGATCTTATAGAAAGATATAAGATTATGAAGGGAATAGAGAAGATAAAAGCAGGGTTGTTTCCACTGGCAGGTGAAACTAGAATTAGGGGCATAGCCTCAAAATAATGGGAAGCAAATTTAAGACAGAGTTGAGGAGGAACTTCTTCACCCAAAGAGTTGTGAACCTGTGGAATTCCCTGCCTAGTGAAGCAGTTGAGGCTACTTTATTGAATGTTTTTAAGGCAAGGATCGATAAATTTTTGAACAGTAAAGGAATTAAGGGTTATGGTGAGCGGGCGGGTAAGTGGAGCTGAGTCCACAAAAAGATCAGCCATGATCTTATTGAATAGTGGAGCAGGCTCGAGGGACCAGATGGCCTACCCCTGCTCCTAGTTCTTATGTTCTTATATTGAAGGCACTGGGACACATTGAGAGTGGAAATTGGAACTGGGACACTTTGGGTAGAATTTTACGATCGTGAAGTGTATTAACTCAATCCAAATAGTGCAAAATATCCACCTCCACAGGCTTATTCATTTAATAGTTTGAAAAAAATTAAATTTTGTGACCAGAAATGTATACCACCAATTTATTTTTTATCAGTTTATGCACGTGAAGATAAAATTAGAGTTAGAGGTTATGACTAGGAGAACTACATTTTGCTTGCATGCCCATGATTTGCAGATTTTTTTTAAGGTTCTGAAATGACCAAGGTTTTGTTCTGTAGTGGCACAGTAGTTAGCACTGCTACCTCACAGCGCCAGGGACCTAGGTTCAGTTCCAGCCTTGGATCACTGTCTGTGCAGAGTCTGCACATTTTCCCCATGTCTGCGTGGGTTTCCTCCGAGTGCTCCAGTTTCCTCCTTCACTGCAAAGATGTGCGGGTTAGGTGGATTGGCCATGCTAAATTGCCCCTTAGTGTCCCAAGATGTGCAAGTTAGGGGGATTAGAATGGTAAATATGTAGGGTTACGGGGATAGGGCCTGGATAAGATGCTCTATTGGAGAGTCAGCTACAGACTGTATGGGCTGATTGGCCTCCTTTCTGCACTGTGGAGATTTTATTAAGTAAATATAAATATGTCAAAAAAGCAATGTTAGGGCTAATGTAGTTGTGTATGAGATTAACAAGGCAAGCATATATGGTTTATCATCCTTAAGTTCTTAGTGTGACATATGCACACAGAAGGATAATGTATAATGATCATTTAACCAGTGGAACCTTCCTATAATGTGATTTCCACAAACAGTATTTGACTCCAAATGTTCACCTGACAGAAGTTGATTATACATTTTAACGTCTGCTGTCAGTCTGTTTGAAGAATTGTAAATAAAAACAAGTCCTTGTTGAGGTATGGATTGAAGCTGTGCAATTTTTTCCCCCCTGTTTTTGCTTTACTTCAAATGAACTTTTCCAATTGGTCAAAGCCCACTTGTCAAATGGCCCCCAAACTTAAATAGCTCCTGGAATGTGTTTAATTGTACACAGATAGGTCTGAGCGAATATCAAAAGTGCAGTCTGTCATCCAGAAAAAGCAGCATATAGCATTAGCAAGAGATCTAAAGGATGCCTTCACACTCTTAGTCTGGGTACATCCCCTGCAGACATCTGGAATCAATCTTATTTATCCCGCACCATCACTTGTCTGGATCAGGGTGGTACTGACAGCTGCCTGGTTTCTGTTATACATGTAGACAGTGTCAGAGAATAGTGAAGAGGCAGATTGTCATGGCCATTGGACTGGCCCTAAAGAGCTTTACAATTTCAGCAGCTGTTTAATAATATGTGTGTGCAATTTAATCTCTAAAACAACTGGTTAGCTTTACAGGTGCACTGTTTTATTTCTTCCATCTACCTTAGTTTTATACATTGCTTTATCTGATCAACAAAGAAAATTGCCTTTTGTAGCCTTCGTGAAATATTTAGTGTACACATCTCATAAGCAACTGATAAACTAATGAATCAAATTTCCCAACCAACAATTCCTAAAGTCTTCATCCTACTTTGGAACAGAAAAGGAGGTAATTTGGCCCATTGGAAAATGGCTGGCAGGGGTGTAGAGAGAAACAAAACTAGTTTCAATGTCTTGAGGGCTTTTCCTTCAGGCCTGTACCTTGCTCTGTTTGAAATATTTATTCAGTTTTCCCATAAGAGATATGGTGTGTCACTGCCTCAGACACTTTTTTTCAGCAAAACATTCCATCCTGCAACAACCACCTAACTCGCTCTTTGACAATCTCGGATTGATGATCCCTCATCACTGTGCCCAAAGAGTGGAAGTAAATGTTTGCCTTTTCACTCTAAGTAGTCTCACGACTACTTAGAGTGGTTAAGTCCAACAGGTTTATTTGGCAGTATGAGCTTTCGGAGCACTGCTCCTTCATTAGGTGAGTGGAGAGTTGGGTTCACAAACAGGGCATATATATATTTACAGACTCAATTACAAGATAATGGTTGGAATTGAGAACCCAATTTTGTTTGTGAACCCAAGTCTCCACTCACCCAATGAAGGGACAGTGCTCTGAAAGCTTGTGCTACCAAATAAACCTGTTGAACTTTAACCTGATGTTGTGAGACTTCTTACTGTGCCCACCCCAGTCCAACGCCGGCATCTCCATATCATGGCTTTTTCACTCCTTAAGATGATCTAAAGAGCATCTGCATCACCTTTCTTATCTTTCTCTTCTGCAATGGAAAGAGTCCTAACCTCCCCTGTCTCTCTACGTTAACTATAACCCTCTACTTAGCAAATCCACATCGTACTGACTTCACTGATGTTTTAATAATGGTGCATTAAAGGCAACACACATTACTCCTGCTATGGACTATTTTATATAAATGTGTTCTTTTACACTCTTTATGCCTTTATCTTTCTCCTTGCACTTTCAGGAAGCTACACAATATAAATAACTCCCCAAGTATGTTTTTCCATAACCCTGTATGTCTTCCCATATTTATTCTGATACCTTGTTTATCCTCAGCAAATGTTTTATCTCGTATTTTTCCTTCCAAATTGCACCTTTCACCTATCTGCCTGTTCTCCTAACCTGCCTGTTGTATTGAAGTCTTTTCCTTCCAGCTGTTTGTCATGACGAATTTTCTTTACTTGTGTGTTCAGAGAATGCTCACTCTGTGCCTATTCCAAACCTTCTACATTGTGCCAACAACAAAAGTGCCCAGTATGGATCGCTGTGGCATAGTTTGTTTATTAGTGTCACAAGTAGGCTTACATTAACACTGCAATGAAGTTACTGTGAAAATCCCCTAGTTGCCACACTCCGGCACCTATTCAGGTACACTGAGGGAGAATTTAGCATGGCCAATGCACCTAACCAGCAAATCTTTTGAACAGTGGGAGGAAATCAGAGTACTCGGAGAAACCCATGCAGACACAGGGAGAACATGCAGACTCCTCATAGACAGTGATCCAATCTGAGAATCAAACCTGTGTCGCTGGCACTGTGAGGCAGTAGTGTTAACCACTGTGCCACAATGCCGCCCCTATACTTGACTCTCATCCTATTTCCCCCCAATCTTTGTGTCCTCCCAGCCCCCAATTTTCCACCTCCTTCCTCTTGTATTTGCAGTCTAAAAGCTTCTCGAGTCTTATTTGAACATAACAGCTTTTCAAAGTCTGTTCTTTTACAATATTTATTTTACACAATCAATCATGAAGTTACTGTGAAAATCCCCTAGTTGCCACACTCCGGCGCCTGTTCGGGTACACCTGAGGGAGAATCTAGCATGGCCAATTCACCTAACCAGTATGTCTTTTCAGACTGGAGGAGGAAACCGGAGCACTCGGAGGAAACTCATGCAGACACAGGGAGAACGTGCAGACTCCACTCAGACAGTGACTTCCTTCAAACAACATTCTGTGAACTGTCAGACATACTCTGCCTTAACAAATCTGCCTTTCCTGTCTTTGATTAAACCACAAATATCGAAATGCATACCAATTTTATCTCAGATGCCCTTAACTGATATTTAGCTTGCTTATCTTCCCTCTAATGTCATTGTCCAGTTTGCATTCTGAAAGAGGATTGTAAAATTGTTGCCAGGGCTTCTGCTATCTCTTCTCTGACTTATTTGAATAGTCTTGCATAGACAACATCAGGCTGCCGTGACTCATTCACATTAAATTCTGCAAACTTTTTTTAGAGGCAGTATCTGTTTTATCACGACCATTGACATAGTTTCTTATCTCTCTTTAAGTACGTCTACATTCTCACTTTGGGCACCATGTGTCAAAACAGATGCAAAATATTTATTGAATAATGTTACCATTAATTCAGTCTTGCCTTCTTCACCCGTGTGAACCCTTTGTCTAATATTCGTCTAGTATCTAATATCTACAATTTTATTACCTCTCACCCCACTTTGGGGTGCCACAGTGGCACAATGGTTAGTTTTAAGTTTAAGCTTCTTAGAGTCACAAGTAGGCTTACATTAACGCTGCAATGAAGTTATTGTGAAAAGACCCAAGTCACCACTTTCTGGCACAGGTTCAGGTACACTGAGGGAGAATTTAGCATGACCAATGCACCCAACCAGCATGTCTTTTGGACTGTGAGAGGAAACTGGAGCACCTGCAGGAAACCCACGCAGAACCAGGGAGAACGTGCGAACCCCTCTCAGATGGTGACCCAAGCTGGGAATTGAATCTGAGTTCCTGGCACTGTGAGGGAGCAGTGTTAGCAGTGGGTTTCCTCTGGGTGCTATGGGTTCCTCCCACAATTCGAAAGACATGCTGGTAAGGTGCTAAATTCTCCCTCGGCGTACCCGAACAGGCGCAGGAGTGTGGTGTCTACGGGATTTTCACAGTAACTTAATTGCTGTGTTAATTTAAGCTGACTTGTGACACGAATAAATAAACTTTCTGCGTTCCACCTTGTTTCATTAATATTACTTTCTTTCCTAATTTTATGCCTTCCTTTTTATCTTAGTTGTAATCTCTTAATCATTCACACATCTCTATTCCTTGCACACCTCAGTTGTGCAGGATTTCAAGTATGTTTATTATGAACTGCCAGTTTTGAATTTGAAACTCTCCATCAACCTGTTTGCTAACTTTGCAGCCCAGCCAGTCGAGTCAGCTGCTTTCTTATCTTGCTGAACTTTGTCCTCCCCACATTGAGCATCTTGATTTTTGACTGCTCGGTGCTCTTCCCCTCCTCACCTGGAAGCTGAGCTGTGTTCCTTGTCCCCCAGTCGTTCCGCCCTCACCGCGGTTACTCGCCCCACTTTGTTTCCCAGAGTTAAATCAACCAATGCTTCCTTCCTTGTTGGGTTAGGAGCAGTCACGGGGACAAGTTGAAAAGTGCTCCCTGCTTTTATCACAGCAGGTAAGATTTGCAAAAACATGCTGTTGAAGTTGTTATGTTGTAACATGTTATTGTTTTAGCTCTGGTTCATTCCATTGCTTTAAAGTCTCTGATTGAAATTCTCTGGGTCATCATTCTTTCCCAATATCCACAGGGATCATTACTGGAATAGTTTAGTCGCCAGCTGAGCAGGCAGGAGTACTTTACTGCTATTGAATTTTCTTGCCTCCACGGATATGAAGAGCTGTTTTGTGTATCCCGCCTGTGGTTTGCAGTGAAGCAGTTCACTGGCAGGGTGACACATAGAATCCATATAGTGCGGAAGGAGGCCATTTTGCCCACTGACAACAATCCCACCCAAGCCCTATCCCCTTTACGCCATATCCTTACCCTGCTCGTTCCCCTGACACTAAAAGGCAATTTAGCATGGCCAGTCCACCTGACCTGCACATCTTTGGAGTGTGGGAGGAAACTGGAGCACCCGGAGGAAACCCACACAGACGCTGGGAGAACGTGCTAACTCTGCATAGAGAGCTAAAGGCTGGAATCGAACCTGAGTCCAGGTGCTGTGAGGCAGCAGTGCTAACCGCTGAGCCACCCGCAGGGTTGTCCCTATCCTTTCCCTTGCATATCTCTCTCCCAAAACCTTCCTCCTCTTTCACCCTGCTCCATCTAAGTATTCAAAGCCTAGACAAACCTGAACTATATAAAAACACTACTCAGTGGAGGTCGTAATGGAATAGCTTGATCAGTGATGCTGGCCAATTGCCTGCAAAGGAGTGCCTCTTTGTTTTTTTTTAATAGCAAGCATTGTTACTGGTCCAAGGGGTGTTGTCTTTAATTGGAACGCCAGGGCAGTTTGACCCAGATTATTGCAGTTAACAATCTAACCTATGCCCCAGGGTACTAAACATTTGATTCTGTTTCCAATACATAGAATCGTAAAATCCCTACAGTGCAGAAGGAGGCCATTCAGCCCGTCAAGCCTATCCTAACCGCACTCCTACCCAGGCCCTATTCCCATAACCCTACATATTTATCCTGCTAATCTCTGACACTCGAGTCAATTTAGCATGACCAATCAACCTAACTCGCACATCTTTGGAACGTGGGAGGAAACCCACGCAGACACAGGGAGTGTGCAAACTCCATACAGATAGTGACCCGAGGATGGAACTGAACCCGGTTCCCTAACTTTGAGGCAGCAGTGCTAACCACCGTGCCACCATGGAGACTTCAACCAGTTCTGAGGTTGCCATTAGATCAGGTTTGAAATTCATAGGTAATCAAAGAAATTTCTGTCATGTTGCATTATATGTTGCAAGGCAGCCACATTGAAGTGGTGTGATTTGCTTTTTGAATCAGATTCATTATCACCTGCAGATATTGAGGCTATTTAGCGGATATTGAGGCTATGTAACAGATATTGCGAGACTGCCTCAGCTTTGTACACCAAAATATTTTTAAATTTGATTTTTAAACCAAGATTCACTCTTCCTGCTTCTTTAACATTGGCTCCCAGCCAAGCAACCTCTTGATTTTTAAAAGATTCTCATCCTTGTTTTCAGATCCTTCCATGGCCTCGCCTATTTCTGTAATCTCCTCCAGGATACCTGTGTTTCTCTGATCCTAGCCGCTTGTTTCTCCGTCGTTTTAAATGCTTCATCCATTGGTGGTCGCGCTTCCAGTTGCCTCAGTCTCAAACTCTGCAATACTGCAATCTCCCTACACCCCTCCACCCAGCTCCCTCACTGTCCTCCTGTAAGATGTCCTTTACAATTACCTCACTGACGAAACTTTGGTTGCCTGATCTGATTGCTCCTGTATGGCTTGGGGTCATTTTTTTTAGCCTTTCTGTGACATGCTTTAGTACATTTTATTACCTTAAAGGTGATATATAAATATAGGTTGTTGCTGGTGCTAAATTGTTTTCTGGTATTTTGAGAAAGTATATGTACGATTGTGATAATGCAGTATGATGAGTGAATCCGAGATTTGATTTGGATTTTTTTTACTGTCACATGTATTGACAAACAATGAAGGAGTATTGTTTCCTGCTCACTGTACAGGCAAAGCATACTGTTCATGGAGAAGGAAAGGAGAGAGTGCAGAATGTAGTGTTACAGTCATAGCTAGGGCATAGAGAAAGATCAACTTAATGCAAGTAGGTCCGTTCAAAAGTCTGACAGCAGCAGGGAAGAAGCTGTTCTTGAGTCGATTGATACATGACTTCAGACTTTAGTATCTTTTTCCTGAAGAGGGAATGTCCGAGGTATGTGAGATCCTTAATTATACTGGCTGCTTTGCCGAGGCAAAGCGTGATGGATTGGACTACATTCACGACCTTTTGTAGCTTCTTGCAGTTTTGGGCAGAGCAGGAGCCATACCAAGCTGTGATACAACCAGAAAGAATGCTTTCTATGGTGCATCTGTAAAAGTTGGTGAGAGTTGTAGCTCACGTGCCTTCATCTTCTGAGAAAGTAAAGATGTTGGTGGGCTTTCTTAACTATAGTGTCGATATGGGGGGACCAGGACAGGTTGTTCATGATCTGGACGCCTAAAAACTTGAAGCTTTTGACCATTTCTCCTTCATCACCGTTGATGTAGACAGGGGCAGAATAATGCAGCACAGAAGGAGGTTATGCTGCACTAGGTCTTTGATAGAATTGTTCATTTATCCCTTGCCCCTCCCTCCCCCGTCCTTTCCCCATAACCCTACAATTAATTTGTCTTCAAGTATTTTATTTGGAAATTCTAGAATCTCCTTCCATTGCCCCGACACTCAAAAAATGCTGATAATATACAAGTGTCGCAATTAAGGTAGTTAGCCATTCTAGAGTTGGGGTTAAAGGGAACAGCGTAGTGTCCAGATCACTTTCTGCAATTTGGCTCTCAAAACCTCAATCTGATTTAATGTATTTTCATCAAAGTTTTATCATCCATGCAATATTTTTGCTGACCTGCTTAACTAATTCCAGAATTTCTAGGTAGCCTGGGTTGGTTATATGACTAGTGCTTGTGACCTTTCTGACAGACAAGATACCAACCAAACAGGTTACTATGCAGTGCATTTTCCCCACACAGTGCATTTAAATTTCTTGTCATGTGCTCATCATAAACCTCTCTCGCTCACCTTGTCTCTCATTTGCTTCCGCCCCTCCTCTTGCTCTTTCTCTCCCCTTGTTCTTTCTTTCTTCTCCCTCCCCTGCTCTTTCTTTCTTTCTTTCTCCGCCCCCCCCCCCCACTCTTTCTTTCTTCTTTCTCTCCTTCCCCCCCCAACTTGTTCTTCCTCTCCGTTCCCCTCCCTGCTCGCTCTTTCCCTCTTGCACTCTTTCTTTCACATCGGGGTCATCAGCTCCAAGGTTGTTCACCCACCACCTTTGTGCCTCCTTGCCAGGTCTCCTCAGACCAAATCCACCCCCATCCCATCTTCTGCAGCCTTCCTCGGGTGCATTATCCCACACCTCCCAAAAAGCTGGGACTAACCTGGACTTGGTGCCCATCTTTGATCACTCCGAGGCATCATCCACTACTGATTTCTGGCTTGCTGCTTGCGAGTTGAGACATTCTTTCACTGGGGAGGGTGAGGTGGGGGAGGGCCGGGGGCGGGGGCGTGAGAGGGGATTGGATTGGGGGTGTGGTTTGGATGGGGGGGGGGATTTTGGATAGGGGGTCTGATATGCTCCAGGGTGTGTTAAGGCCACCCACAATGTAGTGTCACTGCAAGGCAACCTTCTATAAAGTTGTGACAATGCCTCACCTGAAGTTTCCTTTTGACTATAAGAAAAGCTTTTCTGTTACTTCTCAGGCAAAAAGAGTAAACCCTTCTCTGGCTATGAGGATCCTAAATTAATTTTTGGTTTGCTCCGTTTGAATTCTATTCAGTCAAGCGCGACCTGTAATGCCCAGCTAACTTTGATTTCTGCGCTAACTTTTCCCTGGCACTCGCGTGGTTTTCTTTGATGTTCCTCATTGAACCGTGAGTTGCTAAAATCTAGACGTCAGCCTGCTGTTTGAGACTGTTACACAGGGTTTTTTAACATGGAGATTCAGCTGTGCCTTGCAGAGAATGTTGAGGTCAAAGAACAGAAACAGGTTGCTGCGAGTGAGCGCAGAACAGTGACTCACAGTAACTCGCCCCATCACGGTCAACAGGTCAAAATGAAGAGCAGCTTTGGAGAATCAAAAGGCTGAGGGAGAGAAAGCTACCCATTTAAAATGGACAAAAAAAAACCTTAGATTAAGAGAACGGGCTGAATTGTAATTGCAAACATATTTTCTGTATTTTTAAAGCTGAAGTTTATTTGTTAGTGTCGCAAGTAGGCTTAACGTTAACACTGCAGTGAAGTTACTGTGAAAGTCCCCTTGTTGCCACACTGCGGCGCCTGTTCCAGCACACTGAGGGAAAATTTAGCATGGCCAATCCACCAAACCAGCACGTCTTTCGAACTGTGGGAGGAAACCAAAGCACCTGGAGGAAACAGATACAAGGACGTGCAGACTCTGCACAGACAGTGACCCTAGCCGGGAATCGAACCCATCTTTCCTTCTGCAGGCAGAACTCCAACCTTTCTCTCTTCCCCCATCCCAACATATTTACCTGTTAATCTCTACTTTTGTCCTTTTTTTTTACTCCATCCTTAAAGTTACAAAGCCAATGCTCAGAATGGACTGGGCAAACCCAAACACCATTCCTTGCTTATTCCAAAAACCCAATTCAAATTCCAATTAAATCCATCTCGTGGTCCCCACAAGAGAGACAAATAAGCTGCAAGCTGAGAAGATAAGGCATTGCGCCCAATCCTGGACTTGGTCTGACACTTAGCCAAATGGCCGAGAAAGGATAAAGCCATAGTCCTGTTACTGCGATTGGTGGTTAGCAATTCTGCTACCTTGGGAAAATTGGCTGACTCAAAACACGTGGAATAGCATCACACTGACCACTGGGACAACACTGATGGCCTGTGTTCTCCACGTCTTTTTGACTGTGAAACGTGGTTGACTTACAGCAATCAGGAAAAGAAACTCGATGATTGGATGGGTTAGCACTACTGCCTCACAGCACCAAGGACTCAGGTTCAATTCCAGCCTTGGGTCGCCGTTGGTGTGGAGTTTGCACGTACTCCCTGTGTCTGCGTAGGTTTCTCCCGGGTGTTCTGGTTTCCTCCCACAGTCCAAAAACGTACAGATTTAGGTGCATTGACCATGTTAAATTGACCCTAGTGTCAGGGGATTAGCAGGGTAAATATGTGGGTTTGCGGGAATAGGGCCTGGGTGGAATTGTGGTTGGTGCAGACTCGATGGGCTGAATGGCCTACTTCTACACAGTAGGGTTTCTATTCTATGAATCTCACAGATGCGTTATAGAAAGCATCCTTTCCGGATGTATCACAGCTAGGTATGGCTCCTGCTCTGACTAAGACCACAAGAAACTACAAAGGGCTGTGAATGTAGCCCAGTCCATCATGCAAACCAACCTCCCATCCATTGACTCCTTCTAAACTTCCTGTTGTCTTGGGAAAACAGCCAACATAATCAAGGATCCCACGCATCCCGGACGTTCTCTCTTCCACCGTCTTCCGTTGGGAAAAAGATACAAAAGTCTGAGGTCACGCACCAACCGACTCAAGAGCAGCTTCTTCCCTGCTGCCGTCAGACTTTTGAATGGTCCTATTGTATATTAAGTTGATCTTTCTCTACACGCTAGCTATGACTGTAACACTATATTCTGCACTCTCTCCTTTCCTTCTCTTTGAACAGTATGCTCATCAATTCAAATCAAAATGATACTTGGCTGGATACCAGATGCTGTTTACTTTCCAGATTCCTTATGTGAATACAGACACTTTCCTAAGTCCAGTCTGCCCGATGTCCATATATGTCCACTTTGAGCAGGGATGTTGAATCAAGATTGGAAGCAACAATGGTGATTAAAGGATCATCGGCTAGTTTTAATCACCCGCACACTCCTTTCACTTTCCCTTTACTGCTATTGCTCTGGAACTGGCTAAATCAGCAATGGCTGGGATTCAAATCTGGAATGTGTGGGTTTTTGTAACAGACGTTCAAGATATATTCTTTCCAAAACATTGGACCTTAAAACAACAAGCTTCATTCAAAATTTTTTTTTATTCATTCATGGGACGTGGGCATCGCTAGCTGGCCAGCATATATTGCCCATCCATGGTTACTCAAGGGCAGTTGAGTGTCAGTCGTGTTGTGGTGGTTCTGGAGTCACATATGGGCCAGACCAGGTGAGGATGGCAGATTTCCTTCCCTAAAGGACATTAGTGAACCAGTTGGGTTTTTCAGCAATGGTTTCTTGGTCATCAGTAGATTCTTAATTCCAGATTTTTTTTTTCATTGAATTCAAATTCCACCATCTGCTGTGGCGGGCTTCGAGCCCGGGTCCCCAGAACATTATCTGAGTTTCTGGATTAATGGTCGAGCAATAATACTACTAGACAACCATCTCCCCTAAGTATTTGGCTGTTACGCTGGCTTTTCTTTTTAAAAACAAAAATTGCTAATCTGCACATATATGTCCATTGGGAAATCTAAGAAAGCAAAATGATATGAGTGGAATTAGGTACAAATCAAATCAATATGTGGCGGTTTGAACAAGCTATTTACATGATGTTTCTCTTGGGAATCTGAGGGGGATTGAAACAATAACTCACTTGTCAAGTTACTTTTCTGGTACTGTGTACAGTGTTGACTCCATTTAATGCAAGCTATAGTTTGGAGAATTTTACATTCTAACTAGTTATTCCATGATCATAATGACGGACACATTGGCAATAAACAACAGCATTGATATAGTGCCTTATGTTAGAATGTAACTGGTGACAACTTTGTATTGGACATCCTGTGACCAGTGGTAACAAGCTGTAAGGGTTAGCTGACCCAGTAAACCATGGAACCAATTACAGAATGGTGTGATGACCAGCTAACTCACTCTACATAAGTTGTTGTTGGGAACTTGGATTGGCCCAGGGCGAGGCCCTAAGTTTGGAGTAGTGAAGTTTCTTTATTAAACCCTTTGATTCAAAATAAAGATAAAATGTTCCAAGGTGCTGCAAACAGCCATTATAAAACAAAAGATGACTGAGTCACGTGAGGTATTAATTCCGACAAAAGACTTGATCAAAGTGGTATAGAGTGCATTAAAGGAGGAGAGAAAGAAAATGATACAAAAGTCTGAGGTCATGTCCCAACCGACTTGAGAGCAGCTTCTTTCCTGCTGCCACCAAATTTTTGAATGGACCTACCTTGCACTAAGTTGATCTTTCTCTACACCCTAGCTATGACTGTAACACTACATTCTGCACCCTCTCCTTTCCTCGTCTTTGAACGGTATGCTCTGTTTGTATAGCGCGCAAGAAATAATACTTTTCACTGTATACTAATACATGTGACAATAATCAAGTCAGTTGGGGTGTTGTGGCAAGGCCATAGAGATATTTGAAAGGAAGATTGATCATTTTAAACTCAAGATTATTGTTTGGGGGGGGTGGGAGGGGAAGGGAAGGAAACCAAGATGGATCAGGATGACCAGTGAGCTTGGTGCAAGATGGGCAGCAGAGTTCTGGGTGACCTCAAATCTACTGAGGGTCGAATATAGGAGACAAGCCAGGAGTGTGTTAAAGTAGCGGATCAGAATAGATAACCTTTTAAAAACAGACAGACATCTGATTGATAAACTCCTTACAGTGCAGAAAGAGGCCATTTGGCTCATGAAGTCTGTTCTGACAACAATCCCACCCAGGCCTTATCCCCATAACCCCATGTATTTATCCTGTTTACCCTCCTGACACTAAGGGTCAATTTAGCATGGCCAATCAACCTAACCAGCGTGTCTGAGGGAGGAAACCGGAGCACCCGGAGGAAACCCACGCAGACACAGGGAGGACGTGCAGACTCCGCTCAAGTGACCGAAGCCGGAATTGAACCCAGGTCCCTGGCTGTGTGAGGCAGCTGTGCTATCGTGCTGACTATGAAAGGGGTTGAAATTTTTAGGGTTAAGTGGTGGCTATAGAACAAACGTTCGATGACTATGATTGATCTTTGACCTCCACGAATAGAGAAGTGACTGCACTGTTCACTCAAAGATGGTGTCAGGAGGCCCAAATGATTATTGATCTGAGGCCTTGTTGACTGGCTGAATGGGTGGGAAATTAATAGATTCCCACGCAGCCCAGTAAAAATGAATTCAAAAATACCATTACTGTTTCCTGAGTGGCTGACAGTGGTCCCTTGAGGCCTATTTTTCAGTTGAAACATCAACAGCTGACACTTGATCGTCCTATCCCCCCAACCTTTCAAGTGGTTCAAGTCCCCACAGTGGCTTGAATCCCACTGGCACCACCACAAGCAGTTTTGCTTGTGAAATGTAATAATGTTTTCCTGGAATGTTTGCTCTTTCCAGGGTTGGAGGAGGATCCAAATTCTACCCTTGTTGGGAATTAAACCACAGTATGGCTGGGGGGGAGAGCGGGGTGGGTAAAGAGACATTCTTTTGAAGCTTTCACATGTTGCACTCATCAGGACATTTTTGCAAGGGTACCAATGTCGCGAGAATCAACAAATGTATACGGCAGGAGAAGAGAGTGCTGAATGGTTGGCATTGCACTCTCTTCTCCTGCAGTATATGTTTGTTCTTTCCCACACATTGGCATTCTTGTGAAATGTCCTGTTGAGTACAAGACAAAAAGTTTCGACAGAATGTCTCTGTCATTCTCAGCGATGCCTAAGTCCCGTACCGCCAAACGACTGCTCAAATTAAACTTACTCAGACTTGATTAAAGAAAAATTCAGGGTTGTGCAAGTTGTAGATGATCCATAGGTAGGAGCAAACTGATGGTCTTCAATGAGCGGGCATTGCTTTTTTTTTGCCCGATGGAAACCGGGTGTTAGCGATGGAAAGGTGGTAGGAATGGAGGGTCTTAATGACATTACTGTTACTAGAGAGGTGGTGCTCGACAGACTGGAGGGGCTGATTGTGGACAAGTCCCCAGGACCGGATGGAATGCATCCGAGGGTTCTGAAAGAAATGGCGGAGGTTATAGTGGATGCCTTGGTGGTTATTTTCCAGACGTCGCTGGATTCCAGGGAAGTGCCGGAAGATTGGAAAACGGCTAATGTTACGCCGTTGTTTAAGAAGGGTGCCAGGCAAAAGGCGGGGAATTATAGGCCGGTTAGTTTAACGTCTGTGGTAGGTAAAATGTTAGAATCCGTCATTAAGGAGGAAATTGCGAGGCATCTTGAAGGGAATTGCTTGATCGGGCGGACGCAACACGGTTTCATTAAAGGGAAGTCGTGTCTGACAAATTTACTGGAGTTCTATGAGGATGTGTCTAGGGCAGTGGATAGAGGAGAGCCGGTGGATGTGGTCTTTCTTGATTTTCAGAAGGCGTTTGACAAGGTACCTCACAAGAGGTTATTGCAGAAGGTCAGGGGACATGGAGTTGGGGGTAGGGTGTTAGCGTGGATAGAGGATTGGTTGTCAAATAGGAGGCAGAGAGTGGGGGTCAATGGGTGTTATTCGGATTGGCGGTTGGTGACTAGTGGGGTGCCCCAGGGGTCGGTGCTGGGGCCTCAGCTATTTACCATTTATATAGATGATCTGGAGGAGGGAACCGAGTGCAGGGTGTCGAAATTTGCTGATGACACCAAGATTGGGGGAAAGGCAAATTGTGCGGAGGGTGTGGAGAGTCTGCAGAAGGATCTAGATAGGCTGGGCGAATGGGCCAGGAAATGGCAAATGGAATTTAATGTTGGCAAGTGTGAGGTGGTCCACTTTGGTAGGAAGAATGGTAGGAAGGACTATTACTTACGTGGCGAAAAACTGCAGCAGGCGACGGTGCAGAGGGACCTCGGGGTCCTTGTGCATGAGTCGCAAAAACCCAGCTTGCAGGTGCAGCAGGTGGTCAGGAAGGCGAATGGGATGCTGGCCTTCATAGCGAGGGGGATTGAATATAAAAGTAGGGAGGTCTTGCTGCAGCTGTATAGGGCATTGGTGAGGCCGCAGCTGGAGTACTGTGTGCAGTTTTGGGCGCCGCACCTGCGCAAGGATATTTTGGCCCTGGAGGGAGTGCAGAGGAGGTTTACTAGGCTGATACCGGAGTTGAGGGGATTGAGCTATGAGGAGAAGCTGAATAAACTCGGCTTGTACTCGTTAGAGTTTAGAAGAATGAGGGGAGATCTCATTGAGACATATAAGATGATGAATGGGATGGATAGGATAGAGGTGGAGAGACTCTTCCCGCTCAAAAAAGACAGTAGGACTAGGGGGCACAGCCTCAAGATAAAGGGGAGGCGGTTTAGAACGGAGTTGAGGAGGAACTTCTTCACTCAAAGGGTGGTGAATCTCTGGAATTCTCTGCCCGTTGAAGTGGTGGAGGCTGCCTCGCTAAATATTTTTAAGAAGCGGGTTGATGGGTTCTTGATAAGAGAGGGGATTAAGGGTTATGGGGAGAGGGCGGGAAAGTGGAACTGAGCCACAACAGATCAGCCATGATCTTATTGAATGGCGGGGCAGGCTCGAAGGGCTAGATGGCCTACTCCTGCTCCTATTTCTTATGTTCTTATGTTCTCACTGTCTGTGGTTCTTTCAAATGAATTCTAAGTGCAGCCACCAGTGGGAAATTCGTTGCGTTTCCCATTGCTGCTAAGAGTATGACTGAGGTGGGATTCAACCACTTTAAAACTGAAACAAGTACCCCATATGAATCACGCCAGGCCTGTGAGGCTCCCAAATCAGCAATCCACTGTTCAGCTGACATTCATTTGATTTGATTCATTCTTGTCACGTGTATTGGGATACAGTGAAAAGTATTGTATCTTGCACCAATGCAGACAAAGCATATCATTCATGGAGTACACAGGGGAGAAGGGAAGGAAGGGTACAGAATGTAGTGTTATAGTCAAAGCTGGGGTGTGGAGAGCGATCAACTTAACGTGATGTGGGTCCATTCAAAGGTCTGATGGCAGCAGGGAAGAAGCTGTTCTTGAGTCGGTTGGTACGTGATCTCGGACTTTTGTATCACTTTCCTGATGGAAGAAGGCGGAGGAGAGTATGTCCGGTGTGCGTGGGGTCCTAGATTATGCTGCCCGCTTTTCCAAGACAGCGGGAAGTGTAGACGGAATCAATGGTTGGGAATCTGATTTGCATGATGGACTGGGATATTTTCACGGCCCTTTGTAGTTTCTTGTGGTCTTGGTTAGAGCAGGAACCAAACCAAGCTGTGATAGAACTGGAACACTTCCCGCTTTTCCTTCTCTCAGAATATTTGAAGGAAGATTAATCCAATATCACATGGATGCTGGAAGCATTTCATGTTGGATCTCTTATGAGACCAATCCTTTGGAGTTATAGTTGTGGATTTACTCCTGACAGCCCCGATGGCAGCAAGAACCAAGACAAAACCATTGAAGCCTGTAACTGAACTGTTGCCCAAAATCTTGGTTCATTACAAGACTAATTAGATTTTTCATGCAACGTCCATTAAAATGTGATATAACTGAATCAAACCTGTAGTTTTCCCCGTGCCAACTGCATCTCAATACTTCTACCTTTCACACATCTCCATGGTAATACGATGTGGTGCCATTCTAAAATTATATCCAGTATAGGCGGGCACAGCACACTAGTATTTTCAGCTTGTACATAATAGAGCAGAAAAATATAGATTAACAAATATAAAACCTCATGAGTTTCCAATCTCTTCTAATCATTGGAAGGCAGGCACTCCCCGCACACAGGGAGGAAGAGTTGTCCCACTATCAGCCCTTGCATATCTCCTAGTGACCAGCTGCTGTCCATCCCTCATAAATGATGAGAAAATCATCATAAGAATGCTTGTGTTCTTGCATTGCAGCTTATAATGTCCCAGAGTGCCAATGAATTACATTGAAATATTGTCAACACTTCTCAAGAAGGCAAACTTCCAATGTTCCAATGGACAAGATTCTGCATCCTCATCTAATATGTCAATGGCAAAATTGTTCTGATGCCTTATTTAGCTATTGGTCCTTCAAAGGGTTTCATTGGATGAAGTGAGGGGACTGGCTATAGATTTATAGAAAGTCGTAGCAAAGGAGGTGGCCATTCAGCCCACCAAATGTCTGCCAGCTGAAAGAGATTCATTTTTCAGCCCTTGGCAGTAACCCTGTTGATCGTGGTGCTTCTAATGGATGACCATGAGCTACGTGTTTTAGAAGCTTTCTGCTTCTACACCCCTCATGAATCACCACTCTCTGGTTACAATAACTTCTCCAATACTCCCCTTTTAATCCTTCAGCCTGTCACTTATAATCTTCAGCCGATCACTTTTAATCTAAGCTCCTTGGTGTCTTCTCTGCTTCTAGAAATAGGCCCATCAATTTCCGCTCTGTCAAGTCCCCCTTGTTACTAAAGCTTCTCTCAGCCTTTTCTATCTCAAAGTTAAAAAGACCCCAACCTATCCAAAACAGTAAGAGGAACAAAAGTGGTAATACGAAGCTCGTGGGTTCAGTGAGAAGCTTTGCATGCAAGAAAAAAATAGCCAAAGGTTTAAAATGGTTTATCTGCTTTCTAGGAAGGGTCAGACCTTGAAAAATGCAGTGTTAAAAATGGGGCCAGATAGAATAGGTGTGGTGAAAAGAGGAAGCACTTCAAGCTTAATGGAGCGCAAACTGATTGTATCAACAATGAACTTGTCAATCTATTCTGGAACTGTCGGTTAAAAAAGCTTTCAATAGTTAATAGACCATCAGTTCCTTGTCTAAATGGACCTTGGCTAATCCCTCTTTGATTTGCTCTGGAACTGTCAATCAAAGCAGTTCTAAGAGGTTTCAGAGCAGCTGGGGCATATGGGAGAAAGCAAGCGGGTCTCCCAAGTGAAACTCCTGTCACTCAGCACTTCAAAGGGGCCTGGTAAAATCTGGGGCTTCTGAAGTCAGTCAAGTGTAACCCCTATTGTAGAATGAAGTGCTGCTGTGATCTTGAAGGCTTCCAGGCGGTTGGGGGGGCAGGGATTTTAATGAGACTGGGCCCCTAGAAAGATTTTACAGAATACAGACAATAACAAAGATTTGTTTTTACCAAGAAGGTGCCTGGAATCGTATCCTAAAAGTAATTTCCATGTTTTCCAGGGCAACAAGGAGAAATCCAGCCATGAGAGCCCCATCCCAAAGTAGATCACTGAGGTCAAACACCCTCCTCCCCAAACCCCCTTGATGGACAACCCCCTCTGCAGTTCGGCAGCAGTCCAGGAGCCTATGGGTACAGTTGATGGCTGATGGCTGTACTTTTCTCCTGCCCCCCCAAACGACATATATTCCCCACTTGTCGGGACCCAGACTTATTGGCGCCCGTATGACTTCCCACTAGGGTGGGGAGCGTGGGAAGCAACCCAAGAGGCCGTTGAATCAGGATTCTAGCCCGAACATTGCATTCAGATACATTTAAATCAGTTCTGATCAGGCTCTCGCCTACTCTGGCTGGGAATCTGATCCGGTCAGGCATGACAGGCCAGGAAACACGCAACAGACGTGGTGCCAAGCAAGAATCCCAGTTTGGTCCTCAAGATTCAACGGGCCATCGGGAATCCCAGATAGGGCTAGCGGCCCCAGACAATCACCTCCATTGTATTAAACCAGCACAGTGGTTAGCACTGCTGCCTGAGAGCGCCAGGGACTCAGGTTCAGTTCCCAGCTAGGGTCACTTTCTTTGCGGAGTTTGCACGTTCTCCGTGTGTTTCCTCCGGGTGCTACGGTTTCCTCCCACAATCCAAAGATGTCTGGGTTAGGTGGATTGACCATGCTAATTTCTGACAGCCTTAGTGTCAGGGGAACTAGATAGGGTAAATGCATGGGGTTATGGGGATATGGTCTGGGTAGGATTGTAGTCAGTGCGGACTCGATGGGCTGAATAGCCACCTCCTGCACTGTAGTGTTTTTTTTTTAAAAAGTTGAAAATATGCCATCAACAAAAGCATTTTGGACTCAGCAATATTTTGTTTCAATCATTATTTCCACTCACGTTATTTAGACACTCTATTGTATTCATATCCGGTCTTTTGGTCTCAACTTCTGCTTTCTGCAGTGTCCTATTTTAGTTTGTCAGCAGTAATCGTGGTTTTAGAGTCCTCCCTATGCCCACAGTACTTCATCTTGATTTGCGTCTTGTCTTTTTGTCTGTGATCGTGATTCTTACAGATAATCAACAAACACTCAGCAAAACTGCTGGTCAGAGAAAGAAGCTCTCATGCAAATCTTCTCTGAAGAGATTTTGGCACCAGAATTTTACAAAGTGCAGTGCTGTTCCACATGCAGTGCAGATGCGATGTCAGTGCAATGTACTGTGTGTATGAATTGCACAGCACTAATCTACTGTTGGAAATCTCAAGATGTCAAAAACCACAAGTGTTTTAGGTTGAATCCAAGCTGAACCCTTTTAATGAGGACTGCATCATTTGTAATTGATATGACGAGTGGACCTCCCTCGCTATTTAGTCACAGCGAGACTGGCATGTACAGTTTTTTTAAAACTTGGGGCCCTACAAACTCCTCCCACTCCTTTTTAGAGTCAGTGTTAAGTAAGGTTACTGCTCAAAAAGGGGAGCTCAGCACTGGGACAAGCTCGCTGTCGGAAATAGCTGGGCTGGGGAACACAGTGTAAGGAAGAGACCGTACTGACAGCTCCCTTGGTGGGAGAATGAGGAGTGTTCCTCATTCTTCCCTAGTCAGACCCTGAGCACGAAGAAGATGGTTACACGCGATCTGCACTGTTGGCCATCGTACGAGGTTTTGGGTTGAGCTCAGTTGACAGGGGAGTGTGGTGTCAGTCGTACCTTCATTTGGTAGGTAGCATTATTTTTATTTGGACAGTCTAATTCAGAATTAGATTGAATGATTGTACTTGCATGCAAAATGATTCATGTTTTCTTCTTATTTGCCTTTCCTCCGCTGTTATGTTTATCTTGTATGAAGGCATTAGTTGAACTTTCAACTTGCCCGCTCAACAGTTTTGTGAGGTGTTACCAGGCTAGCTTTAATACTGATGGTTTGTGTAATCCACTAGTCTGTGCATTTTTGGAAAACATTTTGGAAGGGTCCGGAATAGCTAGGGATATTTTGTTCTGGAGTGGGTTGTGAATATAGACCCGTGGTTTTAAGATCCTGTTTTGCCAACTGTGTGATGAACTGCATGCAGCCATTGTCAAAGCATTGTCAATTTTTCATTTCACAAGGGAGAAGCTTCACATGCCAAAAATCTGAAATGAAAACAAAACATGTGCAACGCAACTTCAGAGTTTCGATATTGGCTGGGATCTGGAAATTACCATCCACAGTCCACTTGAGATTGCGCTGGTTAAGTTACAGTTCAAGTTTCCTTTAAATCTGATCTACATAATTTCCTGGCTCCTCGACATCACATTTTGGGGGCGTACCCCAGTGATGCGCTGGGGAATCCCTCTGGGAGGTTCCCACCTGAGGGTCTACCCGGCAATTGTCCAGAGGCGCGAACTTCCCCCGGACAATCGCGTTGGGCTGGAAACCTCTGGTTATAGTGATTTGAAATTGCAAGTTTTGGATGATTATGCCAGTTCTACCCTCATTGTTACCCTGAAACAGTCGGAAGGAATAAAAATACTTTGGATCGCAGGATAACTATTTTAAAGACACCAAGCCCCGCATGGGACGCGCCGCACATACCCTATGCTCCCAGAGGAGAGCCTCCTGCCAATCCGACCCTGGTCTGACCTGACCTGACCCCCATCCAGCCTTACACCATGAGTCTTCCCTAACCAGCTCTCATTTTGTTCCTTTAGGAACATAACCTAAGAAATAGGAGCAGCAGTAAGCCGTTCAGCCCCTTTAGCCTGCTCTGCCATTCAATAAGATCATGGCTGACCTGGTAGTGGCCTCAACTCCACTTTCCTGCTGACTTCCATAACCCTAGATTCCCTTGATAAATAAAAACTCTATTTACAAGGCTGAGTTAGACATTCAATGACCCAGCCTCCATGGCTTACTGGGTAAGGGATTTGCAAACACTAACGACTCCTTGGGCAGAAATTTCTCCTCACCTTCATCTTGGGGGAATTTCACAGTAACTTCATTGCAGTGTTAATGTAAGCCGATTTGTGACTAACATATAAACATTTTAAAATGTGAGATGTCTTATTTTGAAACCGTACCTCCTAGTTCTAGATTAATCTCAGCTTCTTCGCTGTCCAACCTCCTCAGCATCTCCTCTGCAAAATGCCCTCACAATCTGAAAGGTTTCAGTAAGATTGCCATTCGTTCTTCTAAACTCTAAACTTATCCTCATAAGCGATGTTGTTTCCCCTTGTGGGAGACTCTGTGACCAGAGGGCATTGTCTCATAAGAGGTTGTCCATTTAAGGTTAGCTGTCCAATTTACTTGTCCATTTTAAGACAGAGATGAGGAGGAATTTCTTTTTACGGAGAGTAGTGAATCTGTGGAATTCTTTACCGCAGAGAGTTGTAGGGGCTGGGTCATTAAGTATGTTCAAGGCGGAGATAGACTGATTTTTAATCCATAAGGGAATCGAGAGTTATGGGGATAAGGTGGGAAAGTGGAGTTGGGGATTATCATATCAGATCAGTCCTGATCTCATTGAACGATGGAGCAGACTCGATGGACTGAATGGCCTACTTTTACTCCTATGTCTTATGCCATCATAATCCCCGGATTCAGCCTAATGAACCTTCTCTGAACCACTTCCAAGGCAGATATAGTCCTCCTTAAGTAAGGAGACTAAAACTTTACCCTACATGTGGTCTCACCGATACATTGTAACGAGACATCCTTACTTTTACACCCCAACACTTTGCAATAAAATCCAACATTCCAATTGCTTTCCTGCTTATTTGCTGTACCTTTGTGCTAACCTTTTGTGATTCACTTATGAGGACACACAAATCCCTCTGCACTGCTACATTCTGCAGTCTGTATATTTAAATAATATCCTGCTTTGCTGTACTTCCTGCCAAAGCTAACAACCTCACAGGATCCTACATTATACTCCATCTGCCAAATTTTTTGCCTGCTTACTTTATCTATCTATATCCCTTTGCAGACTGTCTATTATCCTCACTACTTGCTTTCCTACCTATCTTTGTATTGTCAGCAAACTTTGTCCACAATACAATCTATCCCTTCATCCAGGTTGTTGATGTAGGTCGTAAATAGTTAAGACCCCATCACTGAATCCTGTGGCACTCCACTAGTTACAGTTTACCAACCTGAAAATAATTAATGTTCAGTCTATTCATGCTAACATATGATCTCCACACCAGGTGCAGTTACCTTTTAAGTGGCATCTTAGCACATGCGTTTTGGAAATCCAAGTGTACCACACCTACTGTACGGTGGTCTTCCCCCTTTTATCCACTCTGCATTCCCTTTCTTAACATAATCCAGCAAAGTTAAAATCAAAGAATCCCTACAGTGCAGAAGAAGGCCATTTGGCCCATCGAGTCTGCACCGACCACAGTCCCATCCAGGCCCCATGCCTTTGCCCCAGCTAGTCTCCCTGACACAGGGTGTAATTTAGCATAGCCAATCCTCCTAACCCACGCATCTTTAGACTGTGGGAGGAAACCAGAGCACCTGGAGGAAGACCACGCAGACACGGAGAGAATATGCAAACTCCGTAGACGTTAACCTGAGCCGGGAATCGAACCCAGGCCCCTGGCACTGTGAGGCAGCGGTCTAACCACTGTGCCACCCATGGTTGGCATGGTCTCGTGATTCTCCAAATGAAAGATTGCCATGACTTCTTACAAACCTGATCTGATTTATACCCTGCCTTAAGGTGTAGTTACTGTTTGGGGATCCATAAACTGCTCCCACTATTGACTTCTTTCTCTTGCTGCTTCCTCCCAAACTGATTCCGCATCTCTTATCTTCTGCAACAAGAGCATTTCTCACTACTGCACTGACCTCCTTCTTTATTAACAGAGCAATCCCACCTGCTTTTCATTTCTTCCAGCCCTTTTGAACTGTCTTTGGATATTAACATTCAGTTCCCAGCCTGAATATTGGCCTGGAAATATGGCCTGTTTTGTCGTGATGTGGGAAACTGCATCCTGAGCCAGTACAACAGATGATGGAAAACATCGGTCGGTGTGAGTGGATTTTTGACAGATCTCACTTAGGTTTTTTTTTGCTGGTTCAGCTGATTTTTGCCCAGTTTCTACTGATGTTGCTGGGGTAAGCAAGGACGAACTGCAACCCCATTTCTTCCCCCCCCCCCCCAACCTCAAATCAGCCCCCAGGAAGGAAAGAGAAAATTCAAAATATGATGGTTCACATTTTTTTTTAAAGTTTATTTATTAGTGTCAAAAGTAGGCCTACGTTAACACTGCAATGAAGTTAATGTGAAGATCCCCTAGTCACCACACGCCGGCGCCTGTTCGGGTACACTGAGGGAGAATTTAGCATGGCCAACACACCTAACCAACACGTCTAAAAAAGTAAAAGAGTTTATTTATTAATCACAAGTAAGGCTTACATTAACACTGCAATGAATTCACTGTGAAATTCACCTAGTCGCCACATTCCAGCATCTGTTCGGGTCAAAGTACCTAACCCGCACATCTTTCGGACTGTGGCAGGAAACCAGAGCACCTGGAGAAAACACATGCAGATATGGGAAGAACATGCAGACTCCACATAGACAGTGACCCAAGCCAGGAATTGAATCCAAAACCCTGACACTGTGAGGCAGCAGTGCTAACCACTGTGGCACCCACAAGCATAACCTTCAGTAAGCATTGTGAAATGCTTTCCATTCTCTTAAATTAGTGTGTATGTGTCTGTTGACCATGTGTTTGCAGAGTATCCACATTACAAGTTTGTTCTTGTCTCCTCCTTTCCTCCTCCACCCCAGATGAAGCCAAAAAATTTATTACAATGAGCTTGGCCAATGGCGTTGCAAAGCAACAAGGCTGGATCATAGAGGTGTGTGTCCAGAAATAGTGAACTCTGTTCTCGCTATCTTCTTTAGTAAAGCAACAATTAGCTCTTTGCTGTTCAAAGACGTATTTAATGTTGTAGAATCCCTACAGTGCAGAAAGAGGCCATTCAGCCCATCAGGTCTGCACTGACTCTCCGACAGAGCGCCTTATCCAGAGCCATCCACACTCTATTCCTTTAGCCCCATGTATTTGCCCGGCTAATCCACCTCGCCTACATATCCTGGGACACTGAGGGGCAATTTAGCATGGCCAATCCACTAAACTGCACATCTTTGAACTTTTGATTTTGTTTAGCGTAACCTTCAAAATAGCCTTTATCTGAAAATTCGAACTTTTTCCCTGTAGTATAGGCAGTATAGTGGTTAGCACTGCTACCTTACAGCGCCAGAGAGCTGGGTTCAATTCCAACTTCGGGTCACTGTCTGTGTGGAGTTTGCACCTTCTTCCCATGTCTGCGTGGGTTTCCTCCGGGTGCTCCACTTTCCTCCCACAGTCCAAAGATGTGCGGGTTAGGTTGATTGGCCATGCTGAACTGACCCTTGTGTTACAGGATTAGCAGGATAAATATGTGGGGTTTCGGAGATAGGGCCTGGGTGGGATTATTGTCATTGCAGGCCGAATGGCCTCCTTTTGTACAGTAGGGATTTTATGGCAGTAAGATTTTCTTTTGGGTACCTGGCAGGACATTTGAAGCGCTGATAGGCACGGTGGCACAGTGGTTAGAGCTGCTGCCTCACAGCGCCAGGGACCTGGTTTCAATTCCCGACTTGGGTGACCGTGCGGAGTCTGCACATCCTCCCCGTGCCTGCGTGGGTTTCCTCCAGGTGTTCCGGTTTCCTCCCACAGTCCAAAGATGTGCAGGTTAGGTAAATTGTCCATGCTTAATTCTCCCTCCATGTACCCGAACAGGCGCCAGAGTGTGGCAACTCAAGGATTTTTTTTTACAGTAACTCCATTGTGGTGTTAATGTAAGCCTACTTGTGACTAATAGGTAAACTGTATATGGGATGTTCAGGTGTGAAGCTGCTATTTTGGGAATAGCTGCTTCAGCGTGTGTCCAGAAAAACGGGACTTGGGGAGCCTGGTGAGGGTTTGGGGAGGGGGGGGTGCTGGTGGTGGTTAAATCAGATAGCTGCACTGTGCTCCGCCAACCTGCCCATCTGATCCCCTCAGCTTAGCGCGCAGTGTTGGACAACCTGCGGAACAAGGGCGAAGTACAAGGAAGTTTCACTCATAAATCAAATCTTTGTCATTTCTTCAGTTTTTGCCCTTTTGTTCGGTAGGCCTTTTTAACAGCAGCCAGCATTCCACTGCAGGGCCATTGTTTTGCGTCTGGCGGCACTGTTCCTGGCTGGCCTTGTTAGTTTTGGATTACAATTTGTGCGGTGTCCAAAAACCCTCTGCGAGAAATGGAACTTTCTCAGGCTAAGTGGAACCGCTGTCACACGAGGGAGTTCTTTTGGCCGGTCTCTGCTCCTTGAAGCAGCCTGCTTTGAAACCTCCTCCAAGTCACGGATCAGCGACAGGCTTGAATGCAGTTGGCATTTCAGGTGACATAATTGCCCTTGCTGTAAAACAAGAGTGTATCATAATGAATGACTTGTATAAAATTAAATACTGCATGTCTGAAATTAATGTAGAAAATGGTGGAAATACTCAGAAGCTCTGAAATCCTGGATTTGAAATATACAATGTCTGCAAATTGCATTGATTCCTGTGCTTTTCTTAAGGGGAAAGAACCTTATTTTAATTGCTATGCAATGCATATTTTTGTTTTTGTTTATGACACGGTTCTTTTTTGGGGTGTCCCAGTGCTCTACCTTAGTGCCAGGGATCTGGGTTCAATTTCGGCCCCGGATCACTGTCTGTGTGGAGTTTGCACATTCTCCCCTTGTCTGTGTGGGTTTCCTCCGGGTGCTCCAGTTTCCCGTCTCACTTTAAAGATGGGCGGGTTAGGTTGCTTGGCCATGATAAATTGACCCTAGTGTCAGGGGGATTAGACGGGTAAAATGTGGAATTACAGGAATAGAGCTGGATTGGGATTGTGGTCGGTGCAGACACGATGGGCCGAATAGCCTCCTTCTGCATTGCCGGGATTCTATGATATTATGATTAAGATTCCAATAAGTTCTATTTTAAGGTGTCAGTTCAGCGACTGCACACTCTCACCCACTGAATCAGGAGGTTATGAGTTAAAATCTCCCTCACAGTAGCACGTCCTCTAGGCTGACGTTAAGAGTTGTACTAAACATTATGTTGTCGGAGGCTCTGGTCCATTGCAGTTCCTTTTGCTCCAGTCCTGATGGTGATATCCCACTCTTGAAATTCCTCCTCAAATTTACTTCTCTGGGTTGCTATGCCAGCTCCATCCTCTCCTGTTGTCTGATGGTGTCCATTCCACTGCCACTCTGGCAGGGCGTACACTTGTAAGGTGAAAGATGTGTCCTGCCTGTTTCAGTCGTCCCACCTTGCTATGGTGGCACAGTGGTTGGCACTGCTGTCTCAGTGCCACGACCCGGGTTCAATTCCAGCTTTGGGTCACTGTGGGGCACAGAATTTGCACATTCTCCCCGTGTCTGCATGGGTTTCCTCCAGGTGCTCTGGTTTCCTCCCACGGTCCAAAGATGTGCGGGTTGAGTTTATTGATCATGCTAAATTGCCCTGTTTTCTCCCGGGGGATTAGCAGGGTAAATGCATGGGGTTACAGGAATAGGGCTTGATTGCAATTGTGATCGGTGCAGACTCAATGGGCCAAATGACCTCCTTCTGTACTATAGGGATTCTATGATTCATGATGTCCTGCAATCACTTCTGACGAGTTCTTTGGAGCAGTTTGTTGCTGATGTCTTAATGTGATGCCCAGGATTTTACGTAGCCAACACTGGGGAAAGACATACAACACTTTTTGTGCTGCTCTCTTGCAAGTCTCATGGATATAGATTGCAATTGGTAACACAATAGACATGGAAAGCCCCAGCTTCATGGCTGAGTTGATGGTGTTGGATTCCCAGACTGTGTAGAGCTGCGAGATAATTGCTTTTGCAGATTCTTGTGGTGTACATCACAAGAAATGTTGCTCCCTAGGTTGGGGAAGTGGTCAATATCATCGCTGTTTGGTGATGACGGAAAGTCATTGTTGCTGTGCAGTTGCCACTGCCTTGGCCTTCTCGCAGCTGAAGCATAGCTCAAGCAGTGTTGCTACTCATGTCTGGTGGTCATGTCTTGAAATGTATATGATTCTTTAGCCAACAAGGCGCACGCACACACACACGCACACACCCCCGTGCCCGTCTACGTCAATGGGAACGAAGTAGAAATGGTCGACGGCTTCAGGGTTTTAGGTGTCCAGATCACCAACAACCTGTCCTGGTCCCCACGTGCTAACACTATAGTTAAGAATGTCCACCTACACCTCTACTGTCTCAGAAGACTAAAGAAATTTGGCATGTCAGCCACGACTCTCACCAACTGATGCACCTTAAAAAGCATTCTTTCTGGTTGTATCACAGCTTGGTATGCTGCCCAAAACCAAAAGAAACTACAAAGGGTCATGAATGTAGCCCAGCCCATAAAGCAAACCAGCCTCCCATCCATTCACACTTCCCGCTGTCTCAGTAAAGCAGTCAGCGTAATTAAGGACCCCACACACCCTGGACGTACCCTCTTCCACCTTTTCCATCGGGAAAAATGTACACAAGTCTGGGGTCGGGAATCGAACCTGGGTTCCTAGCACTATGAGGCAGTGGTGCTAACCACTGTGTGCCACCCTACTGCCCTACATTCCTCAATGTAAAGATCTGTCCACAACCTAGAAACCTGCCTGTTCTTTACAAAGGATATTGTCTACTCCTGCTTTCAATCTATTGAGGAGGACTGTTCTGACCTGCTGTGTTTTGCCCCTCCAGTTGTTGTAGTCGATGAGGTTTCTTTTCTTTGACTGTCCTCTTAATTGAATGTAAATGATCCTATTCACAGAACAGAGGAGGTGACAGTATGCTTTCCAATATTTATCCCTCAAGAAACCTCATAAATTAAACTATCTGGCTGTTATTTCATTGTTTGTAGGGCTTTATGTATGTAAATTGCCTACTGCAGTCCCTACATTGGATACACTGCGACTACACTTCAAAAGTACTTTACTGGCTGTAAAGCTCTTAGTGATGACCTGAGGTCATGGAAAGCACCATATAAGTGCAGGTCTGTCTTGAGTATTACGATGTGTTTGTGTAAAAGTTCCTGTGCGCAATTTTATTTCTTTAGTTCGGGTACACACTGAGTGGGAATTTAGCATGGCCAATGCACCTAACCAGCACGTCTTTGGGACTGTGGGAGAAAACAGGAGCACCCGGAGGAAACCCATGCAGACATGGGGAGAAAGTGCTAAACAGACAGTGACCACAGCTGGGAATTGAACTCTGGTCCCTGATGCTGTGAGGCTGCATTGCTAACCACTGAGTCACCATGCCACTCACATGGAAAGAATATTAGAAATCTTAAACATGTGCCACCTATACGGTATGTGTACCAGGTTCAGTCAAATTAAGTAACATTCACAAATAATGTAGCATTTTGATATGTTACCGGTATGAATGTGTTGCTGTGACAATGTGTGATCGGGCAGCACGGTGGCACAGTGGTTAGCACTACTGCCTCACAAAGCCAGGGATCCGGGTGTTCAAGAACAAAGAATATCACAGCACAGGAATTGCCCTTTGGTCCTCCAAGCCTGCATCGATCATGCTGCCCATCTGAACTAAAACCTCCTACCCTTCTGGGTACAATATCCCTCCGTTCCCATCCTATTAATGTATTTAAATTTAAATTCTGGCCTTGGGTCACTGTCCATGTGAAGTTTGCAATTTCTCCCCGCGTCTGCGTGGGTTTCCTCCGGGTGCTCTGGTTTCCTCCCACTCTCTAAAAATGTGCCAGGTAGGTGGATTGGCTACGCTAAATTGCCCCTTTAGTGTCAAGAGGATTAGCAGGGTAAGAACATTTAGGGCGGCACAGTGGTTAGCACTGCTGCTTCACAGCTCCAGGGACCTGGGTTCGATTCCCAGCTTGGGTAGCTGCCTGTGTGGAGTTTGCACATTCTCCTTGTGTCTGCGTGGGTTTCCTCCAGGTGCTCCGGTTTTCTCCCACAGTCCAAAGATGTGCAGATTAGGTTGATTGGCCATGCTAAGAATTTCCCTTAGTGTCCTGAGATCTTAAATTAGAGGGATTAGTGGGTGGATATGGGGGTAGGGCCTGGGTGGGATTGTGGTTGGTGTAGACTCGATGGGCCAAATGGCCTCTTTTTGTACTGTAGGGTTTCTATGATGAGGTTATGGGGATAGGGCCTGCATGGAATTGTGGCCGCTGCAGACTCGATAGGCCAAATGGCAGCTTCCTGCACTGTACAGCTTCTATGATTTTATTCTATGATTCTTCAGGAGAACTTTTTTCAGCCTTTTGCTGTGTCCCGAATGTTTTTTTTTTACAGACAGTTAAGTGCTTTTATTTTGAGTCCTGCTTGCAAATGCAGCAGCCAATCTGTGCTGAGCAAGGTCCCACAAACAGCTGCCATGACCAGTCTGAAGGATAAATATAATGTGGAGGTGCCAGCGTTGGACTGGGGGTGAACACAGTAAGAAGTCTCTCAACAACAGGTTAAAATCCAACCAATTTATTTGATAGTAAACTCACAAGCTTTCGGGGTTTGCCCCTTCATCAGGTGAATGGAGAGCTCTTGCCTCTTCGTCAGGGGAATGGCCAGAACTCTCCATTCACCTGGCGAAGGGGTGAACTCCGAAAGCTTGTGAGTTTACTATCAAACAAATTGGTTGGACTTTAACCTGGTGTTGTGAGACTTCTTACTGAAGATATATATAAGCCAGGGTCCCATTTTAAAAACTCCCGTGTTCCTCTTCGAGTTATACTGCAGGATCTTTTCACGTCCACTTGAGAAGGGAACATCTTTGACATCTCATCCAAATGATAACACTTCCAATAATTAGGCTGTGTCTCAGCCTGGACTGAAATGCAAGCCTGGATTATGTCTACAAGTTTTAGGAGAAGGGATTTGAACACTGATCGTTTGACCCAGTTCCAAGGCACTGTTTCAAGGCGGGCCCAGCCAAAAGTAAAGGATTATTTTCATGAAGTTTTTTTAAGTTCAGCTGAGTAACCTAAATCATCCCCATGTAATGACACCACAGTTCCCAGCCAGATGATTGGGAATTCCCAATAAATCTTACCTGGAGGCCACTCTGTTACTGTAGATGACTGGGATTAATTTTATGATGTGGATTTTATGATGTTGACTGATAGCCAAGTTCCGCACACATGAGGACGGTCTCATCAGGGATCTTGGGTTCATGTTGCACTATCTGTAACCCCCCCCCCATGACTTGCCTGGGTTTGCAAAACCTCACTTACTGTACTATCTGGAGACAATACACATCTCTTTAACCTGTGCTCAATGGTCCTTCCACCACATTGTTAGCCACTTTAAGACTTGAACAGCAGGTTAGGTGTAAAGATTCGCATTCTAATCAGTAATCTGTAAACTGTCTGTGCTGTTATATGCTCTGTCTGAGGCCAGAACTCTCCATTCACCTGAAGAAGAGGGAAACCCCTCGAAAGCTTGCGAGTTTACTATCAAATAAATTGGTTAGACTTAAACCTGGTGTTGTCAGACTTCTTACCATTGATTTTATGCACATTGCTTATGTTATGTCACTGTCCCCCACTCACTACACTTTGCAGTATAAGTCACCCAGCTCTTATCGGAAGAAGTGGCTGCGATTTCGGCCATGAGTTTTGTTTGTTGCATTTGGTGGAGATCAAATCAAACCACCTTTGCGGAGGAGGTAGTTCCTGTTTGCTACTTATGAGACTTCTTCAGCTTCCTGGTCCCCACCATCTTCAGCTGCTTCATCAAAGGCCTTCCCTCCATCAGAAGTGGGGATGGCACACTGATGATTGCACACTGTTGAGCTCCACTTGCAACCCCTCAGATATTGAAACAGGCTGGTGCCCGTATACAACAGGACACTTACCCCATCCACTCCCTCCACCACTGGTGGAACCTAGCTGCAGTACGTACCGTCTGCAGACAGCAACTTGTCAAGGCGTCTTCAAAAGCACTCCTTAACTCACCATGTCTTATCACCTAGGATAAGAGCAGAGGCACGAGGGGTGTTCGCCACCTGCAAATTCCCCTCAACAAGTCCCACACTACCCTGACTTGGAAGTGCATCACTGATTGTTCCTTCACCACTAGGTCAAATTCCTGGAATACCCTACCTAATACCCAACATGTTGTCACAGTGGTTAGCACTGCTGCTTCACAGCGCCAGGGGCCCGGGATCGATTCCCGGCTTGGGTCACTGTCTTTGTAGGGAAAGTGTGCTGGTTAGGTGCTAAATTCTCCCTCAGTGTACCCGAACAGGTGCCGAAGTGTGGCGACTAAGAATTTTCACAGTAGCTTCGTTGCAGTGTTAATCTAAGCCCACTTGTGAAACTAATAAATAAAGTATTACAACGTTGTGAAAGCATCTTTGCCACGTGAACTGCAGCAGTTCAAGAAGGCAATGCACCACAACCCTCTGTAGAGGAACCAGAGATGGTCAAGAGATACCAAACGCCCACCTCTTGTGAATGAGTATGGTTTCTAAACTTTTAACTCCCAATTTTAAATTTTTAATACCATTGCCCACCACCCCCAACCCTCTTCTGCCCAAAGTGAAGTGTTAATCGAAGAGGCTGTCTCATTTCCTTTATCTGTTTAAGCTGCCTTGGGATTTATGCCATTTGCTTTTCTTTTTGCCTGACGCAGCTGTTCAAACACCACAAATTGCTCGGCCTACGCAAATGTCTTGATGTGGAGATGCTGTCATTGGACAGGTGTGGACACAGTAAGAACTCTCACAACACAAGATTAAAGTCCAACAGGTTTATTTGGAATCACGAGCTTTAGGAGCGCTGCTCCTTCATCAGGTGTGTGGAGAGGTAGGTTTCACAAACACGGCATATATAGACAAAGACACAATTGCAAGACGATGGTTGCAATGCAAGTCTTAACAGTAATCAAGTCTTTACAGGTACAGTGCAAGTGGAGAGAAGGTTACCTGTAATGACTCTCATTCCAACCATTATCCTGCAATTGTGTCCTTGCCTATATATGCTGTGTTTGTGAAACCTACCTCTCCATTCACCTAAAGTTAAAAGTTTATTTATTAGTCACAGCTAGGCTTACATTAACACTACAATAAAGTTACTGTGAAAATCCCCTAGTTACCACACTCCGGTGCCTGTTTGGGTACACTGAAGGAGAATTTAGCGTGGCAAATGCACCTAACAAGCACGTCTTTCAGACCATAGGAGGAAACGGGAGCATCCAGAGGAAACACGTGCAGACATGGGGGGAACGTGCAAACTCCGCACAGACAGTGACCCACCCTGGGAATTGAACCCAGGTCCCTAACGTATGAGGCAGCAGTGCTAACCACTGTGCCACTCCTAGATCAAGGAGCAGCACTGCAAAAGCTTGTGATTCCAAATAAACCAGTTGGACTTCAATCTGGTGTCGTGAGACTTCTTACTGCACTCAAATGTAGTTTTGTGGGCATGAAATTTGATTCAATTTGCTTCATGTAGCCAATGCAGAGGCAAAACCAGATTAACCATTGCTGTCCAAGAGTGGGAACCATTGGCCCTCACCTAGAGCAAAGGAGACAAAAGTTGGACAGCTCCATAAAGATGTGTGGAGGTGGGTGAGGGTGTTTTTCCCAAATTTGCTGTTCTTGAAGAGCTTCTGTGTTGTTTTGGCTCTTGGGGCAGGGGTGGGTATACCATATCTTTCCCATGTTGCTTTCTCCTGTTTATATTCTTCAATCCCTTGTGTTGCTATTTATACTGCCTCAATTGGCTCAACATGTTCAGAAGGCAGATGCGGAGAACCGCAAAATGTCAGCACTGAAGTAAAAACAATATCCAATGACCACAACTGACTTTGGCATGACTGATAATTCATCACAATAATGGATGTAGAAGGAATTTCCAGTCACTAAAAAGACTACATCTGTCTTTAAATCTCACTAGCTGATCTGAAATTCCCTTCTACAATGGTCTTTGAACATTGCCGTGTGAGGCACGCTGAAAAACATTGGCCGAACCACAGTGTCTTCCAGATAAACAATGGATAAACCAAAACCATTCGTTTCAGCCTTCACCACTAACCCCAACCGCTCCAGATATCTTCGTCCTAATGCTCATCTGGCCCAACTTCCTATCCTCCAGAACCATGTGTTTATTCACAATTCTGCCACTTGTATCCTTTCACCCGCCTCTCTTGTGCTTGCAACAATATCCACATATAATTCTCATCCTGATGTTTCTCTAAGTGCACCACCTTGCTTCTACCTGTCGCTATTGCCTCAACTAGCTGTGGAATCCATTACCTGAACTCTCCATTCTTCTGACTCTGGGCTTCTTGTGTCGTCCCCATGGCCAGTTGGAATCTTACGGCTGCCTAAGCCCCACACTCTGGAGTTCCCTCAAGAGCGTGAGAAACTAGGGCAGGAGTTTGCCATTCAGCCCATGGAGCATGCTTCACCGTTCAATGGTTGATCTGGTTGTGGACTTAACTCCATCTTCCTACCTGTCCACTATAACCCTTGACCCCCCCATCAATCAGAAATATGTCTATCTCAGCCTTGAGTGCATTCGATGACCCTGACTCCACTGCTCACAGGGGAAGAGAATTCTAAAGGTTAATGACCCCCTCAAAGAAGAAATTCCTCCTCATCTCTGTCTTAATAAGAGATCCCTTATTTTTTTAAACTGTGGCTCCTAGTTCTGGTTTCTACCATAAGGGGAAACATCTACCCTGTGCAGCACCTTCAGAATTTCATTAAGGTCTCTTGTGATTCTCTTAAATGCCAATGAATGTAGGACCAACCTGCCACACTTTCCCTCATGAGAATACCCCTTCATCCCAGGAATCAAAGTAGTAAATTTCCTCTGAAACGCTTCCGATGCAAGAATATCTCTCCTTATGTAAGGAGACCAAAACTCTGCAGTGTACTTTGGGGTGCAATGGCACCGTACAGATGTCATTAGACTTCCCAATTTTTACATGCTATCCCACTTTCAATAAAGCCAGCATTTCATTTGCCTTCCTAATTACTTGCTGTACCTGTATGCTAGCTTTTTGTGATTTCATGTAAAAGGATGCCCAGATCCCTCTATACCACAGAATCTCACGTTTCTCCACATTATGTGCTACCTGCCAATTTTTGTGGTCCCCTTGTGTCTATCCTGCTTGTTATATCCTCAATAAATGCTAATAAATTTCCCAAGCATGACTTCCCTTTTACAAAGTGTTGACTCTGTCTGGCTGCATTATGATTTTCATTCGTGTACAGAATTTGAGCATTGCCGAAAAAAGAGACGTGCAGTCAAAGCTTTGTGTCTTGAACTCACCAGGATAGCTTGGTTACCCCATCTTGTAACCTTTATCATGCCTTAGCAACAAACCTTCGTATGGTTATGTTCCTGAAGTGCCTTGAGATGTTTTTTCTGTGCTAAAGGTGCTACGTTTTATAAAGTCATAGAATCCCTACACTGCAGAAGGAGGCTATTCGGCCCATTGGTACAGCTTGTACCAACAACAATCCCACCCAGGCCCTATCCCTGTTGCCCCACTTATTTACCCTGCTAGCCCCCTGACACTAAGGGGCAATTTAGCATGGCCAATCCACATAACTCGCACATCTTTGGACTGTGGGAGGAAACTGGGGCACCCGGAGGACATGAGGAGAATGTGCAAACTCCACGCAGGCAGTCACCCAAGGCCAGAATTGAACCCAGGTCCCTGGTGCTGTGACGCGGCGGTGCTAACCACTGTGCCACCCAAGAGTGCAAGTTATCGTATTTGCCACTTCTGTCCAGTCTTACTGTATCACCACTTTGCAACTGAATTACAGCTGCTTGGATCTTCATATAGTATAGTGTGAATTGAGATGATTGCTGTGACTCAGAACAAACGATTTAATTGAGTGGTATGGATCTGTTTTGCAGTAGCCTTCCAGCAGTCATTTGCTTGCATGTATATCCTTTGTCCCTCATTTATACTAGTGGTAATTAGAACTCTTTTAGTCTTTTGTGTAAATGTTCCCTGACCCAGCTCTGTAATTCACTACCTGAACTCTCAGTGGCTGCAAGAGCAGGTCGGAGGCTAGGAATACTGCGCTGAGTAAATTACCTCCCGATTCCCCACAGCCTACCCACCATCTATCGACAAGGCAGAAATTAGAATTGGTGCAGCTCCAACAACACTCAAGAAGCTTGACACTATCCAGGACAAAGCAGCCCACTTGATTGGCACCACATCCACAAACATTCACTTCCTCCACCACTGGTGCTCAGTAGCAGCTATGTGTACTATCCACAAGATGCACTGCAGCAATTCACCAAAGATCCTTAGGCAGCACCTTCCAAACACACGACCACTTCCATCTAGAAGGAAAAGGCCAGCAAATAAATTGGAACACCACCACCTGCAAGCTCCCCTCCAAGCCACTCAGCATCCTGACTTGGAAATATATTACTGTACCTTCACAGTCGCTGAGTCAAAATCCTGGAATTCCCTCCCTAACAGCATTGTGGGTCAGCCCACAGAACATGGACTGCAGCGATTCAAGAAAGCTGTGCTTCCTTGTGACATGCCAGTGAGCATCCGGACAACTAGGGTGGGATTTTTTCACACCGCACCCCCAAAACTGGAAAATCCCATCTGAGGTGAACGGACCTTTGCATCAACACCCCCCGCCCCCCCAATCCACTACAATTCCCATGGTGAGCGAGATGGGAAAAGTCCCCCCATAGGGCCACCCTAGCTATGACAGTAACACTACATTCTGCACTCTCCTTTCCTTCTCTATGAATGGTATGCCTTGCCTGTATCACGTGCCAGAAACAATACTTTTTAGTGTATGTTTATACATGTGACAATAATAAATCAAATCAATAATTTCTAGTCTTGTTTATTTCTTGAGAATGGATAGAAACAGTTCTGCATTTAGCTCAGCAGAGCTATTGTGATATATTTTACTCGATTGCCTGAGGGCAGCATAGTGACGCAGTGGTTAGCACTGCTGCCTCATAGCTCCAGGGGACCCGGGTTCAATTCTGACCTTGGATCATTGTCTGTGTGGAGGTTGCACGTTCTCCCTGTGTCTAAGTGGGTTTCCTCCAGGAGCTCCAGTTTCCCCCCCACAGTCCAAAGATGTGCGGGTTAGGTGGGATGGACATGCTAAATTGCCCTTTAAGTGTCCAAAGATGTGTAGGTTAGATGGGGTAAGCTATCGTGAATGTTGGACTTCCAGGGATAGGGCAGGGGAGAGGGCCTGGGCCAAAAAAGCCAGGAAAGAAATAATCCAACAGCTAACCTGTAAGGAATTGATTACTTATTTAGATTGTGTTGTCTGGAGAAAATACCCTTTCAGAAAGTCAGTGCAGACTCAATGGGCTGAATGGCCTTTTCTGCACTGAAGTGAAAACAGAAAATACTGGATAAAAGCAAAATGCTGGGATTTGAAACAAAAACAGAAAATGCTGGAAAACCTCAGCAGGTCTGACAGCCTCTGTGGAGAAAGAGAATGGAGCCAGCGTTTCAAGTCTGAACGACCAGATGATTCAAATCTGAATCATCAGTGCGGACACTTGATTGTACTCTCTGTGCTAAACAGGCCAGATAGTTTATGTGGAGTGAGGTGAACCGATCTGATGTGAAGTCACCAATCTGAAACATTTAAGGTTCAGTGGCACTGGTTTCCTTTTTTGATGCCATAAGGCTCTGTATGTTTCCACAATGGCTTCAACATGCACAGTTCTGAAGAGTGCTGGGTGCTATGTCAGCATGGGGATTAATGCCTGCCCAATGCAGAATAGGTATCTCAGCAGGTAACGTTGATTTGATGCCAGTGTTGCTATTTTGAAACCCCATATTTCAGTTCAGGACCCCTTTTTAACCTTGCCTGAAATGACACACAGGAACAGAGACAACACAATCTAAATAAGTAATCGATTCCTTACAGCTTAGTTGCTGGATCATTTTTTTCCTAGCTGTTTCGCCTATTCCATGCATTTTGAGAGCTTTTCCATTCTTGTTTAGAGTTAAATTGTCATACATCAAACGATCCAGCTGGTGCTGATATATTTCTTCTTAGTGAGGTAAAGCCTTGTGCTTGTTTGGCCAACTCAGTCTTCCTCTTGGATTAGAACAGGCTGGGAGAATGATTAGAGGTCACACAGAGCAGGAGCAGCTACCATAAGAGGAAGGAGAGGGAGAGAAGGTCTCTGCAGAAGGCAATTCCTGAATGGGGTGTTCAGGAAACAGGTCTCCTAACTATACCCCAGCAATGTCTAATGTTCAAGGTGCCTGAACATCATGAAAGAAGTGTTATTGAAACCTGGCATCTATTGAAACTACAATGGGTAGCACGGTGGCACAGTGCTACCCCACAGTGCCAGGGACCCGGATTCAATTCCAGCCTCAAGTCACCATCTATGTGGAGTTTGCACTTTCTCCCTGTGTCTGCTTGGGTTTCCTCCGGGTGTTCCTCTTTCCTCCCATGCTCCAAAGATGTGCAGCTTAGGTTGATTGGTCATCTAAGTTGACCATAGTGTCAGGGAGATTAGCAGGATAAATATATGGGGTTCTGGGAATCAGGCCTGGGTGGGATTGTGGTTGGTGCAGTCTTGATGGGCTGAATGGCCGCCTCCTGCACTGTAGGGATTCTATGATTCTAACCCTAACTTCAGAGCAGGGCAAGGATAATATTAAGGAGCTTGAAGCAGCGTGGTTTAATTAAATAATCAACCACCTACGAGTTAGTTTCTGGATTATTTTTTCTTTGCCGTTGCCGCAATTATAATAACTCGAATGCGAGGTCCATGGCTGGAAGGATGACTGTGGCAGTGAACATGTTGTGTGTCAGGCTCCTTGCGGGTTGCTGCTGGAAATATTTTAACAGCACTGTTATGCAAGGTATGTGTGTCGTTTGAGGGACTATCTGCCTGTTCTGGAGGAGTTTCTTGGGGGTGGGGTTGGTTAGCTCAGTTGGCTGGACGGCTGATTCATGGTGCTGGGCGAGTGCAGGTTCAATTCCCCGTGCCGGCTGAGGTTATCCATGACAGCCCCACCTTCTCAAACCAAACGAGAAAATGCTGGAAAATCTCAGCAGGTCTGGCAGCGTCTGTAAGGAGTGAAAAGAGACGATGTTTCGAGCCCAGATGACCCTTTGTTGCACTTTCTCAACCTTGTCCCTCATCTGAGGTGTGATGACCCTCAGGTTAAATCACCACCAGTTGGTGCTCTCTCTCTGTCAAGAAATGGGAGAGCAGCCTATGGTCCTCTGGGACAGTCGCGATTTTCACAATAAAAATAATGGGAAGAGCCTGTGTTCATCTAGATTTTCCCGTCTTAACTGTGTCCCCTTGCTGTCTGTCCAGTGTCATTCAGAAATAAAACTTAGATTAAATATTACGTTTTATTGTAAAGAAAGGCAGTAACAGAGCACAAAATCATGTTATGTTATGTGTACGCTGGTTGGCGCTAATATTGGCTTGCTCCCATGGGTTAATATCTCTGGGAGCCTATATCTCCTGAGTGGCCGTGAGAACCTGTGCTCCTTTTGTGCCGTTCAGACGGGAAGAATGGATTTGCTTTACAATGAGTGAAAAAGGGGAAGAGTGTTGAGTAAATGTGAGAAGGAAACTTCTGTGTGCATCAGTCAGATGGTACAAAATGATTAGCCTCAACCTGTCAAAAACACTTACTTACTATTTGCTGCCATAATCTCCCATTTTGTCCTTTTTTTAAATTTTTTTTTGTTGGTACCGTTTGGTACTTCAGTCGAAAAAGCCAATTCAAATCAAGTCCAATCATGGCCCCCACACGAGGGACAAACCAGATCCAAGCTGCCAAGACAATGGGTGGAATTCTGTAGCCATGCTTGTCCCAAAACCGGAAAATCCCACCCGAGGTCAACGGACCTCTCCATGGTCTGCTCCTCACCCGCTATGATTCCCGTGGCGGGGAAAATGGGAAAATCCCCCTCCCCATTAAATTTAGTGAGTCTAAGTAATTCTAAAACAATTCTTTGTGACAATTTGATAAATATGATTTTGATTCAGGGTGTGAATACATGGGAACACCACCACCTGCAAGTTCCCCTCCAAGCCACTCACCGTGCTGACTTGGAAAAATATCTCCATTCCTTTGCAATCACTGGGCCAAAATCCTGGAATTCCCTCCTTAACGGCATTTTGGGTCAACCCACAGAACATGGACTGCAGCGATTCAAGAAGGCAGCTCACTACCACCTTCTCAAGGGCAACTAGGGATGGGCAATAAACGTTGGCCAGCAAGGAACGCCCATGTCGCAATTTGTCTTTATTTCTATTGGCTCCCTGGAGCTATTCTGTATTAATATATGCATCAGAAATGATGTAATAAACCTACAGTGGGAAACAAAGAGAAGCAGTGGCCATGGAAGAGATTACCCACCATCAATAAAGCATTTTTAACCAAAGTCTGTTCCACATATCACATCTCCAGTACGCAACAGTTTGGCTTGTTTGTTTTCAGGGGGTGCCATTATTGGTCAGGAAGTGGACAGTGAGGAAGTTTTAAAAATAGGTACTGTTATGTATGCGGGGCGTAGCCCTTGAAGAGTGCAGGTCAGTCGACGCTTGGTTGAGGGCTGGAGTGTGAGGGGAGCAGTTCATTCATTAAACTCTTGTTCGCTCTTATGGATTTCCTCATAGACTCTACAGGGAAGAAGGAGGCTATTCGATCCAATGATTCTTTACTGACCATAATCCCACCCAGGCCCTATCCCCATAACCCCACATATTTGCCCTGCTATATCCCCCTGACAAGGGGCAATTTAGCATGGCCAGTCCACCTAAACTGCGCATCTTTGGACTGTGGGAGGAAACCGGAGTACCCAGAGGAAACCAATGCAGACATGGGAAAGATGTGCAAACTCCACACAGACAGTAATCTGAGGCTGGAATTGAATTCGGATCCTGGCACTGTGAGGCAGCAGTGCTAACCACTCTTCTGCTCTGTTTCTCATGCGCACAGACTCAAACCTTCTTCTTTAAACTGGAGATAAGTTTAAATGTTATGCCCTTTCCACCCTGGTTGGTGTTGACTCTTGCTGAGGCATGGTCACACTAGACCCAGTAGATAATAGGTCGCGAGCCAGAGTCCAGAAAGCACCACAGGCATCTCTCTTGGATAATTTGCTATTATTTATGTGTAACACGTATTGGTATCAGCAGGCTATGGAGAAGGGATAGTCAACCACAACTGCCCCGCCTAAAATCACCATTTTTAGACCTGTTAGGGTCAGATTAGCTGACTCCTCTCTTTGCGCCTGCCACTCCTGAATTGATTACAACAGAGTTTGGAATTAAAAAGGAGGTATCATTGCCAATTTGATATGTAATTAAGCATGTATAGCTTGGTGCAAGAAATAAGCCACTCGGGTTCCTTAAGTGAATAAGTGCTCAAACTGATTTGGGCAATGATGCAGAAATTATTGACAAAAAGTTTAAAATGTACGAACACGTTGAACTAGCCACTAATGCAAAAAAAACACACAGGGTAGCCCCAAGCAAGCAATCTCACAGCGAGAGATAAAATTGCGCAAAATATCAAATCTTAAAAAAAACTGGCCAATTTTTTATATTCATTTGTGGGACATGGGTGTTGCTGGTTGGCCAGCATTTATTGCCCGTCCCTTGAGAAAGTGGTGGTGAGCTGCTTTCCTGAATCGTTGCATCGTCATTAGGGAGGGAATTTCAGGATTTTGACCCAGCAACTGTGAAGGAACGGCAATATAGTTCCAAATGGGGAAGCTGAGTGGCTTGGAGGGGAACTTGCAAGTGGCGATGTTCCCATGTATCTGCTGCCCTTGTCCTTTTAGATGGAAGTGGTTGTGGGTTTGGAAGGTGCTGTCTAAGGATCTTTGAATTGCTATAGTGCATTTTGTAGTTCATACACACTGCTGCTACTGAGCATCGGTGGTGGCAAGATTGAATGTTTATAGATGTGGTGCCAAGTAACAAGTAAGGTCAGCGAAAAAGTATTCACAGATTGTCCAGAGATTTCTTTACAACTGAAGGATTCTTTTCCACATTCCAGCAGTCGGGCTGCAGTGGCTGGTTTATTTGGGAATTCTCCTTTTAAGAAATCACGGTTTGCAGCAGTGACGTTTTCTGGTGGGTTTTTCAAATCACAAGCAGCTCAGCTTTGATGAGAGATGTTTCAGGAGAAAGAAAGATGGTGGGGGGTGGGAAAAGGCTATTGCCCCTGTGGCAGTCTCTGACTATCATAAACGAAGTATATTTGTATTTTTTTGCTGTACCTGGATTGTGTGAGCTCTTGCTTAAGGGCTCCACTCGCTATCCTGGAAATAGTCATTGGGCATTCCCAGATGCCAAAGGCATTCTATCCTCCAAGCCCCTGGAAGGCTGTCTTCTTGAAGACCAGGGGTAACCATTGCAGAGATGGCTCATGACCTTCACAGGAAATCTGTGGGTGCAGGCTAAGATGTGTAACATTGAGGGAAAGATGCACCTCTACCAGGGCTGCCATTGAGCAGGCATGTGGTCTGCTCAGAATGGAGATTACGACACTTGGACCATGCAGATGGCTCTCGGCAAATTCACCTGCTCATGACTGACCAAATGTTGTTGGCTGCTGCGCAATGCACAGCCTGACGCTCCAGAGAGGGGAGGCCCTGACAGAGGCAATCCAGTGCAGCATGCTGCATCTTTTGACAGAGAGTCTTGATGAGCCTGAACCGTGGGGCTAACTGTGGTCCGAGTCGCACCTTCGGGCTGCAGGAGGTGGTGAGGATTTGAAGCAGAAAGTAATATTCAGGAGGTTTTCCAGCCTCTTGAGGAGAGACAAACCAATTTAAAGGATAGGATATGAGTTTTTTTCTGAGCGGGAAGGGAACAGGTGTGCTCAGATGTTATTCTTCCCCAGCAGAATGGTTCTGGGTGAGACGCTGCTGCCATAGTTGTCCATGGAATGGAAAAACATGCCCTGGCCCTGTTGCTGTTTGTGTCTGCTACAGACGCTGCCATCTAGTAGTGTCACCCAAACGTGGACTCCTAATGGATTTCCCATGAAGCTGCCACTAACCTGTAGCCTTTTAACAGGTGGCCAGGAATGACTTGTGGCCTAACCCGACCCCCCCCCCCCCCCCCCCAACCTCCCCCAGAGAAGACCTCACCTGATTGATGTGTGTGTGTGTGTCCCTTTTCAATGCTAATTGGGCAACCTTCCCGCTGGGTGGTCAGTAACTGGCCAGCCGATGCTTGCTCTGCCTCGCTGACACAGTGGGTCACGGAGAGTGGAAGGGCCGGAACGGACATGTCATGCACGTCCTGTCTCGTCTCCCTCACCCTGCGGAAACGGTTAACGTTGCAGAAACTGGCGAGATGAAGAAATGATTTTCAGTAGGAAATCATTCTCTATATAAAGTGGAGCTCTTGTGGCGCAGTGGGTAGTGTCCCTGCTATGGATGCTGCCATCTGGTTCTGTCCCCAAATGTGGATTCTTGATGGATTTCCCATGAAGCTCTGGGTTCGAGTCCCACTCCAGGATTTGATGGCCAAAATTCATCGGGTGGGCAAACAGGTTGAGTGTCAACCTGCAAATCCTTCCAACACGCCAGTGGCAGGCGATATGAGAAGGAGAGACACCTGATTAACCAAGCTGGATGTGGAGTGACGTCCTTAAGCTATCAGCCACTGGCGACCTGTTCCGGGAATTACTAGCTACGGCAACTGAAGAAAATCTGCTCTAATGAACCACTAAAAAGTTTATTTATTATCACAAGTAGTCTTACATTAACATTGCAGTGAACTTCCTGCAAAAATCCCCTAGTTGCCACACTCCAGCACCTGTTCGGGTACACTGAAGGATAATTTAGCATGGCCAATGCATCTAGCCAGCATGTCTTTTGGATTGTGGGAGGAAATCGGAGCACCCGGGGGAAACCCGCACAGACACGGGGAGAATGTAGACTCCACACAGGCAGTGACCCGAGGCCAGAATTGAACCCGTGTCCTTGGTGCTGTGAGGCAGCAGCACTAACCACTGTGGCACCATGCCGCCCCAGGGTATGGAAAGAGAATTAGGGTGTACAAAGAGATTAAGGAAGATGTTGTGAAGAGCACGCAGTGCTACTTCAATTCAATTTGGCTTCCTGAGTTTTGGGTTTTGGTTCTGGGTCATAAAATCAGCGGAATGATCCTCGAACAGTTTGTCTCCCTTTGGGAGCAATAAAACATATATTTGTATTCAAAGAACTTTCAAACTTTTAGCCCTCAAAATACACAAGTCCGAAATAAATAGTGGCATCTGCTTGGTCAGCAGCTTCTCCCTCCCTACTTTTTATGGACTGCATCTATGTGACACAACATGGGGCTATGTTGTCAATGTGAACTCAAGGTGAAATGTCAAACTGGGGAAGCTATATGTGGATTATAATACAAGGGCAGTATGTCAATATAAATGATTCCAGTTTTTATCAGGCTTAACGCTAGTACTGGATATAACCGGGGGCTAATAGTCAGATGGAACCATAAAAATAAAGTGATTTTTTAAAAAAATTTTAAACTACTTTGCACTTAGAATTCAGTTTGTAATTTTAGAAACTCCATCACGTAATAAACTTCCACAGACCCAGAAAAAGAACTTGATCTAAATATATTTCGGTCTTGAAATATACAGTCGTGGCAGCCCCAGCCTGCCTCTGACCCTCACTATTCTAGTCAAATCAGGGCACTTCCTACTCCATGCTCATCTCATCCGTGTGGCCAGCAACCCAGACAATCTGCCATGGCAGGTTGGGAAATGAAATTCAAGCAATCTAATAAAGTCACTCCCTCCGCCACCGACGGTCAGTAGCAGCAGTGTGTACCGTGAACAAGATGCACTGCAGCAATTCACCAAAGATCCATGGACAGCACCCTCCAAACTCATGATCATTTCTATCTAGAAGGATAAGGGCAGCAGGTATATAGGAACACCACCACCTGCAAGTTCATCCCCAAGCCACTCACCATCCTGACTTGGAAATGTATCACAGTTTCTTTGCTGTTGCTGGGTCAAAATCCTGGAATTCCCTCCTTAATGGCATTGTGGGTCAACCCACAGAACATGGAGTGCAGCAATTCAAAAAGGCAGCTCACCATCACCTACTCAAGGGCAGCTGCAGATAGGTAATAAATGCTGGCCAATCAGCGACACCTATGTCCCACGAATAAATAATTTAAAAAGTACCATAGGGTTGCCATTTTGTCATTAGCTTGTTCACCAGTGTCCTTCAGGAAGGAACCTAGCACACTTACCCTTCCCCATCTGGCCTACACGAGACTGCAGTCCCACATTACGTTGTGACTCCAGTTCCATATCAAATGGTTGAACCTAGGGATGCATAATGGATGCTGTCTGATCAGCATTGCCAACATTTTGGCTTCTGTTCGCTGCTTTTCTGAGGCTCGTTCCAGGACTTGAATACCTAAAATCACTCAATACCTCAATGAACTGCTGAGGGAATATTGCCTTCTTGGACATGCATTTTTGGCAAAGGTAGACAAAGTCTATTTGTCTGTTGCACTGGTTCAGCAGGTTGTTAAATGATCCCATGGTACATGTTGAGTAAGTCTTAGGAGGTTGACCCATTGACCTCACCAGCACATAGTGATCTAGCTGATTGTTTGGGATTGTCTGTGGGATTTTGCTGATAATGTATTTTAATGTGTGTAAAAAGCTTTATTGTTTTTCCAGTTCCTTACAGTTCTCTTACTGAATTCCTGTCTTATTACCTCCACAGCTATCTCCCGAATTTATTTCCAAATCTACCTCCTTCCATTTGTCAAGGCTATGGGCCAAGTGTCAGCAAATGAGATTCGGTGGGCAGGTCAGGGCCTTTCATGGCTTAATGGGCTAATGGGCTAAAGGGCCTCTTTTGCTTTTTGGTGCTCTGTGAGTCTATCAGGACTGACATTCTTCACACCAAGGTAGAGGCCAGTTATTCACTGAGCAGTACTGGGTACAATGCACGACAGGGTTGTGCTCAACATTCTTTTCAAATCCCTCCACGATTTTGCCTCTTTCTGTCTCTGTAACCTCCTGCTGTCGCCCAACTCTTGAGGTCTTTGTGCTACTCCAATTCTAGCTGCACTCCTAGTTTTCACTGTTACACGTTTAGCAGACAGAGGGTGGTGGTTGATGGTAAATATTCGTCATGGAGTTCGGTTACGAGTGGTGTGCCTCAGGGATCTGTTTTGGGGCCACTGCTGTTTGTAATTTTTATTAATGATCTGGATGAGGGTATAGTTGGGTGGATTAGTAAATTTGCTGATGACACCAAAGTCGGAGCTGTGGTAGATTGTGAGGAAGGGTGTCATAGTTTGCAGGAAGACTTGGACAGGTTGCAGAGCTGGGCCGAGAGGTGGCGGATGGAGTTTAATGCGGAGAAGTGTGAGGTAATTCACTTTGGTAGGAATAACAGATGTGTTGAGTATAGGGCTAACGGGAGGACTTTGAATAGTGTGGATGAACAGAGGGATCTAGGTGTATGTGTACATAGATCCCTGAAAGTTGGGAATCAAGTAGATAGGGTTGTTAAGAAGGCATACGGTGTCTTGGCGTTTATTGGTAGGGGGATTGAATTTAGGAGTCGCAGCGTCATGTTGCAACTGTACACAACTCTGGTGCGGCCGCACTTGGAGTACTGTGTGCAGTTCTGGTCCCCGCTTTACAGGAAGGATGTGGAGGCTTTGGAGAGGGTGCAGAGGAGGTTTACCAGGATGTTGCCTGGTATGGAGGGGAGGTCCTATGAGGAGAGGCTCAGGGATTTGGGGTTGTTTTCGCTGGAAAGAAGGCGGCTAAGAGGGGATCTTATTGAAACATATAAGATGATTAGAGGTTTAGATAGGGTGGACAGTGATAGCCTTTTTCCTCGGATGGAGAAAGCTAGCACGAGGGGGCATGGCTTTAAATTAAGGGGGGGGTAGTTATAGGATGGATGTCGGGGTAGGTTCTTTACCCAGAGGGTGGTGAGGGATTGGAATGCCCTGCCTGCTGCGGTTGTAAATGCGCCTAGTTTGGGGGCGTTTAAGAGATCCGTGGATAGGTTAATGGACGAAAAGGGATTGGTTTAGGTTAGTGGGTCATTGTTTTTTAACTGGTCGGCGCAACATCGTGGGCCGAAGGGCCTGTTCTGTGCTGTAATGTTCTATGTTCTATGCCTTCAGCTGCCGAAGCTTTAAACTCTGAAACCTCCTTCCTGAATGTCTCCGAATCTTCAAGACGCTATCTAAAACCTACCTCTTTAACCAAACTGATACCTGTGCTAATATCGGTGTCATACTGTGTTAATGCTCCTATCAGTTGTCTTGGGATGTTTATATATAGTAAAGGCGCTATATAAATTCCAGAGAATAACATAGCTCAGACATTGTGGCCGTGCTGTAACGTCGTTAGAAGTATGGATTGCATCATGAAACATGAAAATGATGCTTAAGAAATTCACAAGCAAGTTAAGATTATTGTCTGGTAATTAAATAATTATTGGGAATTTTTCTTGATCTCAATGGTAGTTGTCGGTTAACTTTTTGAGTCCTGTGCAACTTGTGGTCAATGTGTAATGGACTTGTTGAAAGATTAGAATTGTAATATAATTGCAGTAGGCTTTACAGGAATTTAATTACCAGGAAATCATTCTGTAAACATTTTTAGGATTTGAGCTCATTGCTCCAAGGTGTGTCTTTCTACAAGCTACAGTTTTCGTTCTGGACCAGAAAGGAAGTTGAATGTTGAATCTTTACAGTAGAGATAAACTGAACACAAGTGTTAATCTAAATTAATCCCAGTTTATTTCGGTACTGCTATTATCTGTGAGATAAATAGTCAAAGTGCATTTTTGCATGTGTCTGTATGCATATGTGTCTGTGTATGTGTGCATGTGCTTGCATGTCTACATGTGTATGTCTGTGCACGTGTGTGTGCATGCACGTTTTTTTTAATAACTAAGTTATTTTATTTATTAGTCACAAGTAGGTTTACATTAACACTGCAATGAAGTTAGTGTGAAGCTCCCCTGGTCGCCACACTCCGGTGCCTGTTTGGGTACACTGAGGGGCAATTTAGCATGGCCACTGCACCTAACCTGCACATCTTTAGACTGTGGGAGGAAATGGAGGAAACCCACGCAGACACTGGGAGAAGGTGCAAACTCCACACAGTGACCCAAGGCCGGAATTGAACCTGGGTCGCTGACGTTGTGAGGCAGCAGTGTAAGCACTGTGGCACCGTGCCACCCAATAATGGCGCCTAATGTGGCTCAAACCCAAGACCCTCAGATTAACAGAGTGATGTCCTACCAACTGAGCTAGCTAGGTGACCGCTGGTGACAAAACATCATTGCCTACAACAAAAGGCCCTTGGAGCAAGTCCAGGCACAGGACTTTCCATGCAGTAGTTTATTTTGCTCCCTTTGTGGGGGCACTTAACCCACTTCCTGTGACCCAATATTTCACTACTCTCGAAGCCGTGACTCCAACAGAAAATTGGTTGTATTGTAAAGATCTGCCATCTTGCTATGAGTTTTCGCACTACGACAGATGGCCAACTGTGACGAGACAGATTTGGGGAATTGAAGGTACAGTGTTATTGTGGAAAGGAAAACTAGGAGAGAATACAGTCTGGTGGCACTGTGGTTAGCACTGCTGCCTTGCAGCAGCAGGGACCCAGGTTCGATCCCCAGCTTTGGGTCACTGCCTGTGTGGAGTCTGCACATTCTCCCTGTGCCTGCGTGGGTTTCCTACCACAGTCCATTAAAGCTGGAATAGGAATAGAGGCCAAGCCAGAATCAGTAATGCAAAACCGAAACTCTGTTCTGCCCAATCGCACAGATATAACCACCGCAATTATAATATCAATCAGAGTTTGAAGTTTATTTATTAGTGTCACAATCAGTGTTGCTTCCGTGAAGCAACTGTGAAAATCCCCGAGTTGCCACACTCTGGCACCTGTTTAGGTAGACTGAGGGAGAATTTAACATGCCAATGCATCTAATCAGCACATCTTTCAGACTGGGAGGAGACCAGAGGAAACCCACCCAGATACAGGGAGAACGAGCAGACTCCACACCTTCTAAGGCTGAAAATGTAGGCTATGAAAACAATGTAAAAACTATACTGACACATATCTGCACGCACTGTAGCATAATAATTCCAATCTTTTTGTCACCCAAAGCTACCAGCAAGCGACTCAACAGCCTTTCCAGTGTCAGAGACACCACAGATAAACTTGAAAAGGGGACAGATCACACCCTGATCCTCTTCATTCAATTACAGAATAATGGAGTATTTATTCATTGTCCTCACAAGGGCCCTAGTAAAAGGTTGACGTGTCCACTTTATGTCATAGTTTCTGCTTCTGTGTATTTTGTGTAAAAGATGGTGGCTTTATCAGTGTAAACACATTCTCTAGCAACCTCCTGTGTAGCCAGCTGCTGTTTTTTTTCCCTTCTGAAGGCGTTGCTATGTTTGAAATTCAGGCAAATTATTTGGAGGATAAAAGTTTCAGTTGGGTGCCTAAATTTTCCTTTCAGTTCAAATTATGCTTGTAGAGGATTATAGTCAGTGGACTCTGAGCTTCAGGCAAATCTGGTTTCCCTTCAGTAGAACAGTGAATTTATCTCCATAAAAGGTGTTTTTCGAGCATTTATTGGACAACACATAAAAGCAACAGCCTTTCCGTTGTCCTAAAGGCATTAACTACATGAATCATAGAATCCCTACACTACAGAAGAAGGCCATTCAATCCTTCGAGTCTATACTGACCACCATCTCACCCAGGGCCTATTCCCGTAACCCTCATTTAACCTGCTAGTCCACTTGACACTAGGGGCAATTTAACATAGCCAATCAACCTAACCTGCACGTCTTTGGACTGGGTGAGGAAACCAGAGCACCCGGAGGAAACCCACGCAGACACAGGGGAGAACATGCAGACTCCACACGGACAGTGACCCGAATTGAATCTGGATCCTTGGCGCTGTAAAACAGCAGTGCTAACCACTGTGCCACAATGCCGCCAGCTCTTGAACTAGCTTGATGAAAAGGCTAAGAGACCATCGGCAACAACCTCTGGCCTTGTCTGCGGTCCAGATGCTCCAGTGCCACCGCAGTGAATGCAGTTTTGGCAAAGTGCCAAATTCTCCGTTCTCGCTGGCAGCTGGGTGTGTATAGACAAGATTGGAGAATCCCACCCTATAATCCCTGAGAGGGGATGTATTTAGAATCATAGAATCTCTACAGTTCAGAAGGAAGCCATTCGGCCCATTAGGCCTGCACTAATAATAATTCCACCCAGACCCTATCTTCATAACCCCACATTTTTACCCTGTTAATTCCCCTGCACCAAGGGCCAACAGAGCATAGACAGTCAACCTAACCCACGTATCTTTCCATTGGCCATCTCCCAAATCCACCACAACCCTTACGAAAGAGACCCAAGGCCCCCAAAATATAGTTATAACTGGGTCTGAAGAAAGTATAGAAAATAATTTGCAAAATATTGCCCATATAGGGCGGATGCAATAATTGTGGCAAAGCTTGAATGGCCTGGGCCCTCTTCCTTTTCTCAAAGCATGGATGATGAGGCCTCCATAGAACACAGTGCAATAGGAGGCCATTTGGCCCATTGTGCCTGCACCAGCTCTCCAAATGAGCAATTCTCCTAGTACCATTTTCCTCACCACCTCCCTGTAACCCTGCACATTCATCTTTTACAGATAACACTCTAATACTCTCTGAATTCTTTGTTTGAAACTGCCTCCACTTCAGGGAGTGCATTCCAAATCCTAACCACTTGTTGCATTAGAAACAAAAGTTTCGCCTCCTATAACTTTTTTGCTTCATTTACTAATTATTTTAAATCTCTGCCCTTTCGTCCTTGATCCTTGCACAAGTGGGAATGGCTTCTTCCTATTTGTTCTATCCAGACTTTTCATGATCAAAGATGTGCAGGTTAGCTGGATTGGCCAAGCTAAAATTGCCCCTTGGTGTACCAAGATTAGGAAAATGGGGATTAGGAGCGAGAGTAGGGAGTTCAGTCCTTCAAGGCCGCTCTGCCGTTCTATATGATCATGGCTGATCTCCAGCTCGTCCTAACTCCACTTCCCTGCCTTTTCCCCAAAGCCCTTCATCCTGCTTTTGATCAAATATCCAGCTATCTCTTCCTTGAATCCATTGATTCCGCACACATTGCACTCTGGTGAGTTCCATAGATTCACAACCCTCTGTGAAAAGTAGCTTCTCCTTATTTCTGTCTTGAACCTCCTCCCCTCTTACTCTCCAATTATGACTTCTTCCAGATTGTTCTGGAAGGGGGAACACTTGGTTTACATTTACTTTATCATTCCCGTTGAGTATTTTGTTTACCACAATCAAATCCCCCCCTCATTCTTCAATACCCCAGCGAGTAGAAGCCCAAGCTTCTTGACTGCTCCCCATATAACAGTCCCTTCAAACCTGGAATCAATCTAGTGAACCTTCTGAACTGCCTCCAGTGCCACTACATCCTTCCTCAAAGAAGGTGACCAAAATTGAACACAGTATGCCAAATGTGGTCTCACCAAAGCCTTATACAATTGCAAAAACACTTCTCTACTTCTATACTCTAGACCCTTTGTAATAAATGCCAAGATGTCAAGAATTTTTGGCCAGTCATCAACTTTCCTCACAATGGTAGTGAGGTGATCCTTTTTAATAACAATAGTGTCCCACTCATTGATGATGGTATATTGCTGTCAGCAGTCGCAGTGTAGTCTTGAAACTCACTGGGCATAAGCAGTGAGGTCAGCCTTGAGAATTTCCATAGTATTAGCTTTGTCATTGAGCATTCAATCAATCAGGTTCTGGGAAAAAATTATTAGAAATGTGATTAGAAATTTTGCACTTGCCTACTTGTTTCTTTCTCTTTCAGATGCTCCTCTTGCGTCCTGGTAACATCAGTGGGTATACAACTATGTAGCCGTAAGTCAGATGGTGAGTGTCATGTCCAGATCTGACCACTGGAATTCTCTTTGTGCAACACCTTAGTACTTCTCCCTGAATCAACACTTCAAGATGGCGCTGGAGCGAGGCGACTTCTTGCGAACTGTGCCCAGCATACCATCTAATACTATCCTTCACTCTTGTTCTATGCTGTTAAAATTCAGGGAGCTGGCAGCCCAACCCCCTACTGGAGTGAAGGGGAGGCAGTTGAGCCCCTGGGAGGTGCGGGGGGTGGGGGGTGTGCTCTCTGAGCATTGGCACCTTGGCAGTGCCAGCCTGGTCCCCTGGCATTGCCCAGGGAGGCAAAGTGTCAATGCTGAGCGGGCATCTTGGCATTGCCCACTGAGCATGGGTTAGTGCCAAGGGGGTGGGGCCTCTGAGGGGGGGGGGGGTTGGTGGGGGTGGGGGAGGGTCCCCCTGCCACTCTGCAATTGGGCTGAGCGTTCAGGGCTGACCATTGAGGTGGGGGACGGGCTGCTGGGGGGAGTTGGAGCTGTTGGAGGTGGGGTGGGGCTGGATTCAGGGGGCTGATCGGGAGAAATCGAGGCCGTGTTGCTGAGGTTGGGGGGGGGGGGGTAGTGATTATGTGGCGGAGGAGTGGAGGCTGGCCCAGAAATGGTGGGGGTCAGCAATCCAGCGATTTGGGCCATGGGAAAGTGGAGCGCCGGCGATATGGGCAGTGCATTCCAGATTCCAGATGATTCCCAAAGATTTCCACAGCTGGGGTTTTCCATCCCTTCCATCTGGGCCTGCAGACTAATTGACCCAGAGTGATTCCCACGATTGGTCAATAATCCAATTATTGATATGTCACAAGTAAAAGCAAATTACTGCGGGTGCTGGAAAACCACAAGAGAAAATGCTGGAAAATCTCAGCAGGTCTGGCAGCATCTGTAAGGAGAGAAAAGAGCTGACATTTTGAGCCCAAAGAGTGGAACTCTTTGCCCCAGAAGGCTGTGGAGGCCAGGTCATTTAAGTGTCTTTAGGACGAAGATAGATAGGTTCTTGATCAATAAGGGGATCAGGGATTATGGGGAAAAGCCAGGGGAATGGGGATGAGAAAAACATCAGCCATGATTGAATGACGGAGCAGACTCAGTGGGCCGAGTGGCCCAATTCTGTTCCTATGTCTCATGGCCCTTTGTCAAAGCTGGTATATCGTGCAACTGCCGAGGGTAGTTAAAGGCAAATTGGATGAAGCTTGGCTATGATTAGGCAAATAGCTTAAGATGATGAACTCAGTGTGGATTAGTGTCTTTAGGAATAGTGGCTGCGATATGATATGGTATAAAATCCAACCAGAAAGAGCATGGAATTTAGAACAATAGATTGCTGATGCTTTGAAGTAGGCTTTTGAATCAGATGATGCAAACTAGCTGAGGTACGCTGGAACTAGAAACTGATGTGCAGGAATATTAGGGTGGCACAGTGGTTAGCATTGCTGCCTCTCAGTGCCAGGGACCCAGATTCAAATATGGTTTTGGGTGACTGCATGTAGAGTCTCCGTGTTCTCCTTGTATCTGTGTGGGTTTCCTCCAGGTGCTCCAGTTTCCTCCCACAGTCCAAAGATATGCAGGTCAGGTTTATTGGCCATGCTAAATTGCCCCTTAGAGTCAGAGGGATTAGCAGGGTAAAATAGGTGGGCTTACGGGAATAGGGCCTGAGTGGGATTGTTATCGGTGCAGGCTCGATGGGCCAAATGGCCTCCTTCTGCACTGTAGAGATTCTCTTCTGTTCTAATATAAAGCATGTCCCTCCCTTCATGCCGAGGGCTGGGAGGGAGGCATAAAATGGCATGAATGGGGCATGGAGAGAGATAGTGTGGGGTGAGATCTACAAGGCCTCCTCCTTTCATTATGAAAGGGGTGAAGTCCCACAGTATTGAGGCAAGGCTTTTTGACAGCCCACTCTGGCACCGGATGGTCCCTGTGACTATCTGCACCCTCTCTCCCAGGCCAGCTGGCCCAACTGCTGCCCGTTTCCCACCCCCACCCCCTACTCTCTCACACCAATGAAAATTTCACCTTTCTGCAGCCAGAATATCTCCCAGCTCTTGCTACCCTTGGATGTTCTGAGGGATGAAAGGAAATTTTGAGATAATTTAGTTGTTATTGGTGGGGGAAATGGTGAGAGAGGCTCTAGAAATCATGGCTCATTGATTGGTGATATGGGCCAGAGCGTTAGAGGCAGTTCAGTATATCATAGAGTCCCTACAGTACAGAATGAGACCATTCGGCCCATCAAGTCTGCATCGATTCTCAGACAGAGCATCCCACCTAGGCCCTATCCCCCATAACCAAACATATTTACTGCACTAATCCCCAATCTACACATCTTAGGACACTAAGGGGCAATTTATCATGGCCAGTCCCCCTAACCTGCATATCTTTGGACTGCGGGAGGAAACCAGAGCACCCGGAGGAAACTCACGCAGACACGGGGAGAATGTGCAAACCCCACACAGACAGTGACCATAGGCTGGAATCAAATCCAGGCTCCTGGCACTGTGAGGCAGCAGTGCTAACTACTGCGCCGCCAGTATGGTACCCATTTTTTAAATAGATTACAGAGCAAATCTAAATAATTGCAAGTTTAATATCTGTAACAGGGAAAACTTTGGTGTCTTTAATAAGGTTGACGTTACTGTGCATATGAATAGAACAGCTACAAGGGAAGAGGAAATAGGGCATTTGAAAGGGGTTATCAGAGTGGTTGAAAGTGGTTAGTGGTGTCATTCCACAAGAGTTCATTTCTGAGGCCACTTGTGTTCAGTCTGTAAATTATTGATTTGGAGATGGGTGTAGAGGAAGGGAGCAGTGTAACTTTACCATTATCAGATGATGTATAGGTGCAGTTAATCCTTTCACAGATAAAGTGGCAGATGGATACCAGTTAAGATGGGGGGATGGGTGAGTAAGTTAGGAGTGTTTGGAAGTGTGCCGTACTGTAATGTGTTCCAGGTTCATGAAAGCTGGCACCAGTTTTATACACTGAAGAGACATAGGTGTGGTGTTGCAAAAGGGCTAGTGTGTTAAATTGTTACAGCCATCAAAGGCTGAATTACAGAATATAAAAGCCTGTATAAAACTTTTAAGACCATGTGTGGTATTAGGTCCCTCTCTACAGTGGGTATATTGAGGTTGTATTGGAGTGCAGCACAGATTCTACTGCCTGGTAAGAGCAATGCGATTTGAAAAAAACAGGGTGTGATCTCACCAGCCGTTCATGCCCCACTGCTGTTGCAGCGAGGCCGGAGAATTTGGCGCCCAACCAAAGTTTTACAGATGCACCGTAGAGAGCATCCTTTTCAGATGTATGACAGCTTGGCATGCTCTGACCAAGACTGCAAGAAACTGCAAAGGGTTGTGAACATAGCCCAGTCCATCACTCAAACCAGTCTCCCATTCATTGACTCCGTCTACACTTCCTGCTACCTTGAGAAAAGCAACCAGCATAATCAAGGACCCCACACACCCCAGACAGACTCTCTTTCACCCTCTTCTGTCGGGGAAAAAGAAACAAAAGTCTGAGGTCATGCACCAACCGACTCAAGAACAGCTTCTTCCCTGCTGCCATCAGATTTTTGAATGGATCTACCATATATTAAGTTGATCCTGGCTGTGACTGTAACAATATTCTGCACTCTCTCCTTTCCTTCTCCCTTATGTACTTTAAGAATGGTATGCTCTGTCTATATAGTACACAAAACAATACCTTTCGTTGTATCCCAATATATGTGACAATAATAAATCAAATCAAACCGTACCTGTAACTGTAACACTACATTCTGCACTCTCTCCTTTCCTGCTCCCCTATGTTCTTTATGAACAGTATGTCTGTATCGTGTACAAGAAACGATACTTTTCACTGTATCCAAATATATATGAAAATAATAAATGAAATCAAAAAACGTTGGAGTCCCTCTGTGGGAATAAGTAGGGGTAAGTCTTCCTCTGCCTTTTTAGCCCTCTGGGTTTCTTTCCTTTACGTCCCTGCAGCAGCGTAGCTGAAATTGAGGACACAGCTGGGCAATGTGATGAAGGCTAGGGTTCCTTTCGTGCTCCTTGCGACTCAGTAGTCTGCACCAACATGCCTCTTGTTGTGCCACTGCTTAAAAAAAAATCTACTGTAAACACAAAGTGTAGTAAGACCACAAGAAATAGGAGTGAGAACAGCCAGCTGGCATCACGGGTCTGCTCCAATGCTGTCTCGTTTACAACCTTGCAGAACCCAGAGCTCGGGACAATCTCGACAACTTCATCCCGGGCACAAATAGGATGGTAAAGGGAGCTAAACGTGTATGTCTGCGAGGAGTTGGGTGAAGTGTGTTTTGCGGAGCCTATTTCTGTAACGCTGGAGTGCTCAAATGAGCCATTACCCGACAGTCTGGAAATAAATAACATTTGGTTGGATCCCAAACAGAAGTTGGTTGGCAGAGGAAAGTTGTTTGATAGCAGACCCAACTCTTTTTCCCTTTTAAATGACCTCATTACAAATGATCTCTGCAGAAGTAATTTTCTTCCTATTGGTCCGCCCAGCAGAGAGGCTTGCTATGAGAAGCTGGACAGCAGCCCAGAGGAAAAAGGGCGCTACTTTGCTTTGTTTCTGCAATAGCCTGTGCTTCATGCAGAATGCTGTTTCTCTTGCACTTCTCGGGGCTGTGTTTATAAATAATCTGGAGCCGTGTTGGGTAAGTACGATTGGAGCACTGGCTCTCCTAATTAGACCACTGATAGTGTTTTGTTTCGCTGCTGTTCGTAAGGGGCTGAATGAGGTCTGTTAGTCAGCCTTCCGATGATGATGATGAGTTAAACACTCCAAGCCGTATGTTACTTGCATGTGCAGAGTTTATTTGTTTTTGTTTCTCACTTCATTAGAAACTCCGTGTCCCCCACCCTCCCCACATTTACTATTCTAGACAGTAAGAAAATACTTGTTGAGTATTTTTAACGTTTGTTTCAAACAAGATGCAACATTACAAGGAGAGTCAAGTTTGTTAAGGCATGTCGAACTTCCTGGAACTAACAGCTGTGGTTAAGGTAACGAAAAGAAAGAGCATTGTGGCTGCTAATGCCTTTATCATGTCTCCTGTAAAGTATTTCGTCATGTTTTACTGTGTCAGAAGTGTGATATAAATGCAAGTTGTTCTTATTGTGGAGTTAGTCTGTTGACACTTGAGGCTGGGCTTAACCAGCTCTAATGCCTTGGATTACTGTAAAGCTCATTGTTAAAACTCCAAAATTAAATGGCATGTTTTTAAAAGTGCCACAGCGTTGAATAAATGTTGGCGTAGCTCTGTTGACAGATAAAGAAATGGTATCACTTTGCCCTGGATAAGCTGAGGCTGTGATTCAGTGGGGCATTTATTGAAATATGAAATCAGAAGTTACAAGGTGCACATACTAGATTATGTTTGTATTGAGGTATTTTGAAAACTGTGTAAAGTATTATTGAGTGAGATCTCACAGGACTTATTCGTGAGCCCTCTTGATATTGATTTGATTTATTGTTGTCACGTATTAATACTCAGTGAGATGGACACAAAGAGGTATTGACAGGTTAAGTTCATGGACAACGATTTGATTTTATTTATTATTGTCATGTATTTGTATACGGTGAAAAGTACTTTTCTTGCGCAATACACAGACAAAGCATGTCATTCATAGAGAAGGAAAGGAGAGCGTGCAGGATGTAGTGTTACAGTCATAGCTAAGGTGTAGAGAAAGATCACCTTAATATAAGGTAGTTCCATTCACAAGTCCGATGGCAGCAGAGAAAAAGCTGTTCTTGAGTCAGTTGGTGCATGACCTCAGACCTTTGTATCTTTTTCCCGACGCAAGAAGGTGGAAGAGGGTCTGTCCAGGGTGCGTGGGGTCCTTGATTAGGCTGGCTGTTTTCCCAAGGCAGTGGGAAGTGTAGATGGAGTCAATGGATAGGAGGTTTGTTTGAGTAATGGATTGAGCTTTTGGAGTGCTCTAATCTTTGCCCAGTATTTCACTGTCACCCAGGAATAGTATACAATACCAGAGGTAATCCAGTGTCTGCATTTTGAACCAGATTGCATCTTTGCATGTGGGAGAAATGATTTACCTTTTAATTTCTTCTTCTTATGTTTTATGACCAAATATCAAATTAGATATAATCAGAGTTTTGGCTGTTGGCTGAAATATATTGGGATTGTTTTTATGTTTTGTTTTTTCGAAACATTCTCTGTTATTTAGCAAACTGACTTCTAATGTTGTAGCTATATCCTGTGGTAGAAAAGTCAATATGAGTAGGTGCAATGTTCTGCTGGTTTATATCCTATTGAAGTCCGACTGTAACAAGATACAGTGGTTAGCATTGCTGCCTCATAGCACCAAGGACCCGGGATCAATTCCTGGCTTGGGTCAATGTCTGTGTGGAGTCTGCACATTTTCCCCATGTCTGCGAGGGTTTCCTCCCACAGTCCGCAAAGATGTGCTGGTTAGGTGCTAAATTCTCCCTCAGTGTACCCAGTGTGTGGTGACTGGAGGATTTTCACAGGAACTTCCTTGCAGTGTTAATGTAAGCCCACTTGTGAATCATAGAATCCTACAGTGCAGAAGGAGGCTATTTGGCCCATCGAGTCTGCACTGACCACAATCCCACCCCGGCCCTATCCCCATAACCCCATGCAATTACCCTAGCTAGTTCCCCTGACACTAAGAGGCAATTTACCGTGACCAGTCCACCTAACCCTGCACATCTTTGGACTGTGGGAGGAAATTGAGTATCTGAGGAAACCCATGCAGACATAGGGAGAATTTGCAGACTCCACACAGCCAGTGACCCAAGCTGGGAATCGAACCCAGATCCCTGGCACTGTGAGGCAGCGGTGCTAACCACTGTCCTACCGTGCAACCCATACTAATAGTAAGCAATGTGCTTCACTTTTTGAGCCCCCTCCACATAAAAGTAAATAAATTCTTAATTGCTAACTGTGTGGGGGAGAAAGGAATAGGAGGATTAATTAATGGGGTGAGAGGAGGCTTATGTGAAGCACAAACACTAGAAGAGGCTAGATGGGCCAAATGGCCTGTTTCCTTGTTTAAATTCGACGTGTAAAAAGAATGAGTTGTTAATTCAATTGCATTTAATGCTTAATTAGCATAAACATAGATTTATGTGGGTTAAGTTGATCTATGTTTTCCTTTAATTCATTCAAGAGATGTGGTTGTCGCTGACTGGCCAGCATTTATTGCCCATCCCCAATTGCCCTTCAGAAGGTGGTAGTGAGCCGTTTTCTTGAACCACTCATCAAATACTGACAATGTGCAGACAAAGAAGCCTTATTAAAGTCTTAACTTGGACCACAGCAGTACGAACTTTTCGATGCAGTTTTGCTGCTGTAGCACTGGGTATTGTTAATGCACAACCACTTGAATGAACTGACAGAGCCATTGTATTAAGAGACATGAAGGGACATTTTTGCTAAACGAGTTAATTGGGGCAAAATTTACCATGGTGGTGGTGGGGGGTGGGGCACAGTGGTCCTGCCTCACAGCACCAAGAACCCGGGCTCAATTCCCGGCTTGGGTGATGGTGTGCAGTTTGCATGTTCTTCCCATGTGTCTGTGAAGATTTCCTCCGGGCGTTCCGGTTTCTTCCCACTCTCCAAAGATGTGCAGGTTAGGTGGATTGCCCATGCTAAATTGCCCTTAGTGTCGGGGGGACTAGCTAGGGTAAATACATAGGATTACAGGGATAGGATCTGGATGGGATTGTGGTCGGTGCAGAGTTCATGGGCTGAATGGCTACACTTCTGCTTGGTAGGGATTCTGTGATCCCACCCATCACGGTAATCGGAATAGGCAAAGAGCGGACCATGGAAAGGTCTGTTGACCTCTGACGGGATTTTCCAGTTTTAGGGCAAGCGAGGCCAGAAAACCCCGCCCAATGCCTTTGTCAAAATAACTATCAGAAAAGTGTCGCAGGAGCTCATAGCACACGCAGCAATTTCTTTGGGTGACGATCCTCGGGAGACAAGTGGCAGCCTGAGTTTCTCGACAGAGCGAAGGTGGTGTGGGGAACCTGAACCTGTCGCAGGTTAACGCGCTGCCTCCTTAAAGCATGTGTTTCGTGCGTGTGTGTGTGTGTGTGCGCGTGCTTTTTTTTAGAAAAAGCAACCGTGGGTGTAGTTACAAAGAACAACAATTATCCATCATGTCTGGCTCTGCCATCCAGCTGTTTTGACTGTCAGCTGGAAGCATTACCGCAATTCATCATGCATGGATTTGGTTCAAGCATTCTTCACGATACTACGACTGCCGTGTTTTGTGCTCTTCAACTCGAAAGTGCTGCAGGCCTTGGCACATGAGTCTGGCAAAGATGCGTTTAAGCCATTCCAAGTATTTTGGGCGTACACTTGATTTGAGCTATTGGATGGGAGTTGCAAATTACATTTTCTCAAGTTCGTCTCTATTTTTATCCCCTTGCCAATTTTTTTTTAGTTCTAAACAAATGGCTCAATTTCTCTACTTCACTTTATTTAATACCAGACTAGTGCTGCCCACTAGGTTTTAACACGTTTCAACCATGACCCCAGTACTCCTCAGGGTAGTGCCTTTCTCAGGTTATAAGGTATAAAGTGTCAGGTTCCCCAACGTTACGGCAAATCTCAACATGGCAAAACTCTTGTACGCGTAGAAATTTCAGTTCCACAGTGGGTTGTTCCAAAGGCAAGCTGGAAAATTAACAAAAGGGTGGGGAGAGGAGCAGGGGAGCGAGTGATGAAGATTTCTGAAAGGCCCAGGGAACATAGAGGTCCCGCCAATCTTCACAACAGGACCTCGTTTGATTAAATGTTGGCAAGCTCCCCCTTCCGCCTGACAGCTTGCCAGAGTGACTGCGTGGCCCACAAGTGGGAGCAGTAAATATCGGCAGGGTGCTACAGTGAGGGGTGGGTGGGGGAATGGGTTCGGTTTGCTCCTACCCTGTGCTCGATGAAGGCAGAAATCGCGACTGCAAATCTATTTTGGGGGAGGGCAGGGACCTGTCGAAGTTTTCCTCATGAGGTCAGCAGGCTACACTTCCCTCCTCCTGGCCCACAAGCAGTGCTTAAAAGGAGCTGACCTTCTACTTTGGCAGTCGAAGCCTCCCAGCCAACGGTGCAGCCCCTCCCCCAGGTGCACAATTATGCTAAAGTCATGGCACACATGATATAATCGAGCCATAAATTTGAATTTTAATTTGGACCCCACCAACCTTCACTGGGAGATTCACCAATCACCTGATTGGATTTGCTAAAGGTTTGCACAGAGGGGAATTAAGTCCAGTTGGTGATGTCATTATTTAAACCCAACCCTCTGCTGTCCATTGATGGGGCAGTGTTAAAATCTAGGATCCTTACGCTGACATTAATTTAGGGCAAGACTCTGTTTGAGAAGATCCCCTTGGTTTTCCACAAGCCAGGAAGTGAAGTGGTTTGGAGGGGGGGATGAAAGGTGTATTGGTATCATGAATCCAATTCTAACTCAGAGGTTTAGAGCATGGAAACAGGCCCTTTGGTCCACCTAGTCCATGCTGCCCATTCATACTCTTTCAAAGCCCATTCACCAGGCCCAATAATTCTGAGCTGCTCGGGTTGATTTTTCTTGGGCACCGTGCTAAGAACTGACCGTTGTAAATTTGCAAGGACTGGGGACCCTGATAACTTGGCTTACACCTTTCTAACACGGGGCACCCTAAGGATTTTCCTTGGGGGCAGTCGACCTCATATGAATGAGATGGGGAGGTGCAAGCCACAAGCTGCTGCCTTTATTTCCTTTTTCTGGGTGACCCAAGACCAGGGGTGCCTAGAAATGGCTAGGTGTGGTGACCTTCCTCACCCCCTTACTGACAGGACAACAGAATCTGGATTTGTATTTGCATATAACTCCAGCCTCGCTTACTTATCCTAGTGTTGTCCTCGTGTCAGATTGCTGCTCCTGTTTACTATTAGCAACAGCACATTATTGGCAAATACTAGCACAAGGCCTGTTATCTGCCCCTTCAGACCAGGATTAGAAAGGGCAAATGGGTGTCCTCAGGCTGATATGGACAAGATGAGAGAATGGCCTCTTTCTGTGCTGTAACTATTCTCTGGTTCTGTGGGGTGCAGCAGCATTTAGAGCAGTGTTGGGCAACCTGAGCTCCGTCTGGGCTCTGAGTGCGGCCCACGTAACATGTTGTTGATTGTTGCCCACATGCAGAGCTGCCACATTCTGCTGGTTTCCATCCACGTTGCTCCCAATATAACTGAAGTGATGCACATGTGAAGCAAGGGCAAGTGAAGTGAGGTGCGTACTGATTACTCCCCTCTTGGAGTACTGCGCTCAGTTCTGGTCACCTCATTACAGGAGGGATGTGGAAGCTATTGAAAGGGCGCAGAGGAGATTTAAAAAGGCGTTGCCTGGATTGGGTGGCATGCCTTATGAGGATAGATTGAGGGAGCTCAGTCTTTTCTCCTCAGAGAGACGAAGGATGAGAGATGACCTGATGGAAACCTATAAAAGGTTGAGAGGTATAGATTGGGTGGATTCTCAGAGGCTTTTTCCAAGGGCTGGAATGGTTGCTACGAGAGGACACAGGTTCAAGGTTCTGGGGAGTAGGTAGAGGAGATATCAGGGGTAAATTTTTCACTCAGAGGGTGGTGGGTGAGTGGAATCGGCTGCCGTTGGTGGTGGTGGAGGCAAATTCGTTAGGGTCTTTTAAGAGGCTTCTGGATGAGTACGTGGAACTTAATGGAATTGATGGTTATAGGTAAGCCTAGTAGGTAGGGATATCATCAGCGCAACTTGGGGACTGAAGGGCCTGTTTGTGCTGTAATTTTTCTATGTTCTAACATTGAATGTGAGAGCCGTGCGCTCCCTGTTCGCCAGGTCAAGTGTAAATATTTCTTTTGTTGAAGTTGATGACAGCTCAATTAATAAATGAATGATTTCCTAATTCAGCTCTGATGAAGGGTCATCCAGGCTCGAAACGTTGGCTCTATTCTCTCTCCACAGATGCTGTTAGCCCTGCGGAGATTTTTCAGCTCTTCCTGTTTTTGTTTCTGAAGCATTTTCTATTGCTCATTATGGAATATTCAGGGTGTATTAAATGTATTTAATTTTATTCAGGAGTCACCATAGAATCCTACAGTACAGAAGGAGGCCATTTGGCCCATCGAGTCAGCACTGACCACAATCCCACCCAAGCCCTATCCCCTTAATCCCATGCATTTACCCTAACTAGACCCCCGGCATGAAGGGGCAATTAGTATGGCTAATCCACCTAACCCGCACATTTTTGGAATGTGGGAGGAAACTGGAACACCCGAAGGAAACCCACGCTGACATGGGAAGATTGTGCAGACTTCGCACAGACAGAGACCCAGTGCTAAGCACTGTGCTGCCCTTAACATCCATAGTTAGAGAACAAGCCCAATTTCAATCTTGCAGCCCACTGAGATGATGGAGGGACAGTCAAGCAGCTCGTTCACTAGTCTAGATTGCCCATCATTGACCGAGAGTGAATCAGAGAAATTGTTGAGCGAAAGTGGGAGCATTGAAGGCTGTGTTAAACTGTTGTCTCTGCCACGTGCCATAATCAAAATCTTCCAAGAAAAGCTTATTTATAACAACGATGCAGTTATTGTCAACTTTCTCAGGAGATGATGTAATGTTTAGTTAGCACTACGTGTAAATAGTTTTTAAATCGCACACAAATAACTCTGTGACTGAGGAGTAACTACTTGAATGCCAAGTTCTTGGAACCGATTGCAGCTAAGTTCATGTCCCAGTTATAATATAAAGATCGATGCTGAATGTTTAGAGTTTATTTAGTAGCATCACAAATAGGCTTGCATAAACACTGCAATGAAGTTACTGTGAAAATGCCCTAGTCGCCACACTCCGGTGCCTCTTCGGGTAAACTGAGGGAGAATTTAGCATGGCCAATGCACCTAACCATCATGTCTTTCAGACTGTGGGAGGAAACCAGAGCATCCGGAGAAAATCCGCACAGTTGCAGGGAGAACGTGCACACTCCACCCACACAGCGACCCAAGCCAGGAATCAAACCCAGGTCCCTGGCGCTGTGAGGTCGTAGTACTAACCACTGCGCCAGCATGCTGCCCTGTGCCACCGTGCTATAGAACGTAACTAGACTTGTAACAATTGAGAGCAATAGTCAGATAAAATTGTTAAGTACATATTTCAATGTTTTTTGTATTCCCTAGCTCCAGAAAGCTGAAGAAGATTGTATTGAATAGCATGGTAGCACAACGGTTAGCACTGCTGCCTCACAGTGCCAGGAAGCCAGGTTCAATTCCCGGCTTGGGTCACTGTCTGTGTGGGGTTTGCACATTCTCCCAGTGTCCTCCGGATGCTCCAGTTTCCTCCGCCAGACCTAAGATGTGCAGGTTAGGAGGGTTGGCCATGCTAAATTGCCCCTTAATGTCGGAGGCGCTAGCTAGAGTAAATGCATGGGGTAATGGGGATAGGATCTGGGTGGGATTGTGGTCAATGCAGACTTGATGGGCTGAATGGCTTTCTTCTGCACTGTAGGATTCTATGATTTGCTAATTAATAAAGTCATAATTTTAGAATGGTATTTCTTTTTATTATAATAAAGATGAGGCACATCCGTCCCAGTCAACTCCTTTTACAGTTTAAACAAAAGTGATTGTATTTGAAGGGAAATGCAACATACAGATGTTCAAAATTGGCCACTGGGAGTACAGTAAGATTTGGAAACAGTTCACTGGGATTCCCATAGTGAGTTCCCATAGTTTAATGCATAGCACAGCAACATTGAGCAAATAGTGGCCAACTCTGCATTTTAACGTCAGCATACTGGACATGGTTCATATATTAGGTTGCAAGCAGTGCGAGTGCTAAAGTGTCTTTATGTGTGGGCTGGGCGCAGCCAATGATGGCCAAATCTGAACTTGCTGGATTTGGATTCCGATGGGTGTTTTTGGTGATTTTGTCTTTGCAAATGCAACAAGCCACCTTTGCAGCGGCTGCCAGTTGTACTTTAGAATCCAGTGGCATTAATGTGGCACTTACCCCAACATGAACAAAGTTTTGGTGTCAGATGTCCATGGGTCAGAACTAACAGGGGAAAGCTGACCCATTGGTATTCTGCGCATGAAGTACTCAAAATAACTTTGAGCACTGGATAGGGCAGTAAGAGAGGAACTCTGGTGATGGAAGCAGTACGAGGTGACATAGCCTTAAAATTAGAATATAGGAGGCATAGTGGTTAGTACTGCTGCCTCACAGCGCGAGAGACTCAGGTTCAATTCTAGCCTTGGGTGACCGTCTGTATGAAGTTTGCACATTCTCCCCATGTCTGCATGGGTTTTCTCCAGGTGCTCCGGGTTTCCTTCCACGCTCCAAACATGTGCCAGTTAGGTGGATTGGCCATAATAAATTGCCCCTTACTGTCCCAAAATGTGTAGATTAGGGGGATTAGCGGGGACAGTATGTGGAATTACGAAAATAGGGCCTGTGTAAGATGCTCTGTTGGAGGGATGGGGCCTGGGTGGAATTGTTGTTGGTGCAGACTTGATGGGCCACATGGCCCCCATCTGCACTGTAGAGATTCTATGCTGATTCTACTACTCATTTCAATCACTCACTCACCATGTTGGAGGAATGGAGGAGACATTTCTTCTCAATTCCCTGTTGGATTTCTTGGTGACTATTTGATACATAAGAACATAAGAACATAAGAAATAGGAGCAGGAGTAGGCCATCTAGCCCTTCGAGCCTGCCCCGCCATTCAATAAGATCATGGCTGATCTGTCGCTGCTCAGTTCCACTTTCCCGCCCTCTCCCCATAACCCTTAATCCCGTCTCTTATCAAAAACCCATCAACCCGCGTCTTAAAAATATTTAGCGAGGCAGCCTCCACCACTTCAACGGGCAGAGAATTCCAGAGATTCACCACCCTTTGAGTGAAGAAGTTCCTCCTCAACTCCGTTCTAAACCGCCCCCCTTTTATCTTGAGGCTGTGCCCCCTAGTCCTACTGTCTTTTTTGAGCGGGAAGAGTCTCTCCACCTCTATCCTATCCATCCCATTCATCATCTTAAACGTCTCAATGAGATCTCCCCTCATTCTTCTAAACTCTAACGAGTACAAGCCCAGTTTATTCAGCCTCTCCTCATGGCTCAACCCCCTCAACTCCGGTATCAGCCTAGTAAACCTCCTCTGCAATCCCTCCAAGGCCAAAATATCTTTGCGCAGGTGCGGCGCCCAAAACTGCACACAGTACTCCAGCTGCAGCCTCACCAATGCCCTATACAGCTGCAGCAAGACCTCCCTACTTTTATATTCAATCCCCCTCGCTATGAAGGCCAGCATCCCATTCGCCTTCCTGACCACCTGCTGCACTTGCAAGCTGGGTTTTTGCGACTCATGCACAAGGACCCCGAGGTCCCTCTGCACCGTCTGATACTGATAGTCTCCAGTTATCAGCCAAAAGAGGCAACATTCTGCCTATATCACTCGATCAAAACCCTTCATAATTTCAAAGAGCTCGATTAGATCATCCCACAATCTTCTTTTTTCAAGAGAGAAGGGACCTGTCTGTCAATCCTTTCCCAATATATCTATCCATGCATTCCTGACATCATCCTTGTTAATCTTCTCTGAACCAAGGTGGCGACCAGAACTGTATCAATATTGTAAAGATTTGGCACAGTTTTTAGCATTATGTCCTTACATGATTTCATTCCTCTTGAAACCTTGTGTTTGGTTGGTTTGTTTTATGCCGTAGCCAACCATAACTGTAGCAGTTTGTCTGAACTTGAGGGGTTTATCTAAAATGCTGTCCAGTATGTTAGTGAGAAAAAGAACAAAAAATAATTGCAATCGCTGAATTGTTATGGAGCGGAAGGAGGCCCATTGGGTTTGACTGGGTCTCCAAATGGGTACCATGGGCTTAGTGAATGACTCATGAGTTAGCTGAAAAGTAGATCTACGTTAGCTGAGCAGGAAGCATGCCTAAACTGCGATGAGGATTTGTGAACAGTGAGGCTATTCTAAATGACCATGTCGGCAATAGACGTTTCAAATCTCCCTAGCTCAGAGTCATTGTGATGTGTGGGTTGGGCAAACTCTTGGACAGGTGGACTTAGGTCTCCTGTGTTCTCTCATTGAATGATGGAACTGGCTCCAAGGGTTAAGTGGCTTATCCTGTTCACATAAGCTAGGTTTGATAGTTGAGTCTTCCAAGGAAATCACATGCCCTGTCCATTGGCTAACCCGATAAGCTCAAAAATCCAGCTCTTCACTGGATGCCTTGTCCTATCAAAGACCTAGATTTAAATTTTAAGGGCTACTGCTGCATCAACTGAACATCAAGGCAGTTGAGTAGACTTTCCCCTTTGTACATAGGAAATTGGTAAAAATGAAGAGGAGAAAGGAATGGAGACCCCATTGTACCCGTATTGCGTGTCCTGGATGGGGGAAATCCCTGAAGTCTTCCCGGTTCAGTTGAACGAGCCTGTGCAGGTGGAACGTTAGGCCCAGCATTTTTGCTCCAAAAATGTGTCAGGCTTACGTCCCCATCCGATTGTGTGATCTGTCAGACTATTTTCCATTCTGACACCAGCTGTGTTGCTGAAGGATTCCGAGTGATGGGCTCATCAGGAGATCTCCAAACTCCTGCCCACTGGAAAGAAGAGGAGACTTTTGACCTGGAACAGGAGCAAAATTCAGGCCCAGAAGTGAAAGAGAAGTCTGACCACCCACTCGCTACCTCGAGTCCCATAGCTCAAAATAGATCAGTTACGCTTTTCCTAACTGCACTCGTTCTGAAGATGAAACTGGAAAATTATACTTAAAAATAACTTAAGAAATAGGAGCAAGAACAGATTATACAGCCCCCAACCCTGCTGCAATGAAATAATGGCTGGGATTTTAACCTTAAATATACCAACAATGGAATATCCGCCACCTTTTAAAGTAGAGAATTCCATAGATTAATAATTTCTGAATGAAGAAGTTTCTCCTCATCTCAGTGCTAAATGATTGACCCTCTTACCCTGAGACTGTCCCCCACCCCACATCCCGAGTTCCAGATTCCCCAGCCAGGGGAGAAGCAGAAACTCAACATCCAACCTGTCACGCTTCTGGAGAACCTTGCATGTTTCACTCAGCGAATCAGGCAAGCAGCATCACACTTGCGGAATGCGCTTGGAAGCATTGAGCAGAATCGCTTTTTAAATAGATAAACATCGCAGCTAAACCGAGCATCGACAGCAGGTTTTACTTCTAAATAAAAGATAATAAAACTTCTGGGCCGAAGGAAAGTTTGGGATAAATGCCAAATAATGGTCACGTAAACACTGCCAAACTCTAAATAGATAGTCAGTTAGGCTCCCTGTTATGCAGTGAAGAATGTTGTAAGTACAGCTTCGTTAATTAATGCAGAGGCAATTCAAAGTGTGTTTATTTCCCTTGGTTTGGTAAATATTTTGAAAGCTTCGCTAGTCCTTCACCCCAAAGGTCTTTGAGCTGCGAGTGGGCACAGATTGGCTTTCTAAGTACCGTGATTAGAAACTAATTGTTGGTACCTGTTTATTTAGATTCTGTGTTCCTATGTCCATCCACCATAACGTAGTCTGGGGGTGGTTTTAAAAATGTTGGACTGTAATTTTGGAAAGACTGTTTTGTGCACCTGATGATATTACCACTTGCCAAATAATTAAGCCTGCCCAGCAATCCTAAATTCTAACATTTCAGTCTGAAATCCTTAATAGTATTGCACACTGGAATTAGTGGTACTTAGAAAGTTGCACACTGGAATGGAATGATCCTAACCAATGGCATATCACATAAGTGTCCAGGTGTATCACACCACCATATAAAATGTATTATATAATAAAAGTACGTATCATCATAGAATCCCTACATTGCAAGCGGAGGCCATTTGGCCCGTCGTGTCTGCACCAACCACAACCCACCCAGCCCCTATTGCCGTAACATCATACATTCACCCTGCTAGTCCCCCTGATGCTAGGTGGCAATTTATCGTGGCCAATTCACCTAACCGCCACATCTTTGGACTGTGGGATGAAACCAGAGCACCCGGAGGAAACCCACGCAGACACTGGGAGAAAGTGCAAACTCCAGACAAGCAGTGATGCAAGCCGGGATTCGAACGCAGGTCCCTAGAGCTGTGAGGCAGCAGTGCTAACCACTGTGCCACCGTGCCATCCTTGAAGGGGATAAATGGTCATGCAGCAAGGAACTTGATGTTAGAGTATTGTCAAATATTTCTCAACTGTGTCCATCTTAGGAGTTGTAGACCTTTGCTGAATGGAAGTACACCATTTGGGGCTAGATCCAATTGTAGCTAATCAGAGACCACTCTATTGTTAGGTGCTACCCCTACTTGTTGCAGATGAGCAACTTCTAAACACATTTCAAGAAACACTTCGATTTTTATATTTTCCAGCAAAAGGTGCGCACCAGCTGATTATCATTCAGAATGTTCATTAAAGTTAGTAATGAATATGGGGTGCGAATGGAAAAGAACACACGTCAGCATTCCTAACTGTAGTCTTGATCCATTTTGTAAATTGCTGATTTTGCTGTCTGTAATTAGAGAGGGTGCCAAGGAAATTTACGAGGATGTTGCCAGGATAGGGGGGATCGGATGGGCTGGGCTTGTTCTTTTTGGAACCAAAGGAGGCTGAGGGGAGATTTGATTAAGGTGTGCAAAATTGAGAGGGGCCTGGACCGGGTGGATGGGAAGGGTGTATTTACCCCAGCAGAGAGGTCTGTGACTAGGAGTCATTGGTTTAAAGTGTTTGTTAGAAATATTACAGGGCCCATAAGAAAGTCCTTTTCATCCATGGGCATCTGCATGAATGGGCAGTAGAAGCAAGAAACCCTCACTTCATTGAAAAGATGTCTCAAGCGGACCAAATGCCGGCAAGTCGGATTTGGCTGGCTGGCTCATTTTGTGGCTGGCACAGACACAATGGGCCAGGTGGCCTCCTTCTGTGTCATAAACTTTCTGAGATTCTGTGCAGGACAAATACTGCATGCAAAACAACAGTCAGTACGATAAGCGATCTCTTCCACACCACTGATGAAGCAAATGTAAATCAAACATTGTGAAATTCTTTGTTTTGAGAATTCCCACAAAAACGTAGGATTGAGCAAAGCACGAAAACCGCTTGAAATTCTCCAGCAATACTTTTATTATTAGGAGATAACTGACATCCCTCGCTCCCTCCCTAGAACGTTTCATAGCTCCCCTGCATCCTTTGCCTCACTGGCTATTAATTAGCGGATGTTGTGTTAATCCTGGAGTGAAATGTAAACCACATGGATTCCCAGAATCTGAGCATAATGCCTCATGCTGATAATCCTGAGGCTCAGCGTGGTGACTGTGGATCACAGTTCCTGGAACTAAGACTGTAACGTACTTCCCACTCACTTTTCACCATCTTCAAGTTTGTTTATTAGTGCCACAAGTAGGCTCACATTAACACTGCGATGAAGTTACTGTGAAAATCCCCTAATCGCCACTCTCTGGCACCCCTTTGGGTACAGTGAGGGAGAATTTAGCAGGGCCAATGCTCCTAACCAGCGTGTCTTTCAGACTGTTGGAGGAACTGGAGCACCTGGAGGAAACCCATGCAGACATGGGGGGAACGTGCAGACTCCGCACAGACAATGGTCCGAGCTGGGAATCAAACCCGGGTCCCTGGCATTGTAAGGCAGCAGTGCTAACCACTGTGCCATCCAATGTTGTTACATTGTTGGGTATTTCTAAAACTGCTATTGTTTATGTAACCTAGCACTGATTTGTGTGAGGTGGGCCTCCAGGCACTTGCAGGTTGGGGGGTAATTGGCTTTATTTCCTAAACTTCCATCTGAGACTTGCCTTAGAATTATTCCTCGCTCCCTTGCATCCTTTGCGTCACTGTCTATTAATGAGCATAAATTGCATCATTGCTAATAATCCTGCAGTTAAAAAGCAAACAACTTGGATTCCCAGAAAATGCCCGTGAGCGTAATGCCAGGTCAGACACTTGTTTTTATAACTAAGTCCATGGGCCTCGAAGTGCTTTTTTGTGCTGGGGATGAAGGCAATTGCTGAATTTTGAATTGCGGCTTAGATACTGAATTCTTAGCTCAATGAAAGCACAATTCATAGAATCCCTACAATGCAGGAGGAGGCTATTCAGCCCATCAAGTCTGCATCGACTCTCTGACAGAGATTCTTACCCAGGCCCTATCCCCATAACACCACATATTTACCACTCTAATCCCATACCTACACATCTTTGGACACTAAGGGACAATTAACCATGGCCATTCCACCTAACCTACATATCTTTGGACTGTGGGAGGAAACTGGAGCACTGGGAGAAAACCCACATGGACACAGGGAGAACGTACAAGTTCCACACAGTTACCCAAGGCTGGAATTGAACCTGGGTCCCTGGCACTATGAGCTAACAGTGCTAACCACTGTGCCATCCTGAATTACAGTAAAAAGTCTGACAACACCAGGTTTAAGTCCAACCAATTTATTTGGTAGTACACTCACTAGCTTTTGGGCTAGCCCCTTCGTCAGGTGAATGGAGAGTTCTGGCCTCAGACAGAGCATATGAAGCACAGACAGTTTACAGATTACTGATTAGAATGCGAATCTTTACACCTAACCTGCTGTTCAAGTCTTAAAGTGGCTGACAATGTGAGTGGAAGGAGCACTGATCACAGGTTAAAGAGATGTGTATTGTCTCCAGACAGTACAGTAAGCGAGGTTTTGCAAACCCAAGCAAGTCACGGGGGTTATTGACCAATCTTTGGAGATGAAAGTTGCTACTTTCAATGTGATTACACATTGTCATGATAAATATGAGTGCAGCAGTTATAGGTATTCAGTTCTTCTATGCTCCAAGTACTTGCATTTTTAATAATATTCCATGCTTTGCATTCTGAATTTTGGTTAGAGTTTTTAGTTAGCTGCATTTTCATGGCATCATCATAGAATTAATTCCAACACTATAAGAGGGGTCCATTCAGCCCATCAAGTTTGGACCACCCAGGTCCTATTCCCATAACCCCAATCCGTCTGATGCTAGGGTCAATTTAACATAGCCAATCCACCTAAGCCGCACATCTTGGGAGGAAACTCATGCAGACACGGGGAGAAAATGCAAACTCCATACAGACAGTGACCCGAGGCTCGAATTAAAGCCGGGACCTTGGCTCTATGAAGCAGCAGTGCTAACCACCGTGCCGCTCTAGTAGTAATTGTTAGCAGATTTTCCTTTCAATTACAGATTTACAAGCATTGAAATCGCAAAAGTTGCTATCAGTGTACAGTGCAATATGACATGTGAATGCACTGAAAGAGAGAATTTACCAATGAAAGTTCCACCAATAAGCAATCCAATTGACAGGCCTGGGCATCTGCTAATGGCTGAGATATTCCAATATTATGATGTAACGGGGCGACAAATTCCATTGTTGCATCACCTGCCTTAAGAAGGCCGTCAGGTGCCTCCAGATGTAAGGAGGATGTTATCAAGAGCGTGGCCCCGCGCCATTTTACTCTGATCTACTTCAGATCAGTGGGACTGGTGGTCACATGTGTATTGAGCAAGTCACAGATGATCAGATCATTTCAAGCACTTTAAAGTAATGGTCAAAATAGAAAATTTTCATTTACCAACATATGGTTTTAAAAGAGGGGAAAAAAAACTGGTGTGTCCTTGAATGTGCCGAGGTGAAAGGTCAATTCTAAAGGTATTTACGTAGGAGTACTTAATCTCTGGCCAGCCCGATTGTTTGGACACACCTAATTTCTTTATCCTTCCTGATTAGATTAGGAGCAGTTTTGCTTGCTCTATTGTTGTTAACTTTTGTCATGGAGTCCTCCATAGCAACAGCCGTTTCTGTGAAGTGACCAAAGCCAAAGAAGTGACATGTTTGTAAGGTGGGGCTGAATCTCTCTGTGCTTTTCTTGTAAGTGGGCAAAGTGTTTAAGCTTTATAAGAACTGATAAAAACCGGTCTGCTGAGGACTGTGACGTTTCACTGTTGATTGAGGCTTTGTATAGGTTGGAAAGGATAGGGTAGCTGCATGCCTTTCTAAAAGTATGGCATTCGATAGGTATTTATTCTGGGTGTCTCAATGGGCATTTAGCCCAGCTGTTCCTGGCCAATTCTTTTTTTTCCGTTTCCCGTTGACATGCAGTAGAATGAGGAAAAGCATCACTGCCTACATCCTGACTCTCCTGTGGGAAAGCACCGGGTTCTTGCATGGTTTCTTTGTGAAACACTGAGCATTACTGACTAGGTGAGATTTTACGCCAGATAGTTTGGCATCAATTTAAATCAGAACACTTGAAAACATGCTCAGCCAGGCTTCATTTCCACCTCTCTGAAAAGTTCAGTGGGTGATTCAGAAAGTAGTGTATTGAAAATGTTCAAAAACCATTCATCGACCCCAAAACAATGACTCGTCTATTTAGTTTCACCCATGTCGTGTCTTTCAGGATTTAGTCACTCAGTTACTCAGATAGTGAAACTTGTTTTGTTGCAACACGTGTATCAAGAATTTGGTGTTGTGACTTTTCTGATACATTTGGGTCTCTTACCCCTATTCTATTGCAAAACTGCACTTACCTAGTTCTAGCCCTCCTCTACCGTCCCAAGGGATGGGGAAGACAGTGGATCTGTAGTATGGGTTTCAGTTGGCTTTTCAACCAATGGAAGTATCGTAGCTGATTCTGATCAGCTCTGCATGTGACATGGGCGGCACAGTGGTTAGCAGTGCTATCTCACAGCATCGGGTTCGATTACCGGCTTGGGTGACTGTCTGCGTGAAGTCTGCACGTTCTCCCCACGTCTGCGTGGATTTCCTCCGGGTGCTCCAGTTTCCTCTCTCAATCCAAAAGACATGCTGGTTAGGTGGGATTGGCCATGCTAACTTCTCCCTCAGCGTAACCCTGGTCGCCAGAATGTGGCGACTAGGGGATTGTCACAGTAACTTCATTGCGGTGTTAATGTAAGCCTCATTTGTGACACCAATAAATAAAATTTAAAACTAATAAATAAACTTAAACTTAAAACATCCACACAGGAATACCAAGGAGCCATATGATGGTTATTGTGATTGGATACCCTAGATTAATTCTCTTCTTCCTTTATTGAGGCTAATTGTGCACAGACCGTTAACAATCCTGGAACCTCTCAGTTTTGCTCAGGCTAAGATTACATATGCAGACCACTATAAGAAACACAGATTTTCCTTCATGTTAGTATTACTTTGGGTAGCTCTTGGCATATGGGATGAAAAAGCTGCAAAACTAATACTGATGGTTGGTTATCATACAGGATTGTTTCCCTGTTTGGTCTTCTCCGATCATCACTTATTTCCTCTATCAGACCTTTGGCAAGTAGGATTTACAATTTCTCTAGGGCAAATCATTCCATTCCAAAACTGCACTTACCTAAAATTAACCTTGAAGGACAGAAGTCAAACTTCTTTTCTAGCGCAAATCACTTTTCAAAGTTCACGGGAGATTTTACGCAAGTCAAAAATAATCAAGGTGTTTACATCACTGATGGATTTACCAGCACAGTACATACAATTCCCACTGAGCCATGGCAGCTGTGATACATCTGTCTATATACTCCAGTATCAAGACGCAGTTGTAGAAACATCGAACATTATAGCACAGTACAGGCCCTTCGACCCTCAATGTTGTGCCGAGTTATGTCCAATCCCAAGATCAAGCTATCCCCTCCCTATAATTCTGGAGTGCTCCATGTGCCTATCCAATAACCGCTTGAAAGTTCCTAAAGTATCTGACTCCACTATCACATCAGGCAGTGTATTCCACACCCCAACCACTCTGAGTAAAGAATCTACCTCGGACATCCCTTCTACATCTCCCACCATGAACCTTTAATAGTTATGGCCCGTAGTAACAGCTACATCCACCCGAGGAAATAGTTTCTGCACATCCACTCTATCAATCTGTCTCATCATCTTATAAACCTCTATTAAGTTGCCTCTCATCCTCCTCACTCCAAAGAGAAAAGCCCCGGCTTCCTCAACCTTTCCCCATAAGACCTACCCTCCAAACCAGGCAGCGTCCTGGTAAATCTCCTCTGCACTCTCTCCAATGCTTCCACATCCTTCTAAAATGAGGTGACCAGAACTGAACACAATATTCCAAATGTGGTCTCACCAATGTTCGGTATAGTTGCAGCATAACCCCACGGCTCTTAAACTCAAACCCCCTGTTAATAAACGTTAGCACTCTGTAAGTCTTCTTCACGGCTCTGTCCACTTGAGTGGCAGCCTTCAGAGATCTGTGGATATGAACCCCAAGATCTCTCTGTACCTCCACAAGTCTTAGAACCCTGCCATTGACTCTGTAATCTGCATTCAAGTTTGTCCTAACAAAATGAATCACCTCACACTTAACAGGGTTAAACTCCATCTGCCGCTTTTCGGCCCAGCTCTGCATCCTATCAATGTCTCTTTGCAACCTGCAAGAGCCCTCCACCACATCCACTACTCCAATCTTGGTGTCGTCAGCAAATTTACTAACCCACCCTTCAGCCCCTTCTTCCAAGTCATTGTAAGTTAAGTTGAAATTCATTTACTAATCACAAATAAGCTTACATTAACACTGCAATGAAGTTACCGTGTAAATCCTTTAGTTGCCACACTCCTGGCACCTGTTCGGATACACTGAGAGAGAACTTAGCACGGCCAGTGCACCTAACTAGCATGTCTTTCACACTGCGGGAGGAAACCCACGCAGACGCGGGGAGAATGTGCAAACTCCACACAGACAGTGACCTCAAGCTGGGAATCGAATCCAGATCCCTGGCGCTGAGAGGCAGCAGTGCTAACCACTCTGCCTCTGTTCCGGTGAAACAACACTTGATTCGTGAAGACCCATCACTGTAAACTAAGCAGGTGACCTAAAGTGAAGGCAGGAGCCTTTTTCTCCTGTGCAGAGCTTTCTGTGACCATTGGTGTGGCAGCTTGTTTTGGCTAAGCTCTTGGAACAGGCCGTTTCTGCTTTGACAGCAAATCGCCCTGCCCTAAGTATCCGTATGAGGCAGTGATGCTCTTGGCAGGAGACACGTGATTGCGCATCACTCTGAGACAAAGAGAATTGCTGGGTGTTTACAAGCAATGAGGGGTGGGGGGGGGAGACAGGCACTGATTATTGTTTACAAATGTTGACAGCAAATCTTAGCAAGTACTAACCGTAGACACATCAGATTAAATGACTGTGATTTGCAGTTTTTATGTGCATTTAACTTTTTAAAACCCTGGATGTTTGCCCACACTACGTTTCAAAGAATAATATGCCTGTGTAAAATGCTGGATGACTTTTAACATCATGTCAGCTGTGTACATTTAAGAATGGGGCATGGCAAAAGTCAGGCATTTGCAGAGTTGTTTCAACATTTAGCTGACACAAGCCAATGCCGCCTTCACCACAACCTGGTTCCTCTTCTGACTTTGCACGGACACATCCACTGGCCAATTTTTGCCTCACCACAACCTGCGGGCACGAAGGAGTTACCACAGTGCCGAGTGATTACTGCAGAATGGCCGCCAGTGCCATGTAAATGTCCAAAACCTCAGGGTAGGTTTGCAGCAGAAACGAATCGTGTGCATTGTACTGGAAACTGCTGCATATTGTAAAATGTATTAAGGAGAGATATGGAGCAGAAAGTCCTCAAGACGTAACTGGATAGGATGTTTATGGAGTGTACTACAGAGTCAAAGGCTCATGAGGTCGTTATCGGCCACATACAACAAGTGAGGATGGTGCTGTTCCTTGTATTTTTCCTGAATGTGTTAAGCACCGAAGATCTTGATGTGCAAAACCAAATAGCAACTCTGGGAGGAGTTCTTCAGTCACAGGGAGGGGACGATTGAGGAGGATCTTTACAACAGCCTTCTCTGTGGCCAACCGTAAAATCCCTACAGCGTAGAGAAAAAGCCATTCGGCCCATCAGGCCTGCACCACTCTCCAAAAGAATATCCTACTCGGGGCCTTAGACCCACCCCCCACCCCCATAACCCTACACATTTAGCATGGCCAGTCAACTTAAACTACACATCTTTGGACTGTGGGAGGAAACCGGGGCACCCGGAGGAACCCCATGCAAAAACGGGGAGAACGGTCATCCTTGATCCTGAGTGACCCGTCAAATACAAATGTTGTGTGCGACTGCTGTGTGTGTGTGACAAGCAACTATCACTTAGCTTCAACAGAAGGTGACAATGAGATAGAGAATGCAAATATACTTGGGACAACAGTGTTGGGAACCGCAGGGCAACTTTCGAGTTGTCTCTTTGGAGACCAGTGAATGGAACTCTCTTTGAGGCAATGAGGTAGCCTAGCTGACACCATTGTATCTTTTCACCTCAGAAAGCAGAATGCTAGTAAGCCAGAGAATATTTAAGGAATCTCACTGATATCCATGTTAGATTTCTAAATCGGTAAAAAGTGTGTGTGGATGATGGGAATATGCATGCCATGTTTTCCAGTGTATAAGTCGAACTTATTAGCTTTCCAATTTTTCTGAACACCATTCATATATAAGTCGAAGCAGCATATAGATCAGACCTGTCTAGAATCATAGAATCCTACAGTGCAGAAAGAGGTTATTTGACTCATTGAATCTGCACTAACCACAATCCCACCCAGGCCCCATCCCCATAACCCCATGTATTTACCCCGCTAATCCCCCGACACTAAAGGGCAATTTAGCATGGCCAATCCACCTAACCCGCACATCTTTCAGACTGTGGGAGGAAACCGGAGGAAACCCACACATACACAGGGAAAACGTGTAGACTCCACACAGACAGTGACCCAAACTGGGAATCGAATCAGGTTTAATTTAAACCTCTCTTATTAGTACCTTTATTAATTAGTCTACCTGGCTATAGATCCACAATTTGTTTTCTTTGTCTTCTTGATCTAAAATCCACTTGGGTGCAAGTCTGGTCTGACCAATCAAGGACTGCTCAATAGATGAGTCAAAGCAGCCTATAAAATGAGGCCTGATCTTCTGGTGAAAAAAAGTCACGTCTTATACACCGAAGAGTACGGTATCGGGTAAATTGTGGGAAATTCAACTCATTCTATTTGGGTCTTCCTTTAAGAATACAGCTTCTTCAAAATGTTATCTTACTGTAACAACATATTTTTAACTGGAAGTCATAACTATAAATTATTTCGCTTCCTTTTCAAAATTGGAATTAAAATGATCTCAAAGTTCAAGGTTGAATGGGGCGACACAGTGGCACAGTGGTTAGCTCTGCTGCCTCACAGCGCCAGGGTCCTGGGTTCAATTCCCTGCTTGGGTCACTGTCTGTGTGCAATCTGCACATTCTCCCTGTGTCTGCATGGGTTTCCTCCTGGTACTCTGGTTTCTTCCCACAGACCAAAGATGTGCAGCTTAGGTGGATTGGTCATGCTAAATTGCCTCTTAGTGTCAGTGAAGTGGGACTAGCTAGGGTAAATGCATGGGGTTATGGGGATAGTTCCTGGGTGGGATTGTGGTTGGTGCAGACTTGATGGGCCAAATGGCCTCCTTCTGCACTGTAGGATTCTATGAAAATAGACGCACCCTAAAAGTTTAAATTTTTTTTTTATTTTGCCAATGTTGCATGGTGCCGGAGTGAAAAAGGGTTGGAATTGCTGTCATTCCAAACAAAAAGGAATTAACAAGCTCATTTTGCGAATCAAAAATTAAACAAAAGCAGCTGCTTGTGTTTCCTGACCTCAAATTACCTTCAAAAGCAGATGGAGAACTTCATTTGCAGCACAATTCTCCAGTTATTGGGTTCAGTGATAATTAAGTTGCTTTTATCCATCCAGCAGTAAGGACGATACTTGAAGGTAAAAGTAGATACGAGCTCTATTGGTGCTGCACAATCCACTCTATTCTGGGGTCACCTTTTAACCCACATATGTGAAATCATGTTCCTGCTTAACTTTGCCATTGTGAATTTAAGGAAAAAAAGTGTTGCTGTCATCGATTTTTGTCAAAATGTCATTGTCACTGTTGGATTTTGCAATGAACTTCCTTTTGCATGGAATAACCGTGAAATGTCTTTGGTTTCAGCCTGCCTCGCTAAGCCTGAAGCCATCCCAGATATCCGCGGAGAATGTCAGGTTTGGTTGAGCTGCGGAGGGGGAGTTTTTTTAAGGTATTTTAATTTTGTTGGACTATTTTTACTCACAGCAATGTTTTTAAAAGTATTCGCTGCTTTTTCTTGTAAGGCTTGGTTTCCTGCTTTGTGTCTTGAGTTCCTTCTCCCCACCCCTCACTCTCTTCTCCCCACCCCTCACTCTCTTCTCCCCACCCCTCACTCTCTTCTCCCCACCCCTCACTCTCTTCTCCCCACCCCTCACTCTCTTCTCCCCACCCCTCACTCTCTTCTCCCCACCCCTCACTCTCTTCTCCCCACCCCTCACTCTCTTCTCCCCACCCCTCACTCTTCTCCCCACCCCTCACAGCCCAAACTGCACTCCACCTTCATCTTCACGTCCTCTTTTTTATTTGGAAGGGTGAACTTGCATTTGTCAGTGCTTTGCCATCAGTGAACATGGCAGGAAACATGCTTGAGAGATGAGGAAATGATCCCACCCGAGTTGTTTCCTCCTTCCTGTGGGCAGGACAGTCAAAACCTCAGATGCAAAAGTTAGTGGAGTTTTTGAAAAAACAGACACTTGACAAACAGTCCTACATTGTAACTATCTGGATGTCTTGTTTTCAGTAATCTGCGAGTAGTGACAGCAACTTAGTAGATTGGAGTTGATCAGAGAAGCCAGACTAGATTTATAAAAGGTAAGACCTCATGTCAAGCGAACATAGAATATTTTGAGGATGTAACAGATTTCATAGATAAGGGAGTATCTATGGATGTGATTCATTAAAAGCGGCCAGAAAATATTTCACAGGGTTAAATAAGAGCTGTTATGAATATGAGAGCACATGGAATTGGTGGGAATCTTTTGACATGGGTAGGAAATGGGTCATGAGGTAGGAGAGACTGGGGATTGGTACATGCTCAAATTAGCAGGATGTGGATAGTGTAGTCCCCTAGAGATCTGTACTGGCTCCACAGATCTTAGCAATTTTGATAACATAATTAGCATGAAGGAGCATAGAGAGCCATACCTCGGTAAGTTTGATGTCGATGCTAAGTTACGCGGCACTGTACGTAGCGTGGGTGGGAGCAGAAAGTTGCAAAGGTACATTGATAGATTAAGTGAGCGGAAAAAAAACTGTGGCAGGGTGAAGTCCATTGTGGGAAAGTGTGAAGCCACCCACACGGTGGCACAGTGGGTTAGCATTGCTGCCTCACGGCGCCGGGGACCTGGGTTCGATTCCCGGCTTAGATCAATGTCTGTGCTGAGTCTGCATATTCTCCCCGTGTCTGCGTGGGTTTCTTCCAGGTGGTTCTGTTTCCTCCCACAGTCCGAAAGACGTGCTGGTTGGGCCATGTTAAATTCTCCCTCAGTGTACGTGAACAGGCGCCGGAGTGTGGCGACGAGGGGATTTTAACAGTAACTTCGTTGCAGTGTTGATGTAAGCCTACTTGTGACACTAGTAAATAAACTTAACTTAAAAATAGATGAGATTATTTTCTAAATGATGGGAAGCCAGGGCTGTGAATAAACAAAGAGATTAAGGGGCCCAGAAGTACTGAAATCACTAAAGCTAATGGACAATTGCAGAAATAATTAAAATAACTAATGGAACATTGACCCTTGTCTCAGGAAGCCTGCAATAGAGAGGGGTAGAAGATACTTCTACAGCCGTACAGATCTCTGATTAAAGCGCCATCTGGAGTACTACATTGAGATCTGGGCACTGTGCCAAAGAAAGGATGTGTTTGCCTTGGGAGAGGCGGGGGAGTCCAACATATGTTCACCAAAATGATAAAGGACCGAAAGAGTTAAGTTTTGAGGAGAGCTTGCATAGACTAGACTTGCTTTCTTTTGAAAAAGGGATTTTTCAGATGACTGAAGAGTTGTTAGGGTTGATAAACTATTTCCTCTGGTGGGGGAGTCCAAAACAAGAGGCAAAATATTAGTATTAAAGCTAGTTCATTCAGGGGTGATATCAGGAAGCTCTCCACAAAGGGAGTGGAAATCTGGAATTCCTCCACCCCCAGAAGGGTTGTTGTGAGTAGGTTTGTTGAAAAATTTAAAGATGAAAATGATAGGTTTATGTTATGTGATATTATTAAGGGTTGTGGAATCACAAGGCACGTAGATGGAGTTAAGGTACAGATCAGCATTTCCTTGCCAAATCTTTGTTTTCAACCAAGTGAAAGTGAAATAGCTTAAATGTGGGCGCGTAAGAAAAACTTGTCCATGTATTTTAAGCAAATTCATCATTCTCTTAATTGAAGTGTGGAACGTGTGGCATCTCCTGTTTGATCAGATGTGTGGGCAGTAATTTCTTGGCCGTTCACGCCAGTGGGATTCTCTGGTCCCACAGCAGTGAACAGAGATTTGGCTGAGCGCCAAGTTCTCCGTCCTCACTTTTTGATTTGATTTTATTATTATCACATGTATTGGAAAACAGTGAACAGCATTGTTTTTTGCACACTATGCAGAGTGAACACACTATGTAGAGTATATGGAGGAGAAGGAAAGGAGAGGGAGCAGAATATAGTGTTATAGCAGCAGCGAGGCGTGAATGGCTAGAAAATTTGGCCATTATTTTTTATTTATTCGTAGTACGTGGGCATCACTGGTAGGGCCAGTATTGTTATTGCTCAACCCAAATTGCCCTTGGGGAGGTCATGATGAGCTGCCTTCTTACAACACTTCATTGGCTGTAACATGCGGAGGCTATGAGACGTCCCAGGTGAAGGCAAAGTACGTTCCTTTCTTTATATGTTTTACGAGAGATGGTTAACTGGGAGGCTTGAGATTCTGATGTGGGCTGCCACCGGTTAACAAAACAGCACACAACAAATTGTAATTGGTAAATCTGTTCTTCTATATCGAATATAAACAATGATAATGGAATACTTATGTTGCATAAGAACTTGTTTTCGGGATCTGACTTCTGTGGAATGTCATTTGTGGTCGTTGCAGTCTAGTGTTTTAGGAAGTCTGTGGGCAGCCTAGCTGATGCAAGTTGGAACATCTGACTTTGTTTTCTTTCAGTGGGATACACGCTATTACTTTAAGAGTCTTCCCAGTAATGAGTATTATTTGAATGGTTTGTGCAGGGTCACAGGAGTCAACCCTGCTGAGTAATTTTTATTTAGAATGGGATTCTGGGTTTTAAAGCATTTTTGACGCATCTCCTTTTTAAAAACAAAGCTGTCTCTGCAAATTTGAACGGAGTTGTGATCTTGTAGACTCGGTCCTAAAACTGTCCCCAGTTTGGGTGATCTTAGTAGGAATTGGACAGTGTTATGGTTAGCAACTCCAAAATGTCTTATGAAAACTGCCTGAACCATAAGTTTTGCAACTTGAACTTAGTTAAGCATGAGATGTTTCACTTCAGGTAAGATTCACCTCTTCACCCTAGCTATTTCTGTAACACTACGTTCTGCATTCTCTCCTTTCCTTCTCTATGAACAGTATGCTTTGTATAATGCACAAGAAACAATACTTTTCACTGTACGTTAATACATGTGACAATAATAATTCAAGTCAAAAATGTGACCCACTAGGGAGCATTTATCAAACAAAGTTTATTTAAAAATATAGTTAACATGTATAGTAAGAAAATTAGCAATAACTTTGATCAATTACAAACAAAAACAAAACAACCATACCAATATATAACTCTTAATGAGTAAAACAACCATACCAATATGTAACCCTTAATGAGTATATCTAATGATGTTCCAATCAAAACTAAAATCCAATAAACAAAATCCTTCAAACAGATTTGTTGCCATACAGGCTAAATCTCATGTGATACTGGAATCCAGTTCCCTGGGTTGAATGCTGATTTCAAATGATCTTGAAACCTCAGAGCAGCCTGCAATCATATCAGCTTCCCAAACCACCAAAGTACAGATTCTTAACTGCAGCATGGCAACAAACCTTTCTTTCAGCTAACTGGTATAGTTTTCAAAGCAAAACAGAGAGAGAAAGAGACTTTCTTTTCCAGTTTGCTTCTAAGACTACCTTTAACACTGCAGCCAAAGCAAATCTGAAGCTTTGGTCACTTGTCCTGCCTACAGGTTTTTTTCTCCTTCCAGCAATGACATCGCCCAAGGCTATGACCATGATTTTGAAAAACCTCATAAAGGTACATACTAACATCATAACAGATTCAGCCATTGCTGCTCATAATGTGGTTTGGATCATGGTAAAGTAGATCTACTCTTATTCAGTACTTCGTTTTCATTTAGAATTACTAAAATTTATGTTCAGTGTAGTTTTGTGTGAAAATGATACCGGTCACTGGTGGTAACCTGAATTCTCCCCAGTGATTTTCAGAAAGTGGATTAACAATAGGTCATCACAGTAGTTGGGGCGGGGGGGTTGGTGATGTTGGGGATGGTGTGGGGGGGGGGGGGGGGGGGGGTGGAGGGATGTTGTTATTCCAAGGCTGCTGCCTTGTGGAGTTAGCAGTGTTGGTGAGAACATTCAGGAAGTTCACAATGTCCTCTGATTTAGTGTCCAGGTAGTGAATAGTGGCATAGTGTTCAGTCATCATTAATCTCACAGCAATCCTGTCCTCTATACCGTGCACTTTGCAGTAAGGGTCACTGAACAGGGGTCAAGTGCAGAGTGATGGCTTGTTCATTGCACTAAGTCAGGAATGATGTAGTCAATGCTTGCTTCCAACCGACTTAGGTGAGGAAGTCAGCACGTGAATGTGGACTCTTCTTGGTCAACAAGTGTTGATTCCGTGTGTTGTAGTGCTTTTAGCTTTGAGCCTTCGAGGAAGTTATCTGTTTTTTGTTCTACATTGGGAATATATGCATGGTGTGCAGGAACACACAATTTTCATAAGATGGGTGATCACTCCATTGCACAAAATATGTCAGCATGATAAAACTCAAGGGAAAGTTATTCTGATGTTGCTTTGCACAAAAATAAATCCTTGGATGATCGCTGGGTGTTCCTCCTTTTGGCTGCACTTAGTGTCTAAATTTCCTCTGACTGATTTCAACACGGCTGGAGAGTGGATTCTATTTTTGCTCACACTTTGAGAATCTGAATGGATGAGTAATGTACGTGGAGAATTCTTTCAACACGTTTACATTATGAAATTTAATACCATTTGTGTTTCATTTATTTTCTATTCGCTCATGGGATATGAGCATCACTGGCTAGGCCAGGATTTATTGCCCATCCCGAATTGACCTTGAACTGAGTGGCTTGCTAGAGGGCGACGTGTTGGCACAGTGGTTAATACTGCTACATCACAGCGCCAGGGACCCGGGTTCAATTCCAACCTCGGGTATCTGGCTGTGTTGAGCTTGCACGTTCTCCCTGTGTTTCCTCTGGGTGCTCTGGTTTCTTCCCACACTCCAAAGGTGTGCAGGTTAGGTTGATTTGCCTGACTAAATTGTTCCTTAGTGTCAGGAGGATTAGCAGGGTAAATAAGTAAGGTTACAGGGATGGGTCTAGGTGGGATCCTTTCGGTGCAGGTTTGATGGGCTGAAAGGTCTCCTTCTGCTCTGTAGAGACTCTATGATTCTAAGTTTTTGCCGTGGGGTCACGAATGAGTTACTTGTAGACTAGGTAAGGACGGCAGATTTCCTTCTCTAAAGGACATTAGTGAGCATTACAACAATCAACGATGGTTTCATGGTCATTATTAGACCTTTTAATTCCAGATTATTATTGAATTCAAATCTCACCATCTGCTGTAGTGGGATTTGAAACTGGGTCCCCAGAGCATTACCCTGGGTCTGGATTACTAATTCAGTGACAATATCATTACACCACTGCCTTCCCCCTGTGACCATTTCCTATAACATCTCGATATGCTTTCTTAAAAGGGACAAAGGTTTAAGGAGGGAATTGTAGAGTGTCAGCCTGTGCTCTGGAGAGGTGCACATCTAATCTGTCCCCCAAGAAGCCATCTTGCAGAGTTGCCTAGGTGTATGAAAGGTGATTCAAATGCGTGTTGGACAGTTGTTTTAGCAGTGTCAGGACACTTCAGAATCACCTTGTTGTAGTCGCTATGGTGTCAGTTATCTCACTAAAATTCAGTGTTCAATATAATGGTGTGAAAATAAGTGGACACATTCTTCTCTTAAAGTCTTCTCGTTACGAAGGTTGTTCATTAAGATGCACATTTCTTTGTTGTTTTTGGTAACAGCAAGATAAATTTCCCACGGGCTTATCTTTCCAAAATGTGCTCACTGGCCCAAAAGTGAGATCGGAGAAGTGCTCCTGCAGTTGGAGATCTCTTGCTCCAATCTGCCAATGTGGCACCCTCTACAAGGAGCCCTGTGGCACATGTGAGCAGAATAAGAAATAATGTGGCTCTTCAACCTGTAAAAAGTCTGACAACACCAGGTTTTAGTCCAACCTATTTATTTGATAATATACTATATTATCAAATAAATAGGTTGGACTAAAACCTGGTGTTGTCAGACTTTTTACTGTGTTTACGCCAGTCCAACGCCGGCATACCCACATCATGGCTCTTCAACCTGTCAGACTGAAGAATGCTCAGACTCACGCAGGGACGGAGAAAGGAGTTAAATAGGTGCTGTAAAACACACCTGTTTGAATTTCTGGTTTTAGCATGTGGTTTTGGAGATGACTGGTTTAGCCTCACCTGAGGGTGTTGAGGCAGATGGCTGCAGGTTTGGCACTCAGAGGCTGACTGGAGGTCATTTTCATGGAACAAGAAACATTAACTATATTACACCAGACAATATAGTTACGAAAGCCCACCAACACTTCTACTTTCTCAGAAGACTAAGGAAATTTGGCATATTCACTACAACTCTCACCAACTTCCACAGATGAACCATAGAAAACAGTTTCCTTGTTGTATCACAGCTTGGTATGGCTCCTGCTGTATCCAAGACTGCAGAGAACTACAAAAGGTCTTGAATGAAGCCCAGTCCCATCACTCAAACCAGCCTCCCACCCATTGACACTGTCTACGTTTCCTCCTGCCTCGGGAAAATAGCCAGCATAATCAAGCACCCTACGCACCCCAGACATTCTCTCTTCCACCGTCTTCTGTCAGGAGAAAAGATACAAAAGGACACGTACCAACTGACTCGAGAACAACTTCTTCCCTGCTGCTATCAGACTTCTGAATGGACGTACCTTGCATTAAGTTGATCTTTCTTGACACCCTAGCTATGATTGTACACTACGTTCTGCATTCTCTCCTTTCCTTCTCTATGAACGGTATGCTTTGTATAGCGCAAGAAATAATACTTTTCACTGTGTTAATACGTGTGACAATAATAATTCAAATCAATAAAAAGGTGGAAAGGTTTCAACACAGACACCAAAAAAATTGATTCAAACTCACGCTATCCTTCTTATCCCAGCAATACCCTAACAGACTTAACACATCAGTGAAGAGGAACCAGTACTTCCACACCAGGGGTAGAGCTGATCCATTTGCAAAGAAGTTTCTTTTCCAGTCAACTTCTGAACATTCACTAGAAACCTTTCCAAAATTGGCATCTCTCTCGAGATCCAGAAAACTCACCCTAAATTCACAACTAATTTAACTTTTGAGTAATACGTATGAGTTCCTTATCATTTTCAGCTCAAGAGAGACCTTTCCATGACATTTCTGCCTTCACTGTACGAAATAGCCACACCAGCTGAAACTGATTTTCCTATCTCCCTCCCCTCTGTGTGGGTCTTTTCTCAGATTCCCTGTTGCTAGACAACAGCAAAGTTTTCTCAACTTTCTTGTGTTTGTTTTAACTATGCTAAGCTACTAACCCCTGGGTAACCCATCTTCTGGTGTTAACCCTTTCCAATTCCTAGAAAATGCTTCAACTGATTTGCAAAGATGTTTTATGTTACAAGACACTGCAGCTCAAGACTCCCACCTCCCCCACATCTCAGAAGATCTTTCTCATCAAAGAAATACCTCACAGTGTGCAAGTTAAAAAGTATAAAGCAGGATATTAGATTAGATTTAAATCATGTACCTAAAGTGAGATAAAGATTGGGAACAGCAGATGGGATTAAGAGAAACAGATCAAGGAAACGGAAAAGATTTAAAAAAAAAACTCAATCTCTTTAAATGTCCACCGCTAACCACCTTCTGAAAAAACTAAGGCTCACACTTGTAAAATTAAATTTCAGTGCCAATTACATTGTTTGCCATTTGTAATATTTACCGCGCTGTGGCTCAGTCAAACTTTTCTTGATAATGCTCATGTGAAGCAGATAGGAATGTTTTATAACATTAAAGGGACTATGCAATGGTGAATTGTTGTTACTAAAAGAAAATAACTGCATGCAACAGCCAAAACTTTCTTGTGCCACCTCTGGTACGGAGTTAGCAGACAAGGACTTAAATTTCTTAAACTCAACACTGAAATCAATGCAATGTTATTAGCTTGCTCTACTAGAGTGCCCCCTGTAGAGGAGTGGAGTATAGCAGCTTGTAGATTTCTGTGTTTTATCTGTGCAAGTGCACAAGCTGAAACTTGCAGTTTGACGGTGTGTGCTGTTAGCTCCGCATTATTCTCGCTGCAGAATCTGGGTCAGATTTGGCTACCCACCCCCCACCAGATCCCTTCATGGTGGTACAGTGGTTAGCACTGCTGCCTCACAGCACCAGGACCCAAGTTTGAATCCCAGCCTTGAGTCACTGGTTGTGTAGGGTCTGCACGTTCTCCCCGTGTCTGCATGGGTTTCCTCCGAGTGCTCCGGTTTCCTCCCCCGGTCCTAAGGATGTGCTCGTTAGGTGCATTGGCCATGCTAAATTCTCCCTCCATGCACCTGAACAGATGCTGGAATGTGGCGACTTGGGGATTTTCACAGTAACTTGATTGCAGTGTTAATGTAAGCCTCCTAGTGACACAAATAAATAATTTTTATGGTTGTTGCCATTAACAGTTATGTGGGTGGCATGGTGGCACAATGGTTAGCACTGCTGCCTCAGAGCACCAGGGACCAGGGTTTGATTCCTGGCTTGGGTCGCTGTCTGTGTGGAGTTTGCACATTCTCCCCATGTCTGAGTGGGGGCTTCCTCTGGGTGCTCTGGTTTCCTCCCACAGTCTGAAAGATGTGCTGGTTAGGTGCATTGACCCAAACAGGCACCGGAGCGTGGCGACTAGGGGAATATCACAGTAACTTCATTGGTGTTAATGTCAGCCTTACTTGTGACTAATAAATAAACTTTAACTTTTAAAAATGCAATTAAAAATGTGTAAATACTTTACCAACTGACAGAAATGTTTAAAATGTTGATTTTGTGGTGCATGTTTGTTGGCTGAGCAAATATCGCAATCATTTTGTGCCAGCAGCTTCTCCCACTGGGGTCCAATTACAAAATAATTTTCTTGGGCAAATGTCGGCATGGCTCCAGTCTTTAAGAAAAGTATGTTTACATATCCATCGTGTTAGCATATAAACAGTTTTGCTTTGCACCTGTTCCAAAGGAGAAGTGTAAACCTGGCATTGTGACCTGTCTCTGCAGGAAGCCAAATTCCACTGCACTCCATCAATGCAGCAGTCATTGTGTAAAAAAAAATATTTTATTCATTCTTGGGACATGGTGGTTGGCCAGTATTTATTGCCCATCTGTAGTTGCTCGGAGGACACTTGAAAGTCATTGCTGTGGCTCTGGAGTCACATGTAGGCCAGACCAGATCAGGACGGCAAATTTTCTTCCCTAAAGGGCATTAGTGAACCAGATGAATTTTCCCAAACAATCAGATCACGGTCATTAGTAGATTTTTAATTCCAGATTTTTGTTTTCTATTGAATTCAAATTCCACCATCTGCCGTGGCGGGATTCGAAACCGGGTCCCCAGAACATAAGCTATGTTTCTGGATTAATAATCTAGCGGTAATACCATTAGGTCATCGCTTCCCTCTTAAAGAAAAATGGGTGGTAAATGTATGTAGAGCCTTTGTGAACCAGTGGAAACCAAAGTCACTGAAACAAAAGTTATTGCAGAGCAATAATCAGCAAAGCAAATGAAAGCCGAACTCTGTAGACAAACTGTTAGTGGTCAAAGATGCTGTGTTAAAATAGTGCCATGCACTAATTCGGAATGCACCTCAAATTTTGTATCTAATTTTAATCAAATCAGGAAGGGCTATTCACGTCTAGTAAGCTAAGTTCTAAATTTTATTTATTAGTGTCACAAGTCGGCTTACATTAACACTGCTTTGAAGTTATTGTGAAAATCCCCTAGTCGTCACAGTCCAGCACTTGTTCAGTTACACTGGGGGAGAATTTAGCATGGCCAATGCACCGAACCAGCACATTTTTCGGACTGTGGGAGGAAACTGGAGGAAACCTGCATAGACACAGGGAGAATGTGCAGACAGTGACCCCAGATACAAAAGAGAGCCATGAGAGTGATCAGTGGTGTCAAAATAAAAGTTTTCTTTTAAATGACTTGCATTTATATAGCGCCTTTCATGATCTCAGAATGTCCAGCTAGTTACAGCTAATAAAGTATTTTTGAAGTGTCATCACTGTTATAATGTTAAAAAGGACGGCACGATGGCACAGTGGTTAGCACTGCTGTCTCACTGTGCCAGCGACCCAGGTTCAATTCCGGCCCAGGGCCACTATCTGTGTCTCCCCATGTGTGCATCGGTTTCCTCCGGGTGTTCTAGTTTTTGTCCACAGTCCAAAGATGCGCAGGTTAGGTGGATTGGCCATGGGAAATTGCCCCTTAGTGTCCCAAGGTATGTCGGTTAGATGGGATTAGCCACAATAAATATGTGGGATTATGGGGACAGGGTGGGAAAGAGGGCCTGGATAGGATACTCGTTTAGAGAGTCGGTGCAGACTTGATGGGCTGAGTGGCCTCTTCTACACTGTGAGGATTCCATGAAATGCTGCAGGCAGCCAATTTGCCTACTGGCTCCCGTAACCAGCAGTATAATGCTGACCAAAGATTTCTGTTTGTCATGATGTTGATTGAGGGTTAAATATTGGTTAGGATATTCCCCTATCCTTACTGTCCTAGCCTTTTCTCATCTACACCCCGCCCCCCCACCTTTAAAATAACATCAGGGAAGCTTGATGGCCGCTTGAGAGAGCAGACAATATCCACATTTTAACATTTCATCTGAATGATGGCAGTTTTTAACGGTCCAGCAATCCCCCAGAACCACACTGGAGGAGGGGGGCGCGGGGTCAGCCTTGATTTTTGTGCTCAAATCCTTGACTTGGACTTGAAGCCATAACCTGCTGACTCCCAGTGAGTGGACTGCTGCCAACTGAGCCAACACGCGCAATGAGAAAAGAATGGAGAAGCTTGGGCTCCTCAACATTAAGAGGAAGTACCAAGAGAAACCAGTACCGATTAGGTGATGTGGAAGGGCAGCACGGTGGCACAGTGGTTAGCACTGCTGCCTCACAGTGCCAGGGGCCCGGATTCGATTCCTGGCTTGGCTCACTGTCTCTGTGGAGTTTGCACATTGTCCTTGTGTGGGTTTTCTCTGAATGCTCCGGTTTCTTCCCACAGTCCAAAGATGTGAGGGTTAGGTTGATTGACTATGCTAAATTGACCCTAATGTCAGGGGATTAACAGGGTAAATATGTGGGGTTAAGGGAATAGGGCCTGGATGGGATTGTGGTCAGTGCAGACTCGATGGGCTGAATGGCCTCATTCTGCACTGTAGGGATTCTGTGATTCTTAGAAATAACATGGAGTGGGATGAATTGACGAAATCCTCCAGATTGGGGGTGAGTGTAAAGCAAGTGGACTGACAGGGGATCTGGCTTCATCCAGAGTGGTCAATGTATAGGATTAATTTCTGGAGAATCTAATGGAGGTAATGACCCTAGAATAATTCCTCCATAAAGGGAAATGGGAGCCACTTTCCCTTGTCGGGCACTCAGGGATTTGCCAATCTAATAACGCTGCCTGTCCTTGGGGATAGGGTTGGATTTCCAGTTGAGATGATTGGTTTATTTTTGCTCGCTCAAGAAAATTGCGCCTGAAGGTGGGAAAGGCACCGATGCTCTTTGTACAACTGGTTCCTTTCTTCTATAACCCGGAACCTGCAGGATTGCTCATGAAGTGGTTTACTGAATGTTTTTGTTGGAATGTGAACCACCAGGAAACGCAGCTCTTACTGTAGACACAGGTGAAGTTTGCAAGCAAATCCAAAGTAAAGCAGTTCATTCTCCATTTAGTCTTGGATTTTTTTTTTCTCTCCCCAGAGCAAAATGTTATTCGGAAGCTGCATGAAATGTCTGCCGGTCACTTTCAGCTTGACACAAGGACAGTGTGCGTTCCAAAGTATCTATTGTTAATGGGGGTATTGATGCTGAACGTAGTACAGGGACAGTCCTGTCTGAAATACTTTTGTGTTCTTAACAACACTCTGCAGACTGGTTAATCTTACTCTCAGCTCGCCTTCTCTGCTGTCTAACAACAGACCTCTGTCTTCCCATTCCAGTTGATTGACACACTTGCCTTGGAGATTGGAGAACTAAAAATGGTTCATTCAATTCCTGACGCAGATAAAGATGCTCAGTATGCCCAGTGGCTGCGGTAAGTTTTCCTATCGTTTTAAGTGGTGCATCCTTTCCTGTTCCCATCAGCCCCCATTAATAGAATCATTTAATGAAGAAGAGGCCAATTGACCCATCTAGTCTGCACCGACTCTCTGACCGAGTTTCTTACCTCACATACTTCCCATGGCCAATCCATTTTGGGACAATTTAGCATGGTCATATCACTTCACCTACACATCTTTAGCCTGTATTCTTTCTGCATCTATAATGTATATAAGTGTATATGGAATTGTCAAGCCACATTTTACAGTAAAAAGCTTATTCTTAGTGTCGCAAGTAGGCTTCCATTAACAGTGCAATGAAGTTACTGTGAAAATCCCCTAGCCGTCACACACCAGGGCCTGTTCGGGTACACTGAGGAAGAACCTAATCAGCATGTCTTTCAGACTGTGGGAGAAAACCCAAACAGACATGGGGAGTACATGCAAACTCCACACAGACGGTGACCCCAGCCGCAGTCAAACCCGGGTCCCTGGCACTGTGAGGCAGCATGCTAACCGCTGTGCCATCATGCTGCCCTGAAGAGATTCTTTTAGATGGATTCCTTGTTTGTAATTCTTTTCATGGGGCATGGGGCTTCACTGGGTGGGCTAGCCTTTATTGCCCCTTCCTATTTGTCCTTGAACCAAATGGTTCACAAGGCCATTTCAGAGGGCAGCTAAGAGTCAACCACATTGCTGTGAGTCTGGAGTCACATGTAGGCCAGACTGCATCAGGATGGCAGATTTCCTTCCCTAAAGGGGCATTAGTGAACATGATGGGTTTTCGAACAATTGACAATGGTTTCAAGGTAGGATGGCACGGTAGCACAGTGGTTAGCACTGCTGCTTCACAGCTCCAGGGACCTGGGTTCGATTTCCAGCTTGGGTTACTGTCTGTGTGGAGTTTGCACATTCTCCCCGTGTCTACGTGGCGTTCCTCCGGGTGCTCCGGTTCCCTCCCACAGTCCAAAGATGTGGGGGTTAGGTGGATTGGCCATGCTAAAAATTGCCCCTTAGTGTCCTGAGATGCATAGATTAGAGGGATATGGGGATAGGGCCTGCATGGGATTGTGGCTGGTGCAGACTCAATGGGCCGAATGGCCTCTTTTTGTACTGTAGGGTTTCTGTGAATTCTGTGATTTCTAAATTGATGCTAGCTTTGAATTCAAGGATTGAATAATTAGATTTAAGTTCCCCCAACTGCCTGGCTGGGATTTGAATCGGTTCCCCAGAGTATTAGTCTGGCCCGCTGGATTACTAATTCATTGACATCACCACGAAACCACCATCTTGCCTGATCTTCTCCAAGTTAGGATTTCAAGTTTTTTTTTCTTATGTTGCATATTGTTAAAATTAATCAACCCTTTTTTTTGGCTTTTTGGGAAAATAAAAACAAGTATTAATAAATTTCATATAAAGTTTGTTTGTACCTTGTACATTTCTGTAACCAACTGGTCAGTAATTCTGACCAGAATCTTTGTTTTGGAACTTCCCAATTATAAAAATTTTGAATTGCTTTATCATGCTGTTTTAATATCCAATCGATGCAGATGTGTTCATCATTTAAAAAAAGTTTCCATCATGTTGCTTCTTGCTTTTCCTAGTTTCTAAACCCCAGCATTCAATTTAAGGCACGTAAATAGGTCATAGAATCATACAATCAGGCATTAATACTGCAGAGAGGAGGCCATTCAGCCCATTCTGTCTGTGCTGGCTGTTTAAGGGCAGAATCTTCCTGGTCCCATGGCTTGAAGATGGGGCCAGGTGGAATTTTAGGGAAGATGGCATTGTGCATTTCTTACTGGTAATGCTGTGTCAGCCAATCTAAATAAATAACTGCCCATCTTGTGGGCTGATTAGGCGCACTGCTGTCAGTGGCGGATGGGCCCTTTCCTGCACTAACCCTGCCAACCAGACACGATTAGTGGGTATAGCCACTGCCCTGTGAAGGGGTCGCCACTGTTTGTTTCATTGACCGTTTTAGAGGGTGCATCAAGATGGAGGAGCCATCATGGGTTGCCCTCCAAAAGGGGCAGTGCTTGTTCTTCCAAGGCCCTGATTGGGGTCTGCAACCTCAATGACCCCAGATGCAGACTCTTAACTGGTCACCTTTGGGGAGATCTCCCAGACAGGTAGGACAGGGTCGGGACCTGGATTTGATTTGATTTGGTTTATTAACGTCACAACTGTTGGGATAGAGTGAAAAGTATTGCCTCTTATAGAATCATAGAACCTCTACAGTGCAGAAAGAGGCCATTTGGCCCATCAAGTCTGCACCGACCTCAATCCCACTTAGGCCTTATCCCCATACATATTTTACCCACTAATCCTCGCATCTCAGGACACATACCATTCATAGAGTACACAGAGAGAAGGAAAGGAGAGAGGGCAGAATATAGTGTTAGTCATTGCTACGATGAAGAGAAAGATCAACTTAACATATGGAATTTGTGCTGATGCTGGCTCATAGCAGAAAGCAGAAGATTCTGCCCAGAAAGAGCAACTATTAGTCCACTCAGCCCTGCAGTTTTATCCACTTCAGCTATTTAATTTATTTATTTATTAGTCACAAGTAGGCTTACGTTAACACCAATGAAGTGACTGCGAAAATTCCCTAGCTGCCACAGTCCAGTACCTGTTTGGGTACACCAAAGGAGAATTTAGCATGGCCAATGCACCCAAACAATTTATCCAATTCTTATCATCATTAAATCTGCTGTCAGAATATCCCAGATCATAACTTACTATGTTCTTTTTAAAAAAAAACTCATCCCACCAATGATCATCACGAAACAGTGAAAATGCAAATTGAAATGACAAATTAAATAGTAACTTTGAAATTAATCAAACATTCTTTCTTTTGAGGAGTCAGTTTTTTTTGTTTTTATTCCCAATTCAATCAAATCAAGTCCAATTCAGAGTCTCAACAAGTTGAGACATTCCCGATCCAAGCTGACAAGACAGGGCTCTCACCTCCAGTCTTGGGTTTGATCTACATGATCCAAGCTGATTGAAGTAGGCATTTGCATTTTAGCCAAAAGGCCGAGATGCCACTTTTAAAAATTGCTTCAAATGAAGCTAAAATATAACCTAATGATTTCAACCAAGCGCAGCATGTCAGTACCACACTTGATCTTAGCCAAAAGGCTGAGATTATTACGTTGCAGTAAAGATGTGTAGCTTGAAGAAATTATTTAGAGCGGGCTTTTATTCCCATCAAAAAGACGAGGCTGATGCAGCAAAATAGAAATCTCTCTGTAAAGTTGCTTCGTGCTGCTGGATGAGCAAATTATATATTTAAGCTCTGTATCCATGTCAGCAATCTGGGCCAGCATTTTGATGCAGTACTGTAGGAAGTATTGCTGCGCTGTGGATGCAGTTCCGTGGACTTGATGTTAAACTGAGATACCATCTGCCTGTTCTGGAGTGAACAATGGTGGTTGCATGGCTTCATTTCCAAAAGAAAAGATGTGGCTTCCTTGGTCTGCTAGCCAACATCCTTCCTCCTTTCAATAAGCCCCAGAAACAAAGTTAGTCAGTCATTCATCCCTCTCGGGGATGTTGCTGCCATCGTATTGATGTTGTATTAAGTTATATCAGTCTCTTTATTGCCTCAAAAGCAATTGAGGGGCGGCACGGGGCTCAGTGGTTAGCACTGCTGCCAATAGCTCCTGGGACCCAGGTTTGAATCTGGCCCCGAATAACTGCCTGCACGGAGTCTGTACATTCTCCCCATGACTGCATAGGTTTCCTCCAGATGCTCCAGTTTCCTCCCACAGTTCAAATATGCAGATTAGGTGCATTGGCCTTGCTAAATTGCCCCTTAGTGTCTAAGGATGTGTAGGTTAGGGGAGTTAGCGGAATAAATGTTTGGGGTTAAGAGGATGGGGAAGGGGGTGGACCTGGGTAAATTGCTCTGTTGGAGAGTCAGTGCAGACTCGATGGGCCAAATGGCCTCCTTCTGCACTGTAGGGATTCTATAATCTATGTGTGAAACATATTGAAAAAACTTACTGAGCACAACACTTACCGTATTTAAGATGGTTTACACCTCCACAAAGTTGGTGTAACATCGGGACAGCTCAGCACAATCGGTTAGACCAATGGAAGGCTATTGCAGTGGACCTATTAAATTTATTTCCCCCCCACCCCCCGTGCTCTCAAACAAAAATGCAAATAAATAAAACAAGAAAGTTGTCGCAACATTCAATGTCAATGTTCAGTCAGTGGGACCCACCTTAAAATCTCTCTGTTGTTCAAGGGAAATTCCTAGCTACGAGTAACATTTGCCTCACCTTTATATTGAAATCAACATTGTAACTGAAGCAGCCTATTATCAAATTGCATTGCTTTTGCATGCTTCACCGATTTAACCGGTCACACAGACTTTGACTTTTCACTGTTTAGGATAACAGTATGACCAAACTGCCTGACATTGATCAGAATCAATGGGCGCTGCCTGGGTTTCCTCCGGGTGCTTCGGTTTCCTCCTACAGTCCGAAAAATATATCGATTAGGTGCATTGCTAAATTTTCCCACAGTGTCCTCACTGGGGAGGCAGTGGCATAGTGGTACTTTCACTGGACTAGTAATCCAGAGACTCAGGGTCCCACCACGGCAAGTGGTGAAATTTGAATTCAATAAAAAATCTGGAATTAAAAAGTTCAATGATGAAATCATTGTCAATTGTTATTGATTGTTCTAAAAACACATTTGGTTCACTAACATCCTTCAGGGAAGGAAATCTGCCATCCCTACCTGGTCTGGCCTACATGTGACTCCAGACCCCTTGCAAAGTGGTTGACTCTTAAATACCCTCTGAAGTAGCTCAGCAAGTCACTCAGTTGAAGGGCAATTAGGGATGGGCAATAAATGTTGACCCAGCCAGCTAGACCACATTCCATGAGCAAATAAGAAATGTACCCGAACAGGCGCTGGAGTATGGTGACTAGGGGATTTTCACAGTAACTTAGTTACGATGTTAATGCAAGCCTACTTGTGACAATAAATAAACTTAAACAAAACTGAACAATGGTTACCGGCCACATATCCATTATAGTTGTACTAAGAAGAGAAGCATCCCACTAGCCAGTGCAAATCAGATTCTCATCCTGAGCTTTAATTGTGATACATACCCGTATAAACCATCTAGTGTTTGTTACCACCACTTTATTTGGCATTTATTTCCCCCCTTCAGTTTATCACTGGAGATTCCTGCTTGAGTTCTCATTCAAAGTTGCCAAAAGCCCTCCACTACCAAACCAAGTGGCTGCTCGGTGTAGACCAGATGTTGATGGCTATTGAGATGCCAAAGGCCTCACACCCAAGCTGGTTAAAGGCGTCACATTCTGCATCGATGCACTTTAGAGAAGCTAGGTTGTGGCTTGAGTCTTTTAAGGTTGGACTGTAACCGGGTGATGAAAAGTATTTATAAAATGTCTGTGGAATTTGTCCCTTCTTCTCGTGTCTGCGTGGGTTTCTTCTGGGTTCTCCAGTCTTCTCCCACCATCCAAAAGATGGGTAGATTAAGTAAATTGGCCATGGTAAAATTGCCTCTTTAGTGTCCAAAGATGTGTACGTTAAATGGTTTTGCCATGGGAAACGTGTGGGATTACAAGGATAGGGCGCAGGAGAGGGCTTGGATAAGATACTATGTCACAGAGTTGGTGTAGACTCAATGGGCTGAATGGCATCTTCTGCACTGTATGGATTCAATGAAAATTATGGTCCCAAGATAAAATGCTATACCTTGCTGTTTGCATTGTGACATAACTGCCTGTTTTCACCATGTAGTTTAGTTGCCTACACGTTTCTCATTATGTTGAGCAGTGCGCAAGAGGACATGGACTATGACTATCAGAAAGAAGAAACTGCTAAGTACTGGATGAGGGATTCCGGCTACGAAAGCTTCTTGTGTAACCTCAGCATTTTTGATCGGCTTCTGCACACCCACCAAGTCTGGCTCCACCTCACCCTGAGTGACGAGGACGCTCTACGCATTCTGCAGCCCGAGGATGCAGGGGTAAGTTGTTGCCCTTAATCTTTTTCAGCGGACAAGTGGCATGTCTCCAAATGTGATGCAACATGTGGTAAGCTACTTCTGAACGTTATTATTTTCAAAGAATACCCTGGTGAAAAGTCTTGACAGCTCAATTATCCCATTTCCATCTGAAAAATATACTTCCAATATACTCTTTTTTTAAGAAAGAAATCTTAAGTTGAAGAAAAATTGTAAAACTATCCATAGGCTGTCTGACGTTCCTGTTTGGCTTTAGGCGGTAGCATGTTCTTAGATTTCTGTTTTTATTTATTCCTGGGTTGTGGGCATCTGTGGCTGGACCAGCATTTATTGCCCTTGAACTGAGTTGACTTGCTGGGCCATTTCAGAGGGCAGGTAAGAGTCAACCTGTGGATCTGGAGTTGCATTTAGGTCAATATAAAGGCAAAATACCGCGGATGCTGAAATCTGAAACAAAAACAGAAAGGTGCTGGAAAATCTCATCAGGTCTGGCAGCATCTGTGGCGGGAGAATAGAGCCAATGTTTTGATTTGGATGACTCTTTGTCTGCACTCTTTTTGTCACATCTAGGACAGACCGGGTAAGGACAACAGATTTCCTTCCCTAAAGAAAATTAGTGAACCAAATGTATTTTTACAACAATCAGCAATGGTTTCATAGTCACCATTAGACTTTTAAGTCCAGGTTTTTTTTTATTGAATTCAAATTTCACCATCTGCTTTGGCAGGATTCGAACCTGGGTCCCCAGAGCATTATCCTGGGTCTCTGGATTACTAGTCATGTGGCATTACCACTAGTCCACCTTCTCCCTGAATGAAGTGTTGAAACTTGACTTGCCTGCCTAACCTTCGGACCCCTGTGCACTCTTTAACTGTGCTGGTGGAGGAGTTTCAGACTACGTCTAGGAATGTCAGATTCATCTCTTCAGTGAGACTAACCTCTCATGCCTCAACACAATTCAGATTGGCATTGTCCACGGCTGCCTTCTCTCAGGGTTTGTCTATCTGCTGGTCAGATCTGGAAAATAAACAACCTCAAAAAAGCCCATGCCAGCATTGCTGTTCTTTCCAGCAATGCCCAACCTGTAACTTTGCTTCATTTCAACAATGCTCTCAACTGTAATCTCTATTTCCTCTGCACAATCCTCATCTATCATTCCCACAGTTGTGTGTCTACCTCTCTCATCACTCCCTGTACGAATCCCTTTTGTCTGGTTTCCGTCTTGTGCACAATGCTGAGACAGCCCTAGTCCGAGCTATTCCAGACATCCCTTGTGACAAAAACCGCAATACGCTATCCCTGACAACACTCTTGTCTTTCTGATTTAATAGACAGAGCATCTGCATCCTGTTGCTGTACTAAGTCATCCTGCCATATCCCGTTGTCCTCAGCAGCCTCCATTGGCTCTCCACCCTTTAGATAATCCAGTTCTTATCCTCATTGCAAATCCCTCAAATTTAGCTGTCTTCTTTCAGCTCCTCCCCACCTTTGCACCTTCTCTTCCATCAGCAGTTTGCAGTCTTCCGTTGTCCAGAATTTTCTTCCCAAACCCCTTCAGTTCCCATGTGCTTCCACGCTTCCAAAGCATCCCGAAGACTACTTGTTTTAGTCATGCCCTCCCTCTGCATGTATTATTTGCATTTGCAAAAAATAGTTAACGTAATTAACTATTGATGTCAAAGTTGTTGCTGGTCAGACAGAGTTACAACCAAACACGACTGTCATGGTCAGGTGGTGAAACACTTTGCTTCTGAAGGTTATTCTTTTCCTAATATGCTGACTCATTTTTCATGTAAACACCAAAGGCTAGTGCTGATGTTTGTCCAGTTTGTAGAAATGCTCTCTGATAAGTCCTTGGGGAAACTGGCAGTGGAATATTGAACCTCTGTGGTGTTCACGTGTAAATAGCAGAATCGGGCAACCGAGCTCCTGCAGGTTAGTCTGAAATTTAGCATCTAAAATTAAAAACAGGAAGAGTTTGCCAGCTTTTCCGTTGTGGTAAACTGGTATTTAACTGTGCTGTCAGCAAGATGCCTGGGGGAGTTACTGCTCTGGCATGTCTTTTAAAATTACTAAGTTTTTCCACACTTTATACAAATATTGAAATTTGGTTTCAATTAAATAAAGAGTACGCAGTGTTAGAAGCATAATAAAGAGAATCAATCAAGTAGAAGATGATAAGCAGGAGATCAGGTCAAAACCAGGGATAGTGAAAGCTAGTGAGGGAGAAGTGCACATATACTGATGATGGCAACCATAAATAGGTAGAGATAAGGAAGTAATTGTAGTATTAATTCTCTGAAAGATAGCGAGATGCAATTGAAAATAATCCAATTTTATCTAGCAGGTAAGTCTAAACACGTCAAACAGTCCAAAGATCTGTTGGTCAGGTTGATTAGCCATAAATTGCTCCTTAGTGTCAGGGGATTAGGAAAGTAAAGATGTGGGGTCACGGGGATAGGACCTGGATGGGAGGTGCAGGCTCGATGGGCCAAAAGGCCTCCCTCTGCACTGGAGACTCTATGAATAAGTAAGATGACCGAGGAGACAGCGATATGAATCGTGCCTTTGAAATTGTTTAAGCGTGCGATCTTACCAGCCGTTTACCTGCTGCCACTGCAAGTGAGGCCGGATTCAATGTCCTGCTGTGGGTGAGAACGGGGAAGTTGGCGCTCAGCCCCATCTCCATTCGCCGCGGCAGAACCAGAAAATGCCACCAGCGTGAACAGCCAGAAAGCTTCCCCCTTAGTGTAAACAAACCATTTAAATTGGTCAGTCAGCATAAGGCTAGAGGACACCGAAACAAAGTTCACAAGCGTCAAGCAAGATTAAAGTACTGTTTTCTTCCCCACAAAATAATGGACTTGGGGAAGAGTTCCAGAGAAGATCATTGATTCACAGTCAGTCAGCAACTTTAAGAGGAATCTAATTAGATATCATTTGAGAGTTATAGTGCTGTCAGGAGGTAGTTCACTGAAGGGACTTGCTAATCCTTTAAGTGAATACTCAGTACAGGAGAAATAAAGATTCAAAAAACTCTTAATTGGAAAGTGACATAAAAACATTGGAAATAGGAGCAGGAGGAAGCAAACTATTTTCATTGCCTGTGTCTGCTCAAATGGTACAGCCAAGTGTTTGCCTTCCGTGACCTGGTGCATTCGCACAACGCTTAACTGGTAAATTATTGCCGTGCAGGGGTTGGAACCAAGGCAGCTCTGAGAATGGGAAGGTAATTAGCGTGGCCTTGGACTGATTGAGAATCCTGAGAGAGGAGACGAGAGAGCACAAAGAATTAGGAATGGATTCACAGGGCTGGGGTTGGTGGAGGATAGGAATGTCAGCCTTGTTCAGAGGTCTGGGATGATGATTAATCATATCGTAGAATCCTTACAGTGCAGAAGGAGGCCATTTTGCCCATTGAGTCTGCACCCAGGCCCTATCTCCGTAACCACATGAATTTACCTTTGCTCGTACTGCTGACACTAAGGGGCAATTTTGCATGGCCAATCAACCTAACGCATTTTTCCTGTCCTGCACGTCTTTGGACGGTGGGGGAAAACCAGAGCACCCTCGTGTCTGTGTGGGTTTCCTCCCACAGTCCAAAGGTGTGCGGGTTAGGTTGATTGGCCATGCTAAAATTGCTGCTTTGTATCAGGGGATTGGCAGTGTAAATACGTGGAGTTACAGCGATAGGGCCTGGGAGGGATTGTTGTCAATGCAGGCTCGATGGGCCAAATGGCCTCATTCTGCACTGTGGGGATTCAGTGATTCTATGACCTGGACTCCAGCCCAATTACTGGCGTCATTCTGATGGCAAAATTGCCACCCAGCTGGCAGTCCATCAGCAATATTCCAACATAGAGAGACCAGTAAACACAGAGCGGGAGGAATTAAGCTCTGAAACGCTCGGCCCCTGTGCAGTGAGTAGGAGAGTGGTGGAGTGTTACCGTGAAACTCTGAACAAAGAGACACAGAGGCAATTCCACTCCAGGGAGGTGGCATGTGGTGAAGTCTTTCAGCAGGCACGTCGCCGAACAGGGTTACCTTCCAGCTGACGGGAAGATAAAAGTTTTCGCATCAGTGACAAGGCAGCCCTGGCAGAAATCCAGGCCAGATTCTTTAACATGACACTGGTGAACATTAGGTTCAGAAATTAAAGTTTGCAAGAGGTTTAATTTGGATGGAGGGAGTTCCGTGAAAACTAACCTGTTTAAAAAGTGGTTCTTCAATCAAAGAAGGGGTTTGAGAACCGTTGGACTCAAGGTGTTAATCATCATCGTGGCCTGACACGTTAGCATAGCCAGAGCTCAGCATCTGCCATCTTGAGAGTCAGCAGGGAACGCCACTGACTTGATAGACCTGCCGCCATTTTACACTCAGTTGAGACTTGACTGGCAGTTGGTGGAACTTCTGTCTGCCCTTGGATGGCAATCCCACCTTGGAGGGCAGTCAGCCAATTAGGTTGTACCTCCAGGCACAGCACCGCCATGGCCGGCAGAGGTACTGCAGCACCGTGCCTGAGCCCAAGTCCCAGGGCCGCACTTCAGGTAAGTACCAGGGGTCCTGGGGGCAGGAGGATGCACGGGATGGGGGGGGCGGTGGGTGGATAAGGTAGGCCAGTGCGAGGGAGGTTCAAGACTTCCAGATCCCCTGCGGGCAGGATGCCTCAAATCCCAAGCGGCCTTTAGGTTTAGCACCCCTCCCCTTCCCGTCCGAGGTCAAGGGTGAAGGTTTTTTGTGCTCGGCACCCTGATTCAAACAGCATCCGACAGCCTAAAATTTAAGACTGGGTGGGAAAGGCCCTTAAGAGGCCACTTGGAGCGGTATGGTGGCACAGCGGTTAGCGTTAGGTTTGATTCCCGGATGGGGTCACTGTCTGTGCGGAGTCTGCACGCTGTCCTTGTGTCTGCGTGGGTTTCCTGCGGGTGCTCCGGTTTCCTCCCACAGTCCGAAAGACGTGCTGATTAGATGAATTGGCTATGCTAAATTCTCCCTCAGTGTACCCAAACAGGTGCTGGAGGGGATTTTCACAGTAACTTCATTGCAGTGTTAATGTGAACCTACTTGTGACACTGACAAGTAAACTTAAAAATTAATAGGGGCATGGGCGGGTTGCCCATCACAAGACCATTGGCTGATTAGATTGCTCCTCCTACCTCCCCTGTACTGCCTCAATTTGACCACAACTATTGATATCTTGTGGAATGGTTCCACGGATTTCCCCCGGTCATTCCCTCCGCACATCTCGCCACTCCAGATATATATGAAGTAAATGCATACCATTATAACCTTACATTCTACATACAGGAAGGAAGTTAAGCATAATATGGGTTGCTTAAAAGTACAAAGCAAACTATTGTCTACTATTACAAGTTAAGGTATCCAAAATGTAAGCTGATGTCTGAGTTACGATCATCAGTCCTGCTAAGGATGAGAGTTATTGCTGTGAGTTACAATGCAAAAATAGACTCTGCTAAATCTTCTTGAAGCTGACCATATCTAGATGTCCATGGGGTGGTGAATGCTATTTCTAAACCACTTAGCAGCCTGCCGTGAGAAATTAAGCAACAAAACAATAACAACTGATATTTATAAAGCACTTTTACCACAGAAAAATGTTCCAAAGTGCTTCACAAAAGCAAATTCAGGCAATAGTGGGTGCTGAGACAAAAATGGAAATATTAGGAGAAGTGACAGTAGCTTTGCCAAAAGAGGGATAAAGAGGGTCTCGTGTGATGTGGAGGAATTTAGGGAGGGAATTGCAGACCGAGGGCGGAGTTTTCTGGCCGAGTTCGCCCCAAATTCAAAAACTCCCGGACCTTTTCATGGTCCGGCCCCCGCATAGTCGTTCCACAACGCACGCGCGCGCCCCCCCCCCCCAAACCATGATTCCTGTGGCGGGCAGGCTGGGACAATTCCCCCTAAGAGTCGAGCTGGTTTAAAAACCAAGTGCCAGCGATGCAACAAAGAGAGAGGGAATACATGATATATCGGCCAGATTCAAAGGATAAATTGCAGATGTGAAAGAGGGTGCAGAAATTGGGAGGGACGAAGCCATGAAGAGATCTTGGTGGCACGGTGACACAGTGGTCAGCACGGCTGCCTCACAGCTCCAGGGAGCCGGATTTGATTCCCGGTTTGGGTGTCTGTCTGTGTGGAGTTTGCACATTCTCCCCGTGTCTGCGTGGGTTTCCTCCAAGTGCTCCAGTTTCCTCCCACAGTCTGAAAGACGTTCTGGTTAGGTTCGTTGGCCGTGCTAAATTCTCCCTCAGTGTACCTAAACAGGTGCAGGAGTGTGGCGATTAGGTGGTTTTCACATTAACTTCATTGCAGTGTTAATGTAAGCCTACTTGTAACTAATAAATAAACTTTAAACTTAGATTTAAACAGGAGAATTGAGAATCTCAAATAGAGGGATCTAAGAACTGATGTAGATTGCCAAGGACACAAATGGTGGGCAAGAGGAACTTGTTGGATAAACTGGTCTGCAAACAATTCTCATTGCCAGAAAAGGTTAATTCTAAGAATATATTTTGGTTTTATTACTTCCCTGTGCTTTTATCAGATGGTTCCAGTCATGGCATTTGAAATGATTAATAGTTAATCTGGAGCTTGCCACCAAAATAAATATGCCAACTGTCCCAAGTTCGACTTGGACTATTTTTTAAAATTTTATTATTGTCACAAGTCGGCTTACGTCAACACTGCAATGAAGTCACTGTGAACATCCTCTAGTCGCCATACTCCGGCTACTGTTCGGGTACGCTGAGGGAGAATTTAGCACCTAACCAGCGTGTCTTTTTAGAGTGTGGGAGGAAACCGGAGAACCCGGAGGAAATCCGTGCAGCCACAGACAGAATGTGCAGACTCTATACAGACAGTGACCCAAGCCAGGAATCAAAACTGGGTCCCTGGCTCTGTGAGGTGGCAGTGCTAACCACTGTGCCACCAAGCCACCCTCCACGTGGTTCTTCCTGTCTCTTCGTAAGTCAACATTACCTGATCCAAACATCCCTTACAGTGCCCTGCTAGACCACCTTATCATTGCAGTTCAGTTCAGTTTGTGACCCCTTGCTGTGTGCCTGCTATACTAGGAGTACAACAGAAGAAAAGAGGAGACTAAAATGCGAAGCCCAACGCAAATATTGTCACATCTTAAGTCATAGAATTTTCTAGCATAAATGGAGCCCATTAAATTTGCATTTACTCCCTTGAGTTTCAGTCCTTTATCACATCTTTCCCTTATCGTTTTTAATTATTCTTTTCCAAACTTCCTTTTTAAAAGTGATTAATGTGAAATATTCCTTATCTCAATAGCACTCTGCATCAAACTATTTCCCCTTGTTACCTTTTTCCTTTGTTTATTTGATGGTGATATAAAATTTATGCCTTCTAATTACTTACCAGCCAATGAAAGTGGTTTCTCAGTATTAATCTTACAAAAGCTACTCATAATTTTGACCAAATGTTTTCCCTTCTAGTGAAATTTCAGTTTCTCCAGTCTCTCCTCAAATGTTAAAAATATATTGCGGCAACTTTAGGCATTGGAAGACAAATAAATCATGGTTTCTGGGTTTAAAACCTTAAGCCCAGCTAATCTTTTTGAAGCTTTTATCATTTGGTATTTCGTTTCTTTATTCATCTTGCACTTAACTGGCGCTAAATTTCATCCAATATCCACGTGTTCAGTCTCCTCTCCACCTATAGTCTCCTTCCCGGTTATCGTAGAATCCCTACAGTGCAGGCGGAGACCATTCAGCCCCTCAAGTCTGCATTGACCACAATCCCACTAAGGCCCTATTTCCATAACGCCACATACTTACCCTGCTAATCCCCTGACACTAGGATCAATTCAACATAGCCAGTCAACCTAACCCGTATATCTTTGGACCGTGGGAGGAAACTGGAGCACCTGGAGGAAACTCAAGGGGAGAATGTGCAAACTCACGAAGACAATGACCTGAGGCCAGAATTAAACCCAGGTCCCTGGTGCAATGAGACAGCAGTGCTAACCACTGTGCCATGGTGCCACCATTGTATTCTGACAGTTGTACCCTCCATATCTGAATGCAGGTCAGTTTTACACATATTGAGAAGAACGATGATCTGAACACTGATATTTAAGGACACCTTTGTTCACATCTCTGCCAAAAAGCCACTGGCCGCTGTTCTGTCTTCTGTCTTTTATGCCAGTTTCCTGACGAGGTCATGGTCCCCTGTGTCACATGACTTCTGAACATCCAAACACGCAACGTATACTGAATATTTTCATGTAAGCAGTTTGTTATCCTCTCAAAGGACTCCTAAGTTTGATACAGTCCTAATTGCCTTTGACAGATTCTTGCTAGTTACCCTCAAATAACCTTTCCTCAAAATCTTGCTGCTGTTTACACCAGCATGATCTTTCTGTCCTGCCAATGGCATACCCCTGCCACAGGTCTCCCGGTGGCGAGGAGTGTAGTCAACAGGATACCCCATTGACAATGGGCAGACCATAAGATCCCACCACCAGCAAGCGGCATGCTGCCTCCTGCCATGGAGGGAGAGAAAAATCCCACCCGTTGTCTTTGTAGTTGAGTAATTTTACCGTGTATTAGTGTCTTTGAAAGCCTAGTGTTAAGAACAGGATGGGGTTAATTTAAACATGAATTTCTTGTCTCGCCACCCATCCGTAAACGGGAAGGTGTTTTGATTTGCTCTCCCCCCACCCCCCTCCACCCATATAAACGTATTTCCCAACACCTGTTTTGGTGTGATCCAACTTTCTAGTAATAACCCCACAGTAAACCTGAGATAGGATGAATCCAAAGGGTCAAGTTTATTTGCACATACTCAAAATGCAGGGGGAGTGTCACAATGTTGTCTTCTTTGCATTCACACAGTAAAAAAGGGGATGGAGAAAGGAAAGATTACAGGGCAGAGACTCCAGAATAAAGAAATATTGTTTTGCGTGGTTTCTGGAGTCCAGAATCAAAGTCAAATGAGGTATTCCTTCACAGAGGTCAGTGAGATGAAAACCAATGTTTGTTAATTCACTTTTCTGGTGGTGTTGACTTCACGTAAGCATACAGAGATGCCTCAGTTTGGGAGGCGATGATACAGAATCCTCTGTGGCAGCAGAGTAGAAGAGACCAGGTGTCCCATTTGAGCACCTTTGTCTACGATGCTGCGAGTTAGATGGTTAAGTGGCAGACTGAGACTTTGCATTTCAGCAAGGCAGTATTGGTCCTGTCAGCTAGATGTTCATGTCACATGACACTTACCTACACAAAACTTTGGCAAAGGATGTGCATCCTCTTGTCTGGCTCCCTGCGATTGTGGAATGCCTCAGCCATTAAGAATTGAAAGAAAGGTTACAGGGCCCTTTGTCTTAGCAGGCAAGACTCCAGTCCGCCAGCCTTGGGGGGGGGGTTTGGTTAGTGTCTCTTCCGGGACAACAAGGTGCAAGTTTCTCCAATACGTCCAGATAGCTCCTTTTGTTCGGGGGCACAGTCTTTGTCTGCTTCTAGATTTTTAGCGATAGCAAGGAACACGTCTCTATACATTTTGTTTTTTAAAAATTATACGACGCGAGATCTTAGTCCCCTCACACTAGCCATTACCAATATTAAGTTGACTATTTTAAAGTGAATTTATTTATCTGTTGTTGCACCTATTGAAATAGTTGTACCATTATCTGCATACCAGGAATAAAGGGTAACTTAGGGGTTAATAAGAGTGAGGAAATTACGGTAATTAGTATCAGCAGAAAAATTTAAAGAATTTAACTTTGACAGATCTCCAGGATCTGATTGCTTGCATCTGCGGGCTCTGAAGAGATCGCTACAAAGACAACGGATGTCCTGGTTTTGAGTTTTCAAAATGCCCTAAATTCTAGGGCAATCCCAGCAGTTTGCAAATTAGTAAATGTAACAAACATTTGTACCCAAGGAAGGCAGGTGTGAGAAAGCCAGGAACCACAGGCCAGTTAACCTGACATCAGTTGTCAGGAATGCTGGAGTATCTTATTAAATAAATATAACAGTGCACTTAAAAAAAAATCATAGGATGGTCAAAGATGGCATGTTTTTTTGAAAGGCAGATCGTGTATGGCAGATGCTGTTAGAGCTTTGTGAGGACGTATCCAGTAGGGCAAGTGTTCTTGGATTGCTAAAGTGCCGCACAAAGGTTAATATGATGTTGGGTGTAATATATTAGCATGGATGGAATCATAGAGGTTTACAGCATGGGAACAGGCCCTTCGGCCCAACTTGTCCATGCCGCCCTTTCGTTTTGAACCCCGAAGCTAGTCCCAATTGCCCGCATTTGGCCCATATCCCTCTATACCCATCTTACCCATGAAACTGTCTAAATGCTTTTTAAAAAACAGAATTGTACCCACCACTACTACCTCCGAGGATTGGTTAACAAACGCAAGACAGAGAGCGGGGATAAAGGTTAAGTTTTTATTAGTGTCACAAGTAGGCTTACATTAACACTACAATGAAGTTATTGTGAATATCCCCTAGCCGCCACGCTCCAGCACCTGCTTGGCTACACTGTTGGAGAATTCAGCGTGGCCAATGCACCTAACTGGCGCATCTTTTGGAAACCAGAGCACCCAGAGGAAACGCACACAGACACAGGGAGAAGGTGCAGGCTCTGCACAGATAGTGACCCAAGCTGGCATTGAACCCGGGTTCCTGGCGCTGTGAGGCAGCAGTGCTAACCACTGTGCCACCGTGCTGCCCTTTCAAGGGGGCCTTTTCAAGTTAGCAGGCTGTGCCTTATCGAGTGCCACAAGGATCAGCGCTGCGCCCTTGGCTGTTTACAATGTATATTAATGATTGAGACGAAGGGACCAAGTAACATATCTAAGTTTGCTGACAATAGAATGATAGGTGGGAATGCAAGCTGGGAGGTGGACACAGGTTGCAAAGAGATATTGACAGCTTAAGTTCGTGGGCAATGATTTGATTTGATTTATTTTGTTTTATTCATCTGTGGGACATGGGCGTCACTGGCTGGCCAGCACTTATTGCCATCCCTTGTCGCCCTTGAGAAGGTGGTGGTGAGCTGCCTCCTTGAATCGCTGCAGTCCACGTTCTGTGGCTCGACCCACAATGCTGTTAAGGATGATTGTCACATTACTGTCACATGTATTAATATGCCGTGAAAAGTATTGTTTCTTGCACACTATACAGTCAAAGCATACTGTTCATAGAGAAGGAAAGGAGAGAATGCAGATTGTAGTGTTACAGTCATAGCTAGGGTGTAGAGAAAGATCAACTTAATGCGAGGTAGGTCCATTCAAAAGTTTGACAGCAGCAGGGAAGAAACTGTTCTTGAGTCCGTTGGTACGTGACCTCAGACTTTTGCATCTTTTTTTTAACCACAAAGTGGTAAATGGTGTAAGGTGGGGAAGTGTGAGGCTATTTACTTTGGCAGTAAAAAAAAATAAAAAACGAAGTATGATTTCAAGGAGTGAAACTTGTATATATTAATGTTCAGAGGGATTTGGGTGTATTGTTACAAGGAGAACAGAAAGTTGGTGTAAACAATTTGGAAGGTGTCGGCCTTAATTGCATGAGGGTTGGTGAACAAAAACATGGAAATCTTGCTACGTTTGCACAGGATGTTGGTGAGACCACACCTAGACTACTGCATGCTGTTTGATCTCCATAACTAAGGAAGGATATACTTGCATTGGAGGTGGTACAGCACAGATTTGCTCTGTTGATTCCTGGAATGAAAGGGTAGACCTATAATGAGAGACTGAGTAAATTGCATGTAAACTCTTTGGAGTTTAAAAAATCAGGACATGATGTAATTAAAACATGCAAGATTCTGAAGGGGTTTGACAGGGTAAACACTCAAGACGTTGTTTCCATAGCTGAGGAATCTGGAACATAATGGCACACCCTCAGGAAAAGGGATCTATCATTTTGAACTGAGATGAAGAAATATCCCTTCATCCAAATGGGGGTGAATTTTTGGAATTTTCTACCCAGATGGTTACAGTTGTCCCATTGTTGTACATGTTTTAAGACTGAGATTGACAGATGTTCGGTGTCTCAGTGAATTGAAGGATATGAAACGTGGGTTCAAAAGTCGAGTTGAGGCTGAAAATCAGCTCTGGTCATATTGAATGGCAATGCGGGCTTGACGGGCTGAATGGGCTACATCTGCTCCTACTTCTACTGCTCTATCATGTTCAACATCACGGTATCTGTTTATTATAACAGATCTTTCTGGTCCGGAAATCATGCAGGACACAGAAGAAGGTCATATCCATGCGTTTGCCTGAATCGGGATCTCATTCTGTTCAAGATTTTCCAATAAAGGAGAGCCAATACAGTAAGTACACTCCATCTTATTCTATTGCAGTTCAAGACCTTTGACTTGCTACATAGATTGTGCAACACAGAGACTGGTTCAGACTAATCACTGCTCGTTGGCTCTGCTCGAACCTCCTCCTGTCTTTCTTCATCCAACTCTCTCAACATCATGCTCCAAAAACGCATCCATATTGTTTAATTCGGTCAACTCCCTAATTGTGGTCCATTCCGCACTCTCACCACCTCTCACCGAATCATAAAGTCCCTACAGTGCAGAAGGAGACCGTTCAGCCCATCGAACCTGCACCGACAACAATTCCAACCAGGCCCTATCCCCATGACTCCACTTATTTACCCTGCCAGTCCCCGTGACACCAAGGAGCAATTTAGTACGGCCAATCAACCTAACCCGCACGTCATTGGAGGAAACTGCGGCACCCGGAGGAAACCCGCGCAGAGACGGCGAGAACGTGCAGACTCCACACAGACAGTGACCGGAGGCCGGAATTGAACCCGGGTTCCCGGCGCTGTGAGGCAGCAGTGCTAACCGCTATGCCACCCTGCAGTTGGTAAAGATCTTCTAGATTCCTGATTTGATATCTTGGGTGACTATCTGCCTGTAACTTTGCTCTTCCCCACAAGTGGAGACAGCATGCCTGTGTCTATGCTATCAAATCCATCCAAAGTTTTAGGGACCTCCCTTACCTCAGCCTTCTGCCTTCAAGAGAAAAGGGACCCACCTGTTCGACTTGCACCATGCACGAAAAACTCAGCAGGACAAAACCATCCACTTCATTGACACTCCATCCACCACCTCAAACATTCACTTCCTGCACCACTGGTGTACAGTGGCAGCAATGTGTATGATCTACAACGTGCACTGCAACGAATCACCAAGAACCCTTGGACAGTACCTCCCAAACTCATGACTTCTACCACTTAGAAAAACAAGGACAGCAGACACATGGGAACACCACCACCTGCAAGTTCCCCTCCAATCGCACATCATCGTGACTTGGAATCTTATTACCGTTCCTTTGTTGAGCCAAAATCCTGGCATTCCTTCCCTACACGGTGCTGTGGATGCACCTACACCACGCGGATTGCAGTGGTTCGAGAAGGCAGCTCACCACCACCTTCTGAAGGGTAGTTAAGAATGAGCAATAAATGCTGGCTTAGCCAGTGACACGCCACATCCCATGAAATAATTTTTAAATTGGACACCTTTCCCTCCCTCCTTACAGTTTGTTTGCTATCCTCTCCCTTCCCCGAGTTGTATTTTTCCCTCCATCGCCAATTTCCATTTCTTTCCACCCTTCTCTCTTTCCCCTGCAGTTTGCATATCTCTCACTTTTCCTTCACCTGGATCGCTTTCTCTCTTCCCCTCCGTCCGACGATCAGTTTCTGCTGCTCTCTTTCCCCAAAATGCTCCCTCAGGATGTGGGAGTTTCTGAGCAATTTTCATTGGTGCAGTCACGGTCAGTAGTAAAGCAGTTTGTTCACATAAACAGGGAAACCAACAAGATTTGCTTGCCAGCCATGACGGCAGGGACATTTGATTTGATTTGATTTGATTTCATTTATTATTGTCACATGTATTAGTGTACAGTGAAATGTATTGTTTCTTACGTGCTATAGAGACAAAGCATACTGTTCATAGAGAAGGAAAGGGGCGAGTGCAGAATGTAGTGTTACAGTCATAGCTGGGGTGTAGAGAAAGATCAGCTTAACGTGAGGTAGGTTCATTCAAAAGCCTGACAGCAGCAGGGAGGAAGCTGTTCTTGAGTCAGTTGGAACGTGAGCTCCGACATTAATATCTTTTCCCTGACGGAAAAAGGTGGAAGAGAGAATGTCCGGAATGCGTGGATTCCTTAATTATGCTGGCTGCTCCGCTGAGGCAGCGGGAAGAGTAGACAGAGTGAATGGATGGGAGGCTGGTTTGCGTGATGGACTAGGCTACATTCATGATCTTTTGTAGTTTAGTTGTAATCTTGGGCAGAGCAGGAGCCCATACCAAGCTGTGATACAACCAGAAAGAATCCTTTCTCTGGTGCATCTGTAAGGGTTGGTGAGTGTCATAGCTGACATGCCAAATTTCCTTAGTCTTCTGAGAAAGTAGAGGCGTTGGTGGGCTTTTTTTTAACTAAAGTGTCGGCATGGGGGGGGGACATTGCACAAATGGAAATGGTGCACGCAGAAACTGATTCCCCTGAATCATCAACGCCTGATAAACCAAGGGTGAGATTTCTCTCGCTGTCTGTGGCATGTTTCGCAGCAGCGGGGGCAGTGTGTCGCTTGCTGGCAGTGGATTCTTATGGGTCCGCCATTATCACTAGTGCTTCCCATTGAACACCCCTTGCCATCAGGAATACCACAGCGGGGATGCGCCATCGGTGGGACCATAAGATCCCGCCAGTGTAAACAGCAGCAAAATTTCAATGCAATCGTTTTATTCCTGTAGAATCACACCCAAGGTGGCATGGTTGGAAACTTCAATTCCCATTGCAAACATGGCTGCCCCAATTTTTTGCTTTCACCAAAGTTGGCAATATGCCTTTGTGTAACTTTCAAATATTGACATTCTCCGGAAAAAAATAAGTCAATATTGGCAGCATGTGTGGGGTACATTAGACAGCTGTTAGCCTTGTGTTTACCAAGTGGGTGGCTCCACTGATAGGGAAGCAGGAAAATAGGGTCGGATTTTCAAGCCATCTGCTCAATGAAACCCAAGGCCCATAATGAAAATAACTTGTGTTCTTTTATGGCTCTCTAAACGCCGCCTGCAGATAACTTAAATAAGCCTTTGTTTATTTCTGTTCAGAAAGGTAGACCTTTCCAATAAACCCTTGAGGATGTTAGTGCGAGCGTGGAACAAGTTCATTTTGGCATGCGAATGGACCCAGCACAGCTGGTTTAGCTTAAAGTGAGCAGTCATGTCTGCCAGATCTGTCTCAAAACAGACGTGGGGTGTTTTTTTTTGTTAGTAGTGAAGACTTGTCATAGGATACTTGGGTTAATTTACTGCGCAGCTTTAACAGAATACCCTGTGCTGCCTAATGGATTTTTCATATGCTCCTTTCTGCTTTGTAAGGGGGATCTGCTTATTCATTTTCCCTTTTCTCGCTGCGCAGCTTTCTCACTGGAAGGATCTTGCCTGAGCTTCGCAGACTTGTTTAGGCTCATCGCTTTCTACTGTATCAGCAGGTAAGAGGGGCGAGCGAATGTAAATATTGCGATCTGCCCACGTGCAAAAACCGCACGTTAGAAGTTCAGAAGCTTCCCCTTTGTGTGTCTGCCCCCTGCTCCATCCTCACATGCCCACACCCGTATATTGGTGCTGTCATCCTAGGCTACAAAAGCAACCACTTCCTGTTGGATCAGCACAGGAAATACTTGATTAAATAGTTGAGCAATTCCGGATAGATCCTGGGGAATTTCTTTTTCAAAAATACAAGTTTCTCCAAATTAAAGCAAAGTCGATACACGTGTGAAGGAACTAATTGGTACGGAGGGGGAGGGCGGCGGTTGTGTTGGCAATGGGGTAATCCTTAGAAAGTGAAATGTTTTTCACTGCACACCTGCTGTATAATTAGCGTGGATTAGCGTGCATAAGTGGATTCATTGAGCAGTGCAATGTCTAAAGAGTGTTTTCAGTCCAACTCGCATACCGATTCGATTCAAATAAGGAAAATTTGCATTTTGAGTTTAAAATGGGACTAAAGGGAAAGTTGCAAACTTTTTTGAGGCGAGTACTTGCCTGGAGGTCTGGTCGATGTTTACCAGAGCAGAAAGGAATGCGCGCATATTATTATCAGAGAATTTCCTTTGTCATTTAATGATCAGGTGAGCCAGCCAAAACTTCTCTGGGACTTCCCACATTTTCCAAAATCTTGCCTGACAGACTCATCTGGATTCAATATTGTCTTTCGTGACACTAAATTCTGGCTTTCATTTTTTTTCCCCGTTCCACCCCCCCCAAAAAAAAGGGACGTGCTGCCTTTCCCTTTAAAATTGCCTCATGGAATCACAGCTGCCAAGACTGAGACAGAGCTGGAAGCAATTGCATTCTTGGGTCTGGGTGAGTACATTTTGGGCGCACAGATATCTGGTTGGAAGTGCGAGATGGAGATACTGTAGGGCCTTTGATCAGTAGGAAATACTCAACTCATTCAGAAGTGGCCAAAGCTGATACAATGGGCTATCTCCCTCCTTTTAAACCCAGAATCAAATAAAATTTGATTGCATTTGTGAATGGCACTTTGTGCGCGATAAGACTTGATCATTTTGATTTTGGACCGAGTCACGGTGGCACAGTGGTTAGCCCTGCTGCCTCAAAGCGTCAGGGACCCAGGTTCAATTCCTGGCTTGAATCACTGTCCGTGCAGAGCCTGCACACTCTCCCCATGTGTGCGTGGGCTGCTCCAGTTTTCTCCCACAGTCCGGCTGGCTAGGTGCGTTGGCCAGGTGAAGTTCTCCCTCAGTGTACCTGAACAGGTGCCGGTGTGTGGCGACTGGGGGATTTCCATTGCAACATCGATTGTAAACCTTACCTGTGACACTAATAAATAAGCCTAAACTTAAAAAGCAGTCTGTCACTGGAATCGCTTTCCCATTCGTGGAGTGGTCTTTTGAAGAGGTTGTGGTGGAATCCAGTTACAGATACATCTCGGTCCCTCATGGGGTTAATTTCTGATCCGTAATGACGTGTGCTGGATGGAAACTAAAGCCCGTCTGTTCTCAACTTTTTATTACATTCTTTTGTTTCAGAGTTCTGGAGTTCTCCTGTGTACAAGAGAGTAGCCAAGAATCCTGCACCTCCTACCAGTCCTCTCGGAACAGGCAGCCTGTGCACACAAACGAAGCAGCCCTCTCTCTTAAATGGAGTGCATTCCATACGAACACGGACGCCTTCGGAGCTGGAATGCAGCCAGACCAATGGTGCTCTGTGCTTTATAAATCCCCTCTTTTTGGAAGTGCACAGCAAAGATAACAACGGCAGCCTGAAAAGGCAGTGTGCAAAACCCCGGGAGACGGGGAGGCCCTACTCTCCCCCACCCAGACCACCGCCCCCACGGCTGAACCTGAATATGAACCAGGCGGTCAGCCCGGCCACGGGCAGCGGTCAAGCAGGTGAAGATGTTGGCGGGCTCCGGCAGCCGGAGACCAAAGCTGTCCCGATCCCACCGCCCCGCAGCAAGAAGCAGGCCAGCAGTTCGGAGACGGAAAGAAACTCGACACCTACGCTGAGGGCTGCAGAGAAAAGTTTGGATTACACGGCAGAGGAGGCTGTAACTGCTGGAGGCAAGGGTGAGACTGAACTGTTGCAGAACCTGAGTGACAGCGCTGAAGGATCAGCTGGAAATAATATCAGCACCCAAATCCTGGAAATCAAAGAGAGACAGCGGCTGAGTGACATGAGCATGTCCACTACCTCTACGGAGTCGGACTCCAGCACTATGGACGTGGAGCGCAACTGCCCTTATAATCACGAAGGGGACACAAACAGCAGCCTGGAGGATTCGGATGCCGAGAGCGACCAGGAGGTTGCCCCCCCACCCTGCACCCCCAAAAAGAAAAGGCACAGCCCCTTCGTCTTCCCGAAGATCGTCAAGTCGCACATTCAGAAGGTGAGTGGCGTTTTCAGCTCCTTCATGACTCCGGAGAAGAGGATGGTTAAGAAGATTGCAGAAATGTCCCAGGACAAGCGCACCTACTTTGGCTGCTTGATTCAGGACTACATCAGCTTTTTCAAGGAGAATAAGGACTGCCACGTCTCCAGCACGGATATGCTGCTCACCATTCGCCAGTTCATGACCCAGGTTAAAAGTTACTTGATCCAGAGCTCAGAGTTGGACCCGCCAATAGAATCCCTCATCCCAGAAGATGAAATAGGTGAGCAGATTCTTGGTCCTGTGTTACTGTGATGTTTAAAAGTAAGTTTCATTCTGTCCTCCTCCACAGCTTGCTAAGATGCAGTGGTCTGATGTATGGAAATAGTTAACTTCTGGAGGAGGCAGTTAAGTTTCTGCTCATGTGTTGAGATTTACGATGCATGTTAGTGAAGGTTTAAGTGTTGTGACTTACTGTGTATGTTAGTGAAAGGGGAAACACGATTTCCCCTTGATGCCTGTTGCAAATGTCTCAAGTTAGTCTGACTTTAAGGTGGAGGGGAACAGTGTTGATATTAAGATTGGTGTGTGAAGAGTTTGAAGTGCTTCAGGTGTCTTTGAAAAGGCACGGGGGAGGGAGGGGGGGGGATGGAGAGGAACGCATAAACTAGTCTGTAACTGTGCAGCCTTTGGAGAGCCAGTTCTTTCCTGTTTCGAGAGGCTTAATTCAGTGGTGCGATAAATTTGTGATCTGATGATGTAAGTCATGTCGAAACGCATCGCGTGTGTGTGTGTGTGTGTGTGTGTGTGTGTGTGTGTGTGTGTGTGTGTGTGTGTGTGTGTGTGTCACCTGCCACAACTGTGCCGTTCAATGTTTGCTGGCATTTCTCCCTCTTTTGTGAACAAAGGTTCCTCATTTATTCTCGAAGGTTGCTCCTATTAGGCAGGCTCGCAGGGCTGATTGGCACCGTTTTGCTCCGGCGCTGGTTTTTCTGTTTTATGTTCTTCAAATTTATTTACTAGATCTGTTTGTTTATTAATTTCACGAGGAGGCTTACGTTAACACTGCAATGAAGTTACTGTGAAAATCCCCTAGTTGACACACGCTCTGGCGCCTGTTCGGGTGCACAGAGGGAGAATTTGTGTACCCGAACGGGCACAATGCGCCTAAATGGCATGTCTTTCGGACTGTGGGAGGAAGCTAGAGCACGCGGGGGAAACCCACTCAAGCACGGGGAGAGCCTGCAGACTCTGCACAGACAGTGACCTAAGCCAGGAGTCAAACCCAGGTCCCTTGCGGCTTGTGGTATTGGTTGTATAAATTGAACTCACCTGGGTCTCACTCGAAAGCAGCCAGAAATTAAAAAACAAGTTTAGTTATATGTAACATACTTCGTTATATAAATACATTCATCACCAGACCATTTTGCAAAGCTTCTGAGGGCATGAGAACAGAACTTTTCATGAGGGTTATACTTTTGGCTGAGTCATGTGTTTATAGTTCTGGTGTTAGGATATAGGTGAAAAAGTATTTTCTTGCAAGGGCTTAGGGTGGCACAGTGGTGGGCACTGCTGCCTCACAGTACCAGGGACTTGGCTCTAAATTTAGCCTTGGGTGACTGTGTGGAGTTTGCACGTTCTCCCTGTGTCTGCATGGGATCCCTCCAGGTGCTCCGGTTTCTTCCCGCACATCAAAGATGTGCTGGTTAGGTGGATTGGCTGAGAAAATTGGCCCTTGGTGTCCAAAGATGTGCTGGTTAGGCAAATTGGCTGTGCTAAATTGTCCTTTAATGCCAGAGAGATTAGCAAGGTAAGTATTTTGTTATGGAGAAAGGGCCTGGTTGAGATTATTGTAAGGGCAGGTTGGTTGGGCTGAATGGCCTCTTTCTGCACTGTAGGCTTTCTGTGATTCTATTCTATGGATTTTAGCAACAGTTGTAGGAAAATAATCAACACCCACAAAACTTGTCAGCAGTCAGGGCAAGTTCAAGAGAACTATGTGACTTTTCAGTAGTTTTCAGTTTTGCAAATTATTCAAAAGACAAAAATCAGCCGAGAATTGAATTGTAGGTTATTTAGTTCTAGCTAGAGTAATAGTTGTCACAGTGAGCTGTTGGAGCAGGAAGTTGTTCAGCCGAAGGCCTAAATAATGTTTTGTTTAGCTGAATTGTCAAACCCAGGCCAAGTCCTTCCAGTGTAGATGCACACACAATGTAAATGTAGGGAATGACTGCCAACGCCCACTCGCCTGCAGTTGCAGGATGCAGATTCCGTTCTTCAATCTAACGCTGAATTGCCATTGCAAACAGGTGGCGGGGAAGTGGCGGAGGGAAAACCCCTGCCCTGCATAAAGAGAGAAGGGATGATCCAGTTAGCGCATGGTCTGTAGGATGCACAGTGATGCTGTTTGTGACCAATTCACAGCAGAAAGTCTCAGTCAAGGGCAGAAATTGAAGGGTAAAGGCCTTGGTTGGGGAGGAGGTTTGGAAAAAAAAGTTAAAATCTATGGCTGTTATTTTTAATAAGAGTAAAAAAAATCTCACAACAGCAGGTTAAATTCCAACAGGTTTATTTGGTAACACAAGCCACAAGTTTTCGGAGCGCAGCCACTTCATCGGGTAGGTGGGAGTTCTATTCACAAACAGGGTATATAAAGACACAAACTCAATTTACAAAATAATGGTTGGAATGCAAGTCTTTACAAGTAATCAAGTCTTAAAGGTACAGACAATGTGAGTGGAGAGAGGGTTAAGCACAGGTTAAAGAGATGTGTATTGTCTCCAGCCAGGACAGTTAGTGAGATTTTGCAAGCCCAGGCAAGTCGTGGGGGTTACAGATAGTGTGATATGAACCCAAGATCCCGGTTGAGGCCATCCTTGTGTGTGGAACATGGCTATCAGTCTCTGCTCAGCGACTCAGCGTTGTCGTGTGTCGTGAAGGCCGCCTTGGCGAACGCTTACCCAAAGATCAGAGGCCGAATGCCCGTGACCTCTGAAGTGTTCCCCAACAGGAAGGGAACACTCCTGCCTGGTGATTGTTGAGCGGTGTTCATTCATCCATTGTTGTAGCGTCGACGTGGTCTCCCCCATGTACCATGCCATGGGACATCCTTTCCTGCAGCATATCAGGTAGCAACATTGGCTGAGTTGCAAATGTATGTACCGTGTACCTGGTGGATGGTTTTCTCATGTGAGATGACAGCATCCGTGTTGATGATCTGGCACACCTTGCAGAGGTTGCTGCGGCAGGGTTGTGTGGAGTCGTGGTCACTGTTCTCCTGAAGGCTGGGTAGTTTGCTACAGACAGTGGTCTGTTTGAGGTTGTGCGCTTGTTTGAAGGCAAGAAGTAGGGGTATGGGGATGGCCTTGGCGAGATGTTCATCTTCATCAATGACATGTTGAAGGCTCTGGAGGTGGAATGGCTTTTCCATTCTGGGAAAGTACTGGACGACGAAGGGTACTCTGTCCGCCGTGTCCCATGTTCCCGTGCCCCGCCACCTGTTTGCAATGGCAAGACCACTACTTGCCAGGGCTTGCAAAATCTCACAAACTGTCCTGGCTGGAGACAATACATATCTGTTTAACCTGTGCTTTACCCTCTCTCCACCTACATCATTTGTACCTTTAAGACGTCGTTACCTGTAAAGACTCGCGTTCCAACCATTATTTTGTAAATTAAGTTTGTGTCTTCATATGAACTGTTTGTAAACAGAACTTAGCTGATGGAAGAGTAGTGCTCTGAAAGCTTGTGGCTTGTGCTACCAAATAAACCTGTTGGACTTTAACCTGGTGTTGTGAGACTTCTTACTGTGTTTACCCCAGTCCAACGCCGGCATCTCCACATCTTATTTTTAATAGCAGTATCCTGCCCTTTTTTTTTATAGCCAGAGAAAAGACAGATGCTAATGGATAGTTTGTTGTGTTCCACTCTGCTTAAATTTCCCCTTTTTAAGGGTTTGCTCTGTACGCCCACCCCTCAGCCCCTGACAACACCATATTTAACAACCCTAATAAGTCACAAGGATCTGGAAGAAGCGAAGTCGCTGACTAAGCATACGCTTGCCATCTGCTGAACAGATTTAGGCATCTTTTGAAGCAGAAAGTCAGGAGTCTGATCAGAATGTTGACTTCCTTTTCCATGTGGTTTTTTTTTTAAATGGCAGGGTACAGATGCCATGGTAACTTTTAAAAGTCCCAGAATGGTATGAAAAGAATGAGAAGTCTGTTATGAAAGCAGAAAAGGAGCAAACGGGTTAATGACGTTTAAAATACAATTTAGTTATTAGTCACAAGTAAGGCTCACATTAACACTGCAATGAAGTTAGTGTGAAATTCCCTGAGCCGCCACACTCTGGCGCCTGTTCGGGTCAACACACCCTAACCAGCACATCTTTCAGAATGTGGGAGGAAACCGGAGCAAACCCCCACACAGACACGGGGAGAATGTGCAAACTCCACATAGACAGTGCCCCAAGCCAGGGATCTTACCCGGATCCCTGGCGCTGTGAGGCAGCAGTGCTAACCACCGTGCCGCCGCCCACAGAAGGAGAGGAGAGAAAACTGCACATCAGCAGGCTCGGTCTGTTCTGATGAAAAGTCTGCACTTAAAAGCATCAACTCGTCTTTGCTCTTTGTTTTCTTTTTGCGTTTTTGTTTCATATTTTAATCAACCAAATTGAAAATAATAATGCTGGGACTCGCTGTGCACTGCCAGGATCTTCTTTCGCCATTCCAAAATCGGACAGAATATGGATAATGTTAAAACAAAGAAAAGAGTCAGCAAAAGTGGAAATAAATGCGAACCACAGATTCCAGTTGCTAAAAATAATCCCCACAATATTGCCTGCAGCCAAGTAATGATGTCATTTGCTTTTGCCTCCTCTCTGGTGTTTTGCAGAAACCAAAAAACTGAATTGCACAAGAACTGCTGGGACTAGCAAGTAAATGAAGCTAGTTAACCCTCAAGCTGCTGCTCCGCTCCAGTGCCCCTGCTTAGCTAATCTGAGTAAGAAGTCTCACAATACCAGATTCGAGTCTAACCAGTTTATCTGAAGGCCAATCAAATAAACTGGTTGGACTCGAACCTGGTGTTGTGAGACTTCTTACTGTGTTTATCCCAGTCCAACGCCAGCATCTCTACATCATAGCTAATCTGAGACAGCTCGAGGAGAGTTTAGGATCGGTAAGACTTGGAGGCCGGAGAGATGGCTAGCCAAGTGAGTTTGTTTGCAGTCTGCAGGAGATGGATAAAAAAACCCATTAAAACCAACTTTCACTCGCCCTACACGTGGCTGCTTTAACGACTGGGGAAGGGAGGGAGGGAGGGCGGAAGGAAGGAAGATGAATCTTTGAAGTCCTGCCTGTTAGTCCTGCCAACCTCTGTGTGGCGTTCCAGGATGTAATAAGTCTTCAGAGGCAGAATTCCCTTCACCAAAATCCCTTTGGTTACAATCCCAACATGAGTGTGCAGAGTGCTATCGGTCAGCAGTCTATCTTCAGGAGTGCCAGAGGAACTGACTTTTCTGGTTATTAAAGGAAAGAAAAGATTCCCTGATTAGCCCATCAATTCACTCCTTGATCAGGGAGTTCATATTCTGATGGACCAATCTCAATGGCCTGATTGGAGTCATTGCATGGGGATAGGGCAAGGGAGAGGGAAGATACTCTGTCAAGAGAGTCAGCCTCCTTCTGCACTGTAAGGATTCTGCACTCAGTGCTGGTCCTTGGCAAATAAGGACCCCTGCCCTCCTTCCTGCCTCCCACACTTCAAACCTTGTGTGCACCCCTCCCCCTCATGGTCTGGGGCCATGGACAATTATCCAGGTTGCAAGCTTCTAAAACTGGTGCTACCTCAGTAGATAATTTCAATTCGTCAGTTTCAGTCTCGGAAAGAAACAGCCTGCTTTAAAAATCCATTTGTGTAACCGCCACAGGAGCTGATGAATGTTGGTTCTTAAGTGTAGATATCGATCTGGAGCAGGGTGGACTATTAATGCAGCTTTCAATCCTTCATCCTGTTTTTAATTTTGCCTTGCTGTTGCAATAATAAATGCATCGTTACAAACGTGTGTCTGTCTGTCTGTCTGTGTCTCACATGTGGCACCTATGTGACATGCATTACCTGTGTGTGCACATGCATCAACTTCCCAGGTTTTGAACCATCGGCCATCAACCGCACCAACGTTGAAAAAAGATAAACATTTTCTTCCATGTTTCTGAACACTCAATGCAGTGATTTGATGTAAAAATTCCAAGCTTCTGCTGCCCGTACACTAGTTCACACCAAGTTCCATTGAACCATTGCTCCTGTACTCCCTTAGCTTACAGTGGTTCCCAGTTCCCAAACGCTTATTTCTCAATCCTATATATAAATCATTCCATGGCTTGGCACCCCTTATCTCTGTAGCCTCCTCCTATTTACAACTCTCTGAGAACACTGTTTATCTTCAACTTTGGCCTCTGACCTATTCCTTACATCCTTCATCCCACTTGTATAGACAATCTCCGGCTGTCTCAACTCTACATTCTGGAATTCCCTCATATTCATCCTCTCTCCCCCTTTAGAACAGTTCAAAGATGTGCAGGTTAGGTGGATTGGCCATGCTAAATTGCCCTTTAGTAAGAGGGGCATTAGCAGGGTAAATATGTGGGGTTACAGGGATAGGGGCTGGGTGGGATTGTTGTTGGTGCAGGCTTGGTGGGCCAAATGGCCTCTTTCTGCACTGTAGGGATTCTACAATTCTAGGAGTTCTATGGCAATCCTTAAAACACACCTGTCCTAATGCCTTCTTTGGCTCTGTCAATTTCTGCCTTGATTCTTCTATGGAGCACCTTCTGTCGCATTATTAAAAGTGCCACATAAATGCAGGTTGTTGTTATATCTAATGTTGCCATCATCATGATACAACTGGCGGTTAATTCTTGTAAAAATATTGATTCCTATTTTAAGTTATTTGTCAACACAAAGTGGGAGAACTTTATAAGTCTTTTAGATTAATTAAATTGACAAGTTAAATATTTATGTCTCTGCCTTGTCAGGAGAGTATAATGCTTTGTCAAGCCATATACTTGCAGCCTAAAAAGCATGGGATACACAGTACAACTCTGTGATAGTTACAGCTTTCTAACTTGTACTTTATTGATTAGTGTCACAAATAGGCTTACATTAACACTGCAATGAAGTTACTGTGAAAACCCCGAGTCGCCACACTTTGGCGCCTATTTGGGTACACTGAGGGAGAATTCAGCATGGTCAACGCACCTACCCAGCACATCATTCGGACTGTGGGAGGAAACCTATGTAGTACACAGCTAGCGATCTCCATTCTGAAAAATACCCTTCCACTACTACTCTCTGTCTTCTATAACCAAGCCAATTCTACATCTATCTAGCCCACCCGAATCCCATGTGACTTTAGTTTTTGTACCAGTCTGCTATGTGGGACCTTGCCAAACACCTTACTAAAATCCATACGAATTACATCCACTGCCCTTCCATCATTAATTTTCTTTGTCACTTCTTCAAAAAACTCAATCAAGTTGGTGAGACATGACCTTCCCCATCCAAAATCATGCTGCTGTTACTAACTAGTCAATTTTCCTCCAAATATGCATACATCCCATCCCTCCGTATCTTCTCCAAAAGCTTCCCCACCACTGATATCAGGCCCACTGGCTATTATTCGCTGGATTATCCCTGCATCCTTTCTTAAACAAGGAAGAACATTGGATGTTCTCCAGTCCTCTGGAACCTTGCCTGTGATCAAAGAGGATGTGAAGATATCTGTTAAAGCCCCAGCTCTTTCTCTGCTTGCCTCCCACGGTAACCTGGGATAGATTCTATCCCATCCTGGGGACCTCTCTACCTTAAATACATTTTGGATTTCAGATTATTTTTGGATACTGCATATAAATTTATATTATGGTAGCCTAAGCCTAGGCAAATAAAACGATTGGAAAAGTAAGATGTGGTCACTGAATAGTAAATAAATGAAATAAGTTTCTTTTCCATATGCGTAATAAAAGCATCATAGATAAAGAGTGCAAACAAAGAGACTAGCTGAAGATCGTTAAGGTTCAAAAAGAGTCCAGTTTTTGGATGTGTTTGATTTTTGGATATACTGATGAAGAATACGCACCCTATAGCGTAAAACTTCAAAATGTGACAATGTTCTGCAAACAACCTTTCCTTGTTTGATGTTATGAAAGGGAATACTGTGTCCTTTTGTCATGTAATGAAAAACGGAAGCCTTCCTCTAATTTAGTGGCATAGGAAGCTTCGTGGTGGCACAGTGGTTAGCACTGCTGCCTCAGCACCAGGGACCCGGGTTCAATTCTGGCCTTGAATGGAGTCTGTGTGGAGTTTGCACATTCTCCCCATGTCTGCATGAGGTTGCTTCAGGTGCTCCGGTTTCCTCCCACAATCCAAAGAGGTACAGGTTAGGTGAATTGGCCCCTGTGTGTCCCAATTAGGTTAGGGGGATTATTAAGGGTAAATTCCTGGAGGTACGGGGATAGGGTCTGGGTTAAGTGTACTTTTGAAGAGTTTATGCTGACTCGATGGGCCGAATGACCTACTTCAGCATTTCTAGGATTCAATAAATGTCAGTTGACTTTTCTCCTCTTTTTTGACAGGGACAATTGTGTGACGCACATTAATGTGACCCATAGAATCATAGAAACCCTACAGTGCAGAAGGAGGCCATTCAGCCCATCAAGTCTGCACCGACCACAATCCCACCCAGGCCCTATTCCCCTAACACTACATGTCCACCACGCTAATCCCCCTAACATCCCGCAACACTAAGGGGCAATGTATCATGGCCAATGCATCTAACCAGTACGTCTTTGGACTGTGGGAGGAAACTGGAGCACCCAGAGGAAACCCACGCAGACATGGGGAGAACGTGCAAACTCCACACAGACAGTGACCCAAGCTGGGATCGAACCCAGGTCTCTGAAGCTGAGGCAGCAATGCTAACCACTGCCACCATGCCACGCCTTTGCTATGAAACATTTCTAGTTATTATTTATTATTAGACAGTATTATTTGTAGACCTAACTTGATTTGGATTATAGACTTTTTATTTTTGATAAACCTTTTCCAGATTTTGTTTTGGAGAAAGCGATGCATAAGTGCATTCTGAAGCCCCTGAAATCTTACATCTACGCCACGTTGAAACAATTCCACATCTCCGACGGCTCCTGGAAGCAGCTGAAGGAGAACCTCCTCTTGGTTAAACAGAAAGTGCCTCAGGAGCTGGGAGTCGATGCGGCCGTGCCTGACACTGTTACCTTGGATAAAATAAAGCACAAGTTTTCAAACATGCACAAGGCATACTCTCCTGAGAAGAAGGTGTGTCTACTGCTCAGGGTCTGTAAAGTTATCTACACTGCAATGGAAAACAATTCAGGTATGGTGTTACTTTACTAAATTGGACATTAAAGCAGCAATCAGTTAATGGGTGTCTTTAGTGTGCTGGGAGTGGGTTCATTAAGGACAAGCAGCACAATTGTGAAAGACAAGTCACGTCAGATCAATTTCATTGAAATGACTGAGTACATTAATAAAATGGTGTATTGACTTTCAAAGAGTGTTGGTAAGCTGCCACAGGGCCAGTACTAGACATGAGTCCAGAAGCACAATGCTACTATGCTGAATGATGTCGAATTAAAATTGAATAGGAAGAGCAATGAAGCATCACAGAACCCCTACAGTGCAGATGGAGGCCATTTGGCCCATTGAGTCTGCACCAACAACAATTCTACCCAGGCCCTAAGCCCGTAAACTCATGTGTTTTATCCACTAATCTCCCTTACACTAAGGGACAATTTAGCATGGCTAATCCACCTAACACGCTCGCCTTTGGTCTGTGAGAAGAAACCAGAGTCCCCAGAGGAAACCCACGGAGACACAGGGCGAACGTGCAAACTCCACACAGTCACCTGCGGCCAGAACTGAACCCGGGTCCTTGGTGCTGTGAGGCACCACTGCTCTAAGGAAGGGAGAGTATGGAAGGAAGGGAGACTCTTTGGAACATCAAAGAGTTGAAATTTCAAAGTAAATGGAAGAGGAAGGAGACTTGGAGGTTCAGGTAGATACACATTTGAGAGAGGAACTTTTGTATAGCTATTATAAACTTTAGGGTCTGTTTTAGATATCTCTGGGGTTTAATAATGCTGCTCGCTCTTGTCAGTGGTCTGGGCATCCTATGTTTAGACGCGTGCTCTCATAATTGGGTATCATATCTCTCACCCGTGCCCTCACTTGTACTACACCCAATCTTTTCTTTGGAAAAGTGAGGCCAGATTAATGGAGAATTGGTCTATTTCCCAGACAGCATGTGAACTAGCAGAACAACAAACCAAAGCAAATACCTATTGGTGCATTTTGACTTGCTTCTGGGGAATAAAATGAAGGAAAAAATAATAAACCACACCAAAAAACCCAAAATGAGACATTGGAGGTGAGAGTACAGAGGAAATGTTCGAGCTATAGTGTTCACTGGGTTAGACCACCTGGGTTAAAATGTTGCGATGTTTTGAGATTCTTACTTTGGGACAGATTTCAGGACATGGAGATGGAAGCTATGAAAGGTTCCAAGAGGAAAAGAGACTTTCTGACCCTGCAACAGTGGAAGTTAAGAACCAACCTGATGGAATTGTTGATAAAAGTCTGAATCCAAAGTATGGAAAGAGGAACAAAGAAAGTAGAAGCAGGAGTAGGCCATTCAGCCCTTTGTACCTGCTCTACAGTTCATTTTGGTCATAGCCGATCATCAAATTCAAATCCTGATCCTCCTTTTCCCTCCATATCCCTTGATCCCTTCAGTCCCAAGAGCTATATCTAATTTCTTCTTCAAATCACACAACGTTTTGGTCTCCACTACTTTCTGTGTTAGTGAATTCCACAGATCCACCATTTCCTGGGTGAAGAAATTTCTCCTCACCTCAGTTCTAAAAGATTTACCCCTTATCCTCAAACTGTGACCCCTGGTTCTGGACTTTCCCACCATTGGGAACATTCTTTCTGAATCTAACCTGTCTTAGGAGAGTGCTTATTTTGTGCGCAGTGAGTTGTTGAGTCTTATGTTCCCTACGAGAAACATCGGTGGAGGCAGATTCCATAAATGCTTTTATAAAGCATGTGGTTAAATAGAGGCTGGAGAATGGGATAGTTCTCATAGTGAACAGCCTCTTGTAAAACATAAGACTGTTAAATTATAAGATTTTAGTAATTATGATAAGATTCCAGTAAGTAAATTAGATATTTCCGTGCAACATTCAATCTCTTATTTCCTTTGGGTGGAGGAGTCAGGGGCTTGAGTCAAAAGTTGTTACCACTAAAAATAATGCTTTTTATAAGTATTGGATATTCCCAATTTGCCAGGAAATGGGTTGGATACAAACCTTCGCTGTGTTCTTATGAGGGGAGGTTAAGTAGGTTGGACCTGTACTCATCGGAGTCTAGAAGAATGAGAGGCGACCTTATTGAGATATATGAGATTCTCAAGGGATTTGAAGGGTAAATGCTAAGAGATAGACTCTCCCACAAGGGAGAAACAAGGACCAGAAGGCGTCATCTCAGAGTAGGGGTGGCCCATTTAACACAGCGATAAGGAAGAATTTCTTCTCTGAGGGTAATGAATCTGTAAAATTCTTAACCACAGAGATCTGTAGAGGTTGGATTGTTAATATGCTCAAGGCTGAGAAAGTAAATGAATCAAGGGTTTTGGGGATAAAAACAGGGAAGTGGAGTTGAGGATTATCATTTCAGGGCAGTCAGGATCTCAATGAATAACAGCACAGACTCAATGGGCCGAATGGCCTACTTCTGCTCCCAGGTCTTATGGTGTCCTCAGAATAGCACCCTCTAGTGGAGCAATGTGAATTTCCATTCCCACGCTCAATGTTCCTCCCACTAACCCAGCACTGCGGTTACACATTAGTGGCAACACAGATGAGCTTCATTAACCCTTGCTACTTTACCTGAAAGTCATCTATATTTGCACACAGCAGCCATATTCGAGTGTCAATAATTTGACGTGTCTGGAAGTAGAGACACATGAACCTATGCAGTGGGCTTTGAGTTTGAAGGGCGGCATGGTGGTACAGTGGTTAGCACTGCTGCCTCACAGCGCCAGGGACCTGGGTTCAATTCCCAGCTTAGGTTACTGTCTGCGCAGAGTCTGCACGTTCTCCCAGTGTCGGTATGGGTTTCCTCCGGGTGCTCCGGTTCCCTTCTGCACTCCAAAGATGTGCAGTTTAGGCAAATTGGAAATGCAAAATTGATCCTTAATGTCAGGGAGGCTTAGCAGGTTACGGGATAGGGCCTGGCTGGGATTGTTGTCAGTGCAGGTTCGATGGGCTGAATGGCCTCCTTCTTCACTGTTAGGGATTCTATGAGAGCATTCATTCAGACACTGTTAAACCCACTTCCGTTGGGAACCAGGAGACACACCTGAAAGGCGCTGGGTTGGTCAGTGCAGAATCACGTAGCGTCATGTAACCTGAATTAAAATCTTAATCGACGTCATGGGGCAGGATTTTCAGAACTTATCCGTGACAGCCCCGCTACCAACCAGAACTGATGGGCACTCTGCCAAAACCCCATTCACCGCAGTAGCACCAGAGAGGCCACTTCCTGCTGATATCGATACTGGCTTCACCCCTTGGAGCTGTCTATTCCAATCTGGTTTCCTTGCACATCCCTGTCACCTTAAATCTCTATGAAACATTTTCAGGCAGATTGGTCATTTTATCAGATACTTAAGGAAGTGAGTTCCAAGAATCAGCCACCTCATTCTTGTTTCAGTGTAAAAATTGAGCGAGCGCCAGAAATCATTGTTCCGTCGTGCCCCTACTGGGTGACTTCTACAGCAAAAGATAGAACTTTTTTTCAATATTACAGCATAAGAGTACACAGCCAGCCACGAAATGGTGTCTAATTGATGGGTTTTAAAAACACCCAAGATTTGAAATGTTTCTGGTGAGTTACAGAGCAGAGAGCTGATACAATGAAAGAAGTTGGGTAGAATTTCCCCGTCCTGCCTGCCACGGGAATCGTAGCGGTCGGGACACGGACCATGCAAAGGTTCGTTGACCTCATTCAGGAAGTTCTGGCCTTGGGGGCAAGCGTGGCCGGAAAATTCCACCCATCAAATCACTTAACCGGCACATATAAGAGTGGCCATTGTGCCTACCTATCCTGACTGGTGTAGAAGGGGCATCAGTCACAATTGAATGAAAGAAGAGAATTCATTTTCAGCTAAATCCAGGACTCTGTTGGCTTGATCAACGCTGCAAGAAGCAGTGTGTACCGATATTTCTGAGGTCGGATGTCCTTGCTATAGGAGGAGTGCAGTGAAGAGTTACCAAACTGATTCCTGGGATGGCGAGAATGATGTATGAAAGGAGATTGAGTCGGTTAGGGTTATACTCATCGGAGGTTAGAAAAATATAGGGGGGCCTCATAGAAACCTCAAGTTCTAACAGGACTAGACAGGGTAGATGCAGGAAGAATGTTGCAGGTGGTGGGGAGTCCAGAACCAGAGGTTATAGCCTAAGGATATGGGGTAAATCTTTTAGGACAGAGATGAGGAGAAATTTCACACATGAGGAGAGTTTCACAATAACTTCACTGCAGTGTTAATGTTAAGTCTTACTTGTGACTTACTTGTAAATAAACTTTAAAATTTCTTCACCAAGAGAGTGGTCAGCCTGTGGAGTTCGCTACCACAAAAAGCAACTGAGGCCAAAACATCTTATGTTTTCAAGGAGTTAGATACAGCTCTTGGGCTGAAGGGGCTCCAAGGATATGGGGTGGGGGGGGGGATCAGGCGGATCAGGCTATTGAGTTAGATGATAAGCTATGATTGCAATGCTCCTATTTTCTATGTTTCTGTATTGACCCTAACTTAAAGCTTTCACCAGTTTGAACATCACTGAAACCAGCCTCCCACCCATTGACACTCTCTACACTTCCCACTGCGTCGGAAAAGCAACCAGCATAATTAAAGCCAGCACCATAGAAAGCATTCTTTCCGGTTGTATCACAGTTTGGTATGGCTCCTGCTCTGCCCAAAACTGCAAGAAACTATAAAAGGTCATGAATGTGGCCCAGTCCATCATGCAAACCAGTCTCCCATCCACTGACTCTGTCTACACTTCCCGCTGCCTCAGCAAGGCAGCCAGCATAATTAAGGACACCACACACCCCGGATATTCTCTCTTCCACCTTCTTCCGTCAGGAAAGAGATACAAAAGTCTGATGTCACGTACCAACCGACTCAAGAACAGCTTCTTCCCTGCTGCCATCAGACTTTTGAATGGACCTACCTTGCATTAAGTTGACCTTTCTCTACACCCTAGCAATGGCTATAACAGTACATTCTGCACTCTGTCCTTTCTTTCTCTATGAATGGTATGCTTTGTCTGTATAGCGCACAAGGAACAATACTTTTCATTATATACTAATATATGTGTCAATAATAAATCAAATCAGATCCAGTACTCTGTTGTACCTCTGCTACATCATTGAGCAGCCAGTGATATATCTGATGATTAAACCCTGAGACAGTGAGCAGAATGCATTTATGTAATAAACAGAAATCATCTCGCCTCTTGGGAATTGACTTTATCCTGCAAAGTAGGGGATGCGCTACCACAGGAAGCAACAGAAAGTGCTGATTTTCATCAATCCGTGTAATTGTGCCCACAGGGAGGTTATACGGGGCTGATGACTTCCTGCCGATGCTGACCTACATAGTGGCCCAGTGTGACATGCCAGAGTTGGAGATCGAGATTGAATACATGATGGAGCTGCTGGACCCATCACTGCTGCATGGAGAAGGTACGAAACAGAGTCATTATTCATCGTGCTGCTGTGTTTTCAGAACACTGCGAACCAAGTCATTCACAACGACGCATTCATTTGACTCCGCGTCTTTCAATGGAGTGGTAGCAAACACTGTACAAAGATTTATTTTGATGGTGGCTGGATGAATTATTTCCAGTCCTACTGGGGAGGGCAGTGGGCGACTGGGGGGGGATCACGCAGTGGCATGGCACAATTTGTGTTCTGCTGAGAAGAGAAGGGCACAGTTTGCTTCCTCAGTCACCTGAACGGTGAGTTCCTGTGCTGTTAGAATCAGCTATTCAGCCTTCTCAAAGGGGGAGAATGGAACCAGGTCCGCTCCTATGTTTAATCATTTACAAGAAGCATGTATCATTGCAGGTTTTCTCCACTTTAAAACTGTGCAGAACTGGGAGTGAGAGTGGGCGGGGAGACAGCGGTATTGACACTTTTGGGAAGAATGATTTAGGAGTAAATAATTATTGACACGTTTAACGAGAATCATAGAATCCCTACAGTGCAGAAGGAAGGCCATTCAGCCCATCGAGTCCACACCCATAACAATCCCACCCAGGCCCTATCCCCGTAACACCACACATTCACCCCGCTAATCCCCCCCCCCCCCCGACACTAAGGAGCAATTTAGCTCGGCTGACCCACCTCACCAGCACATCTTTCGGATTGTGGGTGGAAACTGGAGCACGTGGAGGAAACTCCACACAAACGGTCACCCAAGGTCGGAATAGAAGCCGGGTCCCTGGTGTTGCGAGGCAGCAGTGCTAACCACTGTGCCGCCATGCCATCCCATTAACTAGGGTCAGCACTAGTTGGGGGGGGGGGGAATAAAAATGCATTGTTTTGGTTATACACAAGTGACCGAAGTCGGCTCATTGTGTATTTAATTTGTTCCGTTACTGACTTATAGGCTAACAATAGATTGATGCACACTGCCTGCTGAAAAGAATAACTCAGTTTCACTATCGTGTGGACTGAGTAACTGGGTTCACATAGCAATTAATAAATTAATACAGTGAGTCTACTTGGAATACATTGCTGGCACGTAACTGGTATTATACTGGGAACTGTTTTGTTTGGGAACACTGAGTTTGATACATCCTGATGTATGAATGGAATTTTTATTGTTTAAAGCACAGGGAGTTCTCCTTCCTTCCTGTTCTGGCTTACATACTGGTACATTGTTGGTGTTGTCGCCTGACCGCCCCCCAACCCTTCCAAGATAACTCCTACTTCCATGGGAGTTGGTGCACACTCACAAATAAAATCAAGTTTGTGTAAATGCGTTGTGCGAATATAAAACAGTGACTGCTTCTGACCTGCGAAGTAAGGAGGTTTGAACAATGTCACCATCTGCTGTGCAAAAGCTCACATTGTACGTCGAACTTCAAGCAATAATCCTCAACGTTCTGTTGTGTCAGTAAATGGATTCCAATCAAAAAACCAAATATCTTCTTCAAACGTACTGGGCTGGATGTAGATCTGATGCACCCATTGCGGGGGGGTGGGGGGTGCAGGGAGGGGGGCCCAGAAGTTGCCAGGGATTTGGCATGGTCCGTGGCAGTTGGCTGAACCTGGCGGAAGAGGCGACTATTTAATGGGCGCAGGTGATGCGGGGTTGTCACTGGATCGCTTGATGTGCACACAGTAAAAAGTCTGACAACACCAGGTTTTAGTCCAACCTATTTATTTGATAATATACTCACAAGCTTTCAGGTTAGCCCCTTCGTCAGGTGAATGGAGAGTTCTGGCCTCAGACAGAGCATATAAAGCACAGACAGTTTAGAGATTACTGATTACACATTAGAGATTACACATCGCTTGATGTGGGCAGGGCAAGGATGTACTGATGTCAGGAAGCCCACAACATCTGATGCATAGAAACTAGAATCAGGAGTAGGCCATTCGGTCCTTCAAGCTTGCCCCACCACTCATGTCGATCATGGCTGATCATCAGTTCAATATCCTGATCCCGCCTCCCCACCCCCCACCCTCACTGTCCCACCATCTCCTATCACTCTTTAGCTCCAAAAGCTATATCTAATTTCTTCTTGAAACCACACAATGGGGTGAATTTTCGCATTCCACCTGCCATGGGAATCATAGCAGGTGAGGGGTGGACCAGGGAAAGTCAGTTGACCTTGGATTTTCCAGTTTTTGGGGATGAACGTGGCCAGAAGGTTGCCCCCCCCCCCCCTGCCAAGCCCACCTATAGTTATACTTTTAGCCTCAACCACTTTGTGCAGTAGTGAATTCTGATGGCCATGCAGGAGGTGCCAGCCTATTCAAAAGGCAGGCAGCCTTATGTCGGGAGCTGAAAATTGTCTTGCATGCTCTGGTGAAGACCCATGGCACTGCGATGTACAAGATGCACTGCAGCAACTCAGCTCAGTGACCATCACACAATCACTCAGCGGCGTCAACAAATTCAGCCGAGGTCTGAGATGTCACCATCCAGTTGGTGAGTCCCTCCAGTGCTCAAGGCTGAAGAATGACAGGGTGGCTGTCTCCCACGCTGCCTCTACCTCTCCCTTTTCTTAACTGAATGCCCTCTGCCAAGGGGCCCATCTGTGATGCCACTTTAAAAGATGTCTCCCCACCCCAGCCTCCACCTCCACACCTCAGTTGTCCATTGCCCCTTTAAATTTTTGATCCCACTATCTGCCTGCGACTCTATCCCTCAGGAGTGTCAACTCAGCAAGTTTAGCCACCGAGGAAGGGTCTCCAAGATCGATCCAATGCCCAGTGTCTCTAAGATCGATCCAGTGCCCTGTGATTCTGTCTGCTGGAAGTCAAAAGGACTCTCTCAGTACGTCAAGGAAACCATATACAAGTCACCAGCTTTCGCTGGACAGGTTACTGTAGGCAAAAGAGACAAGACGTTCACTCTATCAGGGAGGCTTAACTTGCATCTAATTGGATTTCAGTTATATGCAAGTGGGCTTTTGAGTACATTGACGACCGTACCACCACTAATGAGTGAGTTGCCGCTTGATCTCCCCCCGCCCCCCCCACCCCCCGCTGCTTTAACCACTTAAAGTTTTCTCGCCACCAGGAGTCGAACACATGGCTTCCCAGGCAATTCCATCTGCCCACCCACCATCTTGCCCATAAAATCCAACCCATTGCGTTGCTTTCACATGCCTGTTGGAAGCAATGTGTGGCGTTAGCTAAATATGCTTATTGGTAAAATGTTTAGATTTGCATCAAACCTGGTATGCGATATACAAGCATTACCCTTTCGGAAGTTAGTAAGGCTCAACATGTAATCGCTGAAATTATAGCTAATCCAGTACAATTCATTTCTTAAAAACATTTTTTTTAAATTGTAACACTGCTGATATTAAGACAAGTCTTACACAGCGAGTCTCAGTAATGTAGGGCGGATCCCTTGGGAGGTCAAGCAAAGCAAAGCTTATCAACTTTTGGAAAGAGAGAGGATGCAACTTAACAGTTCACATGCAGGCCTTTTTTTTGCAGTTTCCAGGTCTGATAAATAGTGTCTACCCAAAGCCACATGCCTTTAATGATTAGGCATATAAATACTGTGGCTAAAATAACAGGTCAAAGGCTAGGAATTCTGTGGGAGTAATTCATCCCTTGACTTTGCGAAGCCTATCCACCATCTACAAGGTACAAGTCAGGAGTGTGATGGAATAATCTTCACTTGTCTAGATGAGTGCAGCTCCAACAACTCAGAAGCTCAGCACCATCCAGGACAAAATAGTCCACATAATTGGCACCCCCTCCATCGCCTTAAACATTCGCTCCCTCCAACTCTGATGCACAGTGCCATGTCATGGCACTGTGATGTACAAGATCCACTGCAGCAGCTTGCCAAGGTTTCTTCAAACTGGTGACCTCCACTGCCTAGAAGAATAGGGACTGCAGACACGTGGGATCCCCACCACCTGCAAGTTCTCCTCCAAGGTCACCCACCATCCTGACATGGAAATATGTCACCGTTCATTTACTATCACTGGGTCAAAATTCTAGAATTCCTCTCTTAGCAATACTGTGGGCATATCAACACCTCAGGATCTGCAGTGGTTCAAGAGGGCAGCACCTTCTCAAGGGCAAGAAATAGTTGCCAGTGATGCCCACATCCCATGAATAAATAATGAAATAGCTTCTGTCACTGTAACAAAACACATTACTGAAGGTAAACGTCATCCTTCAACTTTTCCTCATATCTTCCACCTCCCCATTCCCCACAAACCCGTCATCACCACTATTTTCCAGAATCTCATATACATCACGTGCATGTTGTATTCCAAAATAGATTTAACAAGACATGAAATTTATAACTGTGCTTAAGATCTGCAGATCTTAAGATCTTCCAACTGTGCTTAAGTTTTGGCTAATGTTTGCAAATTCAGAATTGAAAATGCTGTTCAAAACCTCTGGCCAAGCTTTTGGTCATCTGTCCTAATGTTATTTATTTTCACTTGGTGACCAACTTTGACGATGCTCCTGTGAAATGCCTTGAGACATTGCTGTATAAATGCAAGTTGTTGTTTGTATATTGTCCACTCACCATTACCAAAAACCTGGTCATAACCTGGACCTTATTGATTGACCCCTTCTGTTGCTTTGTTCTGTATAGGTGGCTATTACCTGACCAGTACATACGGAGCCCTGTCACTAATAAAGAATTTCCAAGAGGAACAGGCAGCCAAGTTACTGAGCTCACAGACCAGAAATACCCTCAACCAGTGGCACAAGAGGAGGACTGCAAACTGCAGGATAGCTCCAACTGTGGAAGACTTCCAGGTATGTCCCTTAAGGAGAAATACATAATAATTGTTGAGTGGAGTGTATTTCTACAGGTTAAATATATAGCATAAGAGTCCTTTTACTTTAGATTTTAATGGCATTAAGGGGTTTGGGAGAAAATGGGATATGGCATTGAGATCATGGACCAGCCTTGATCATATTGAATAGCTGAGCAGGCTCAAAAGGGCTAAAAGACCTATCCCTGCTCCTAGTTTCTACGTTTCTTCTGGCCTAGAGCTTGGAGGACTTACTTTCCCATTATTTCTAGCTTGCCTAATAGCACAGTGGCACAATGGTTAGCACTGTTGCCTCACAGCACCAGGGACCCGGGTTCAATTCCCAGCTTGGATTACTGATTGCGCAGAGTTTGCACGTTCTCCCCATGTGTACATGGGTTTCCTCTCACAGTCCGGAAGATGTGCTGGTTAGGTGCATTGACCATGCTAAATTCTCCCTCAGTGCACCTGAGCAGGCGCTGGGAGTGTGGCAACTAGGGTATTTTCACAGTAACTTCATTGCAGTGTTAATGTAAGCCTACTTGTGACATTGATAAATAAACTTTAAACTTTACATCAGCCTGGCTTACCATGGAACCCTGGGATGAATCCGACAGAATTCCGGGGTGTGTCCGACGGAACACCTGAGTGTATCCGACAGAACCTCTGGGTGTGTCCAACGGAACCCCTGGGGCTCCACGTGACCCAGTTTGCAAATCCTGATCTAGGGAAATGGAACAGTTCTGTATTCAGGTGACTGCCAGGTATGCCCTGGACAGCAGCCTATTCATGTCTAGAGCTGATTCTATCCTAGGGACGTGCTAACGTAATACTGTGGAGATTGTAACTGCAATGGAGCACTGAACAGTTTGCAATCTACGTGCAATCGGATGTCATTGTGTGAATTATAGAGATGCTGCAGCATTGCGTTTACCGGTCCCCTTTATCTCAACCTGTGTAGAACTACCTACGTGTGGCCTTCAACAACACAACAAGTGGCTGCACAGCCAAGACGTTACTGGTGAGACCCTTTACGACGACGGAGGAGCTGTGCGACCTTTGTGCTGCCAAGTTCCAAGTCCAGGACACTGAGAACTACAGCCTTTTCCTTCTGATAAATGACACTTGGCAGCAGTTGGCTCCCGACACCTTCCCGCAGAAGATCAAGGCAGAGTTGCACAGTCGGCCTCAGGCACAGATGTTTCACTTTGTCTACAAGCGTCTGCACAGTGATCTTCCCGACAACATCAACGAGGACAGCGCCATGGCCCCTGAGGGATGCAACGCCGCTCCTTGAACAGCGAAACGTATCTTTAGTTTGTAAAGACGTCTTTGGAGTCTTCCAATTTCGGTTTCGTTTGAATTAATTTTGGTGGCGTGCCAGGGGTGTGTGTGTTCTGAGAACCCAGTTAACCTTAACCGGTGAACCATTGCTGATGTTCTCGGAGTTATGTGTATAACGCTTTGCCAGAGACACAGCCGACTATGGGGTTTCTGCATCTCCTTGGATGAGATATTCACTCTGTGCATGGCAAAGAACAGTCAGATGCAATGCATCAGTGAATCTGTCACAGTAGCGGGATGGTTTGCATCCTACTCTTGGACTAAAAAGTGGGAATAAAATCAGTTTGGGCGCAGGCTGCATGAATGGTTTTATGTTCGTAGGAAGACTATGTGTTTCTGTGGATCCCAGAAACACACACTTAATTTGGTAACAGTTGCTGGTTAACTGAAAGTTTTTTTTTAAGATATTTTTTTAAGCCAGAAATGATTATTCTTATAAACATCTGGGCATATAATTTGTTAATTTTTTTTTAGTTTTTTTTATTATTCACAATATATTGATCAATATTTTTTATCTTTGAGCGTAAGATGTTTGCTCGACGGACGAAATTGTCCTTTGATTCATCCACAACACGGCTGCCGTACATTTGTGTGATATAGTACTGCAATGTTTCGGAACCTGCCATGCCATCTGGCCCTTCGTTCAGCTGCAAATGAGATGCGACACCTCCCTGTAAAATATTCAGCGATGTGGCCCTGTGCGAGATCGCTGCTCTAGGCATGTTCGCCAGCATCCAAATCCATGTGATTTGTTTTTTTTGAAAGTGCAAATTCAGGGCACCACACATCAGGATGGATATAGAAACCTCGGAGGGAGTGCAAGAGGAATTTACGAGGATTGTTCTGGGGAGGTGGGATTTCAGTTAGCCTGGAGAGGTTGGAATGGTTCTCCTTTAGAGCAGAGGAGGTTAAGGGAAGGTGGAGGCTTTCCAGATCATGGGGGAGGGAAAGACGAAGAGAAAACGTGGCATAAGGGCCAGTAACCAAAGAACCCAGATTTAAAGTCATTGAGGGAAAAACAGAGGTGACACAAGGGCAAAAGAAATTACACAATGTGTTGTCCTGATCAGTAATCCACTGTGTGAAACAAAGATTCGATAGTAACTTTCAAAAGGGATTGGGTAAATAATTGAATGGGGAAGATTTGCAGGACTGGGGGGAGAGCCGAGGCTAATTGAATTGCTCTTTCCAAGAGCTTGCAGAAGCATTGTGGGCTGAATGGCCTCCTCCTCTGCTGTATTGTTCTGTGATTTTATGGAATAGTTTGGAAAGAGCACAAGGTGTAGGAAGGGGCAAGAGTTTGGGAGCTAAAGCGCGTTGTTGGACCAGAACTGTGCTCTGCATCTAACCTGCTCTGTCTCTGAGTGGGGAGTTCATTGACACTGGAGGCCCAAAATGGTGAATGTTGCAATTCCACCAATGACTCATCCCTCACCATTCACCAGCACAAAACAGATGTTATTGGCCTGGTCTCACAACACAGGAAAGAGCTCTAATAATATGGTGAAAAATGGGAAGTAGGAAGTTGAATGAGAGAGAGAGTAAGAGAGTGCGGAGTAAAAGGGAAAAAAAGAACATTTGATTACAGAAAGTGTCAGGGTAGCATGGCCTAGTGGTATAGAAAGTAAATCTGCCCACATGATTGTCGGGTTTAGGTTCTGGCTTTACCTATCAATCAAATCTACCTTCCATAGTCATTCTCGGCTGAGCTGCCAGAAGGCAAGGGGGGTAAGAATGAAATACTGATCTGACTATGTTTTTGTCCATCTTTGTGTTTACACTACTGTATCGTCACTGCACTTAATTGCCACTTAAACATTCCACCCCATCAGTGAGATTATCCTGTGCTTAATGCCAATTGACTGCCTGAAGAACAAGGTATTATTGTCACTTCTTCCACTATTGCCTCTGTGTTTTGAGGGCCCAGTTTATCAGCAGGCCTTCCAGTGGTTCTGTATAAATATTCTGTGTAATTGCATCAGCTGGAAAGTATTCATTGTCAGAGCTGTGTTTTCTCTCTCGCCCTTGGAGGCTTGTGTTGGAATCCAGCCCAGGACAAATGGGATCAGCGAGCGGGTCCACCCTCCCTGAGGCCTAAGGCTCCGATTTAATGCAGTGAATCTTTTTGGCTGTTTCCAGGCAGCAGTTCGGTGGCACGAAAGCTGCCTTCAGATTGTCACTAAGCTGTCAGTCTGCCTTGGAGAGGTATTGAGGGCAGACGGCGAGAGATGTACCTCTCTGGTACAGCAGGGGCACTGTCTTGGGGCTTGGGTTGTGGGTAGTGTTTTCTGCGGCCTCTCTGCAGAGATGTAAAACAAGAGCAGACACCAAAGGTGGAGCTGTAACTGCAGTGAGCCATTCAGCCTATTGGGACCATAAAATTCTGCCAGCGTAAAGCTCCATCCCAAGTTTCTGTTTAGTTTCTCTGCAGTTTCCTTAAGTGCACTTTCTTTCTGGCAGCACCTCGATTTGCCACTATCCATAGCATCCTTACAGTGCAAAAGGAGGCCATTTGGCCCATCGAGTCTGCACCGACCACAATCCCATCCAGGTCCTATTCCCGTAACATCACATAATTACCCTGCTAATCTCCTGACACTAAGGTCAATTTAGCATGGCCAATCCAACCTAACCCACACATCTTTAGACTGTGGGAGGAAACCGGAGCACCCAGAGGAAACCCATGCAGACACGAGGAGAAGGTGCAAACTCCACTCAGACAGCAACCCAAGTCAGAATTGAATCTGGGTCCCTGATGCTGTGAGGCAGCAGTACTAATTACTGCGCCACCATGAAGGAATCCTTTTGCTAGGACCTAGCACCATTGGCAGGAAAGTCAGGAGGAGCAGCCGTAGGCCTCAGTCCCCCCAGAGTAATGGAAAGCTTCTTGGTCTGCCGATGGATATGGAGGAGGAGCTGATTGAAGTGTTAGTTTCCTGGATGGGAAGTGGGAAGGGAGGAAGAGAGAGAGAGAAACATCTTTGGTGCAGCCCCAAGGAGTCTTCAGTCAGTGGGGATTGGAGGGCAGTCCACAATGCCAGGCTTTACTGATTGTTCCTGCAAACATGAAGCCCCAAGCACCTGCAGTGTCAAAGGTCAAAAAGGGACCTGGGAGGACAGCCCCCTTCATACCTCCCTTATTTCAGTGAGTCTGGCCAGCCTTCTGCAGATATGGGCAGCTCTGCCCCTACAGGAAAGGATAAGCTACAGAAAAGCTGACCAGTCTCCAATCATTCTTTATACCAGACCACAGAACGCCCACTTCCTGGGACCAGGGAGTTTGAAAATGTAGCCCTGTTGTGCAAAGAGAGACTTACCCAGCACCTGAGCTGAGTGCAAATTTTGAAAGCCTGAATTTCCATAGTGCATTTCTCAGCAGTGAAACCATCACAATGACGTGGAACCCAATTTCTCCTCTGCCGCAGTGGTGACGTGGAGAGATTTGAAGGAAAGGACTAATGTCGACAGACAATGAGGAAAATTAAAATCCACAGACAATCAAAAGCAATCAAATAACATAAAGGGGGGGAGGTATTGAGCTGCTAAATTACCCTAACGTAAAGTGGCCCCGCTCTACGTAGCCAGAGAACAGCATCACTAGAACCTGGGTTTGACTCCTTTGTGGCCATCCTTGGCCTGCTGTAGTTCTCCAGTGAAGCCCAACACAAAGCTGGAGGAGCAGTGTCTCGCCTCCCGGTTGAGTTCGGCAGCTTTCGGTTGTGACCTCTCTCCTCCCACCTTAATCGCCTTTTTTAAAAAAAAGATCCCAAACATCTATTGCCTCAATGCAAACCCAATACCCTTCCCACACCAGGCCTTCTCTCTCTGCTCCTTAAATTTGCTACATTTTGTTGCCAACCTTCCTGTCTCTATACCTAACTCATGCTCTCTCCTTTCAATTCTAAAGGACCTGAAACATTAACTGTGCTTCCTTCTCCTTACAGACACTGCCAGACCTGCTGAGTTTTTTCTGGCATCCTCTGTCCTTGTTTCAGATACCAACATCCGCAGTATTCAGCTTACTTTATTTGCCTTTTGCTTTGTCGGTTATGCTGAGGATTTGTCACGCAAGAACAGATATTCTACACGATCGTATACAGGCAAACATGGTTTAAATCTAAATTCTAAATGGGGAAATGTAAAGGGACCTTTTGAGACATTTTATAGATTGTACTTCTCATTGTGTATATAATCCCACCCTTTGGCTACTTGCATCAGGTTTTATTCTCCCTCTGGCCACTTGTGAACCATCGTGTGAGTCTTAACCTTACAGACCCAACCTTGCAAATATTTGAATTTAACATTCCTAATTTTTCTTACAAATTCACAATAGATTTTTTTTTACATTTCTGATTAAACTGACATTCTTGGGGCTTTTCCTTATTAAATGGTTTAGCACCATAGGCCAGTGAGATATTACATGGTGCAGACTATTCAATGCCTAAACCTTGAAATTCCCAACAGTTGCAGTGCTGAGAACAGGCTAGTTCAGGGTACCACGGTCCCTGGAGTCAGTGCAGTTCTCCAGTAAGCTACATTCAGTATCTTTCGGGTTCTTTTGCATGTTGGTTAACATGAAATGGCCAAATCTCTTTAGCAGAATCATAAAATCCACAGAGCAAAAGAAGGCCATTTGGCCCATTGGGGAATCTGCATCGACCACAATCCCACCCAGGCCTTATCCCCATTACCACATGCGTTTACCCTAGCTGGTCCCCCTGACACAAAGCATCAATTTAGCATGGCCAATCTACCTAACCCACACATCTTTGGACTGTGGAAGGAAACCGGATCACCCAGAGGAAACCCACACAGACACGGGGAGAACATGCAGACTCCACATAGACAATGGCCCCAGCTGGGAATCGAACCCTGGTGTCTGGTGCTGTGAGGCAGCAATGCCAGCCACCCTGCCATCCCAAGCTTAATGGCCAAGTTTTCCAACCATACCCTTTGAGCTTGAGTCTAGCATCTGACAGCTCCAACCTGTGAACCACCTCCTGGTTTCATGCGCTTATTCTTGTTGACACGTTCCTAGAAAAGTTGGGTATTAACATGGAACAGTACCATATTCATGACCACTGGTAAACCAAAACCTCTGCTTCAGTGATGCAACTGAACCACGTTCTGTGCACTGACTGGCGCAGAGCAAATTAATTGCCAATTACCAGTAAAAGAACAAGTTATACTACTGTGTACTATGGGAACAAATTGTTAACCTGGAATTTGCTTACATACAATTTATATGTGGGTAGATTGCCTTTTTAATGATATGGCATTTGTGATTTTTGTACGTAGTTTAGAACAGTATTAAGAATTTGTATACCAGTATGGCAGTAATATTGTAGGTCATGAAAGCAAAACCCCTCTATATACTGTATTAGCATACTGCCTATAGTCTGTACAACTGAAACATTGTATGTTGCACGCAATAAAAATGGAATGATTTAGTAATATACTTGTGAATGCTTCAATTCAAGACATGAAAGAAATTTTATTTGTTGCCAGTGTGTTAAAGAGACAGTAACAAGTTTATTAGTCAATAGCGTTCCTAGTTTCACAGTTTGTCAGAGGCTTAGACAGGAAGCAAGTGAGTGAGGCTGCAAAAGAAAATCACCTTAAACTGAATGGGTCTTAAATTAATCTGTCCATTTGTGACCTGCCAACACCAAGCTCAATGTCGGATCCAAAATTTGCTTTCTAAAGCGGGGAACAATGGTTTCCATTCTCACGTTGAAGTTGCCTCCACTTGTGAAAGTAAGCTCTAGGGCTTATTACAGCTTCTACTAATGCACAGTACTCATGGCTGTGTCCAATGTGTGTTGCAGCTGCCAGCATTTGTGCCAAAGAGGATTATATAATTTAACCTTAACCCTACTAATGGGCAAAGGCACCATATTATAGAGAGGTGCTGGCACAGTGGTACCGTCACTGGACTAATAATCCAGAGACCAAGGGTAATGCTCTGGGGACCGTCATGACAGATGGTGAAATTTGAATCTGAAAAAATATGGAATTAAAAGAAAGTCTACTGAAACCATTTCGAATTGTCGTAAAAACCCATCCAATTTATGAATGCCCTGGAGGAAAGGAAATCTGCTATCCTTACCTGGTCTGGTCTACGTGTGCCTCTAAACCCAATGCCACAGTTTATTTATTAGTGTTACAAGTAGGCTTACAGTAACACTGCAATGCAGTTACTGTGAAAATCCCCTAGTCGCCACACACTTGACGCAGACATGGGTGGCACGGTTGTTAGCACTGCTATCTCATAGCACCTGGGATCCGGGTTAGATTCCCAGCTTGGGTCATTCTCTCTGTGGGGTTTGCACATTCTCCCTGTGGCTGCATGGGTTTCCACTGGATACTCCGGTTTCCTCCCACAGTCCAAAGATGTGCGGGTTAGGTGAGTTGGCCATGATAGGTTCTCCCTCAGTGTACCTGAACAGGCGCCGGAGTGCGGCGAATAGGGGATTTTCACAGTAACTTCATTGCAGTCTTAATGTAAGCCTACTTGTGACTAATAAATAAGCTTTACTTTAGAACGCACCTAACCAGCACATCTTTGAACTGTGGGAGGGAACTGGAACACTCGGAGGAAACCCACGCAGACACTGGGAAAAAACTCCACGCAGACAGTGATCCAAATCAGAAATCGAACCCGGGTCCCTGGCACTCCGAGGCAGCACTGCTAGCCACTGCGCCACCATACCTCCCTAAGAATGGGCAATAAATGCTGGCCCATCCAGTGATATCCAGATCCCCTGCACAAATTTTAAAAAAATATTGTTTAACACAGCAAATGTCATCATCATCTCACCTGCAGAAAACTTCCCAAAGAGTATCTGAAGTGGTTTCACAAAAATTAAAAAAAATCCTGTAGAGGATACGGTTAAAGAAACAGCCAGTACTTACCGGAGGTGAATAACATTGTCCTCCCAGCCATGAACAAACGTGATCTTGAAGCTTGAGTCAACAGTTCAGTGAATGTGGTTGCAATGATTTCCTGTTTGTTATCAGTGCTGCTCCAAGGATTGTTGGCTGCCACTTTGCAAGAATGTAACCCACTGTGTGGAAGCACTGACTGCAATATTATATCAACCAGTCAGCTTGCTGAGGTCTGTCAGTACAATGGCACATTTTATTGAAGATATCAGTTTATTTTCTGTAGAAACATCGAACATTATAGCACAGTACAGGCCCATCGACCCTCAATGTTGTGCCGAGCTATGTCCAATCCCAAGATCAAGCTATCCCCTCCCTGTAATTCTGGAGTGCTCCATGTGCCTATCCAATAACCGCTTGAAAGTTCCTAAAGTATCTGACTCCACTATCACATCAGGCAGTGTATTCCACACCCCAACCACTCTGAGTAAAGAATCTACCTGGACATCCCTCCTACATCTCCCAGAGAGGCCTTCCATCAAAGCAAACTAAAAACACGGATGCTGGAATTTTACCACCCTGCCCGCCATGGGAATTGAAGCGGGCGAGAGGTGGACCATAGGAAGGTCCATTGATCTTGGGTGGGATTTTATGATTTCTGGATGAGCGAAGCTGTAAAATCCCACCTGGAGTGTCACATGAGGTAAGCAAGGGACCTTTTTCGCAAGCTCAAGTACTACTCATCAATTAATCTGTTTTTTCAATTATGATGTACTGCCTATAATTATCCCATCCTGATATGTGTAGTCCGAGCTATATTCCTGGAAGATACTGGTTGAATTTTGGCAAAGGGGAGTCGAGTTAAGTCAAGACAATCCTCATTTTATTGAGGCGGTTGGAGATAGCGAGGTGGGCCGGGTTGGCAGTCACCAATTCACTGGTGAGAGGCCCTGCCCTTCACTGATGCTATTGGCATCAAGATGGTGGCCGCCATCATGAGTGAAGTTATGGACGAAGGTCTCGGCTCCCCGGCACAGATTTTTTGGTGTTCGTACTGGGTAACTGAGAGATCTCCTAAAGAGAATGGATGAAGTGGAGGAGTTAGCCAAGAGGGCAGTTTGCTCAATGGGGGCTCATCTTTGTCCCTCGTTAATTTGGCTGATGGTACGTCGTGCATCCTCGTTGCCCTGGGGGGGATGGGGATGGAGAAGAAGTACCCACCTCGTCCCCTGACCGGAACTGGGGATGAATTCCTAGCCTGAGAACTGGCTGCCGTGTTTTCACGATCTCGGTCTGAAGGCCGGGCGTTTGGACTTCGATGGAGCACATTGTATCCAACCTTCAAGGCCTGGGATCGGTCGAAGACTCTGACCGCTGGACTTGCATTGTCTCGTCCTCAGTGTTTATGGAGGTGGGGTGGAGGCAGCCTGACATGTCAGCTCCTTGCCCACCCATCGGGGTCTAGAATGTTCTTTGCCAGGGCTGGGGGATAATGACATGGCGGAGGTGCAGAAGCTTCAGTGAAACTTTGGATGGATCGTGGATATTATTCAATGATCCTGCCATGGTTTGGCCTTTCCAAGCTCAGTGGATGATTTTATTATCCCGCAATTCATTATTAATCCTGAATTTTGTCCCTTTGTGATTACGTTCCTGATTTTGAGATATTGGGGAGGGATTCTCCTGGTTTGCTAGCTCCCAGCGATGGCCCGGAGAATTGGGTTCTGCGCCGGTCCCCGAATCAGTTGCGATTCTCTCAGGCCGCACTGCTGCCCTGATCCAGGCGGGAATCTGATGCATTTTCAAATTCACCACTTCAAATATAATTAGCGGGCCTGAATCCTGATTAAAATAGCCCTCGCTATTCACCCACCGTCCTAGCAGACCCTGCACCGGGTGGACTTTGTACAGGTCCTCAGAAATGAGGACCTGCCATGCTGGGACCTCAAGGGTCGAGGAAGAACCAGCAACCCCTCAGCAACGAGAAGCGTCTGTGCCACCAATACCACACAGGCATGAGATTTATCTGACCCACCCCCCCCCACTCAGGACCCCTCTCCCCTAAGGACTCCACCCTCCTCTCTCAGACTCCGCATTCAGGCCCCGCCACACTCTGAGAACCCCTCCCCCATTCAGCTTCCACCTACCCTCTCAGAGCCCGCACTCAAGTCTCCCTTCAGCCCAAGTGGTTTGCAAAATGAAACCACAGGCTGTCTCTCAATCAGGTTAAGGCTGTCAACATTGTGGTCCCTCAACGTTGCATCAGTAAGGTAATTGAGATGCATTCAAGCATGAAGGGAAATAAAAATAAACACAGGTGGCTGGAGGATGATAGAAATCCATTGAGCTGCACATTGAATTTGTCACAGATCAAAGACTTCAAGTGGAATGGAGAGGGTTTCAACAATTTCAGCTTGCTGGAAAGCCTCAGCAATTTCAAACCGAGGTTGTGTGCATACACTGGGGCTGAGTGCACAGCTGGTCAGACTGTTATCATGTCCTCCACCACCACTTCATCCACAGGTGTAATTGACGTCTCCTCTCTGTCAGAGGACTTCAAAGGGGTCTACTCACTCCTGCAGCTTCTGACCAGGAGAAATGGTAACCTCTGCTGCAGGATGGAGTGCTGCAGTGATTTAAAATCCTGCCAGGTCACTGGAGGGCATGGAGGTTAAACTGAGCTGGTCACTTCAGAATTTGTACAGCTGACAGGCTGGAATGCAGATGTTGATCACAGGTTTGCCTGAAATCACCATGCCAGGGGTGATCTTTGGATCTCCAGGGCTAGAAGGGGCAGTCCAGCCACAACACCCTCCCCACCCCCCCACCAACACACACAAATTTCAATCCATCCAAAACTCTGCTGGTGATATCCTATACCTTGCCTGATCTTCGTGGCTCATCTTCCTCACAACCATGAACTATCAATCATGTCCAAGTCTCTTGCATCTGATCTATAATGCTCAGTCTCCTCCTAATCCACTACTCATGTGGAGCCACCTATTGCCTTGACCCCATTCTCTGTGATTCCCCACTCAACTCATTGACTTCTTGCCACTCCTTCAAAGGCCACGTTGTAATAAATTAAGGATGGCACAGTGGTTAGCACTGCTGTCTCACAGCGCCAGGGACCCAGGTTCAATTCCGGCCTCGGGTCACTGTGTGGAGATTGCACATTCTCTCCATGTCTGCGTAGGTTTCCTCCCACAGTCCAAAGATGTGTGGGTTAGGTGGATTGGTCATGCTAAAGTAACCTCAGGGTCAGGGGCATTAGCAGGGTAAATATGTGGGGTTAAGGGAATAGGGCTTGGTTGGGACTGTGGACGGTGCAGATTCGATGGGCTGAATGGCCTCATCCTGCACTTTAGGGATTGTAGAGAAAGGGCAACTTGATGAGGCTTAAGTAATGAAAGACTTTATTACCTACGAACAAGTAACTATATACACAAAGGAAGTCTGATGGAATAACTATGCAATGTACACGACTGCTCCCTGGCTCCAACTGAGGATCCTCCCTGACCCAGGATACAAGCCCTCACATTTTATTGGCTCAGCTTCCTACCTCAACACTCCATAGGGTCTGGCCTGATCCTGTGACCTTCAGGTAACACCCTCTTAAAGGGACCACACGACCACACACACACACACATATGTAAACCTATATATCCTTAGCCATTCATTCACTCACCTCTTCTATTGTTTCCTATTCTCTGTGAAGCATCTTGGAGCTTTTATTATGTTAGAAGCAACAAACAAATGGAAGCCATTTTGTGGAATTCCAGCTATTGGATAAATGTCACCTTTTGAACTGCCCTGTTTATCTCTGATATTGTTCGAATGTTCCTCATGATGTGTCTCTCGAGTAATTCTGTGAAACCAGCTTGCATGAAACCCATGTTTCTCAATAACCTCCTGTTGAATTTACAAGTGGTTTACGTGAGTCAGTAAGAATTGCCACTCTAATTTATTTACCGGATGTGAATGTGTCAGCTGCACTTCTTATTGTTTTGGTTCTAGTAAGCTTGAATTAAAAAGTCATTCTGAGAGCGGCTGAGTAGTCAACCACGTCCCCTGTTCCAGCAATTTGCATTTATTGAAAATATTTTATTCACTATTGTTCTAGCTGCTATGAAGCCACAGTATTCCAATGGGAACTTGAGATGCCAAGGCAAACAAGACTATGGGCCAAGTGCGGGAACATGGATTAGAATAGTTGGGTGGTTTGTCTTTGACTTGCATAGACCTGACGGGCCGAAGGGCCTCTTTCTGTGCTGTAGATCTCTATGACTCTAAAAACCTGAGCCAATAGCAGACCTGGGTCACCAGGATCTAACCATTGGCCTCCTGTCAGTGAAACACTGAATGACATTCTCCCTATTGCTAAAAATCAGACAGGATTTAACAACATTAACAATGTGAATGTTGTTATTTCTTACACAACTGCAGTAAGTTGTATAATGCATCCAACGCAGAAAAAAAATGGAGAGTCAAGTCACAGACAGAAATGGATGCTGAGACAAAGGATTTGATTTGATTTTGATTCATTATTGTCACATGTGGGCAGCGCGGTGGCACAGTGGTTAGCACTGCTGCCCCACAGCGCCAGGGACCCGGGTTCAATTCTGGCCTTGGGTCACTGTCTGTGTGGAGTTTGCACATTCTCCCCATGTCTACGTAGGTTTCCTCCGGGTGCTCCAGTTTCCTCCCACAGTCCAAAGATGTGCAGGTTAGGTGGATTGGCCATACTAAATTGCCCCTTAGTATCAGGGGGATTAGCAGGGGAAATATGTGGGGTTACAGGAATAGGGCCTGGGTGGGATTGTGGTCAGTGAAGACTTGATGGGCTGAATGGCCTCCTCCTACATTTTAGGGATTGTAGAGAAAGGACGACTCGATGAGGCTTAAGTAACAAAAGGCTGTATTACCAATGAACAAGGCATTATATACACAAAGAGGGTCTGATGGAATAACTATGCGATGTTCACTACTGCTCCCTGGCTCCAACTGAGGATCCAGGATACATGCCCTCACATTTGATTGGTTCAGCTTCCTGCCTCAACACTCCATAGGATCTGGCCTGATCACATGACACTCAAATAATGTCCCCTTAAAGGGGCCACAGTACGCTCCCCACCCCCCCCCACATACACACGCATATACATACATGTAAACCTATATATCCTTAGCCATTCATTCACTCACCTCTTCTATTGTTTCCTATTCTCTGTGAAGCATCTTGGAGCTTTTCCCATGTTAGAAGCAACAAACAAATAGAAGCCATTTTGTGGAATTCCGGCCATTGGGTAAATGTCACCTTTTGAACTGCCCTGTTTATCTCTGATATTGTTCGAATGTTCCTCATGATGTGTCTCTCGAGTAATTCTGTGAAACCAGCTTGTATGAAACTCATGTTTCTCAATAACCTCCTGTTGAATTTACAAGTGGTTTACGTGAGTCAGTAAGAATTGCCACTCTAATTTATTTACCGGATGTGAATGTGTCAGCTGCACTTCTTATTAGCCATTCTAAATTGCCCCTGAGTGTCAGGGATGCTAGCTAGGGCAAATGCATGGGTTTATGGGTGGGATTGTGGTCGGTGCAGACACAATGGGCTGAATGGCCTCCTTCTGCACTGTAGGGTTCTACTATTCTATGTATTTGGATACAGTGAAATGTGTTGTTTCTTGCGCGCTAAACAGGCAAAGCATGCAATTCTAGAGTACATAGTGGAGAAAGAAAGGAGAGAGTGCAGAATGTAGTGTGACAGTCACAGATAGGCTTGTACTCGTTAGAGTTTAGAAGAATGAGGGGAGATCTCATTGAGACATATAAGATGATGAATGGGATGGATAGGATAGAGGTGGAGAGACTCTTCCCGCTCAGAAAGGATAGTAGGACTAGGGGGCACAGCCTCAAGATAAAGGGGGGGCGGTTTAGAACGGAGTTGAGGAGGAACTTCTTCACTCAAAGGGTGGTGAATCTCTGGAATTCTCTGCCCGTTGAAGTGGTGGAGGCTGCCTCGCTAAATATTTTTAAGACGCGGGTTGATGGGTTTTTGATAAGCGAGGGGATTAAGGGTTATGGGGAGAGGGCGGGAAAGTGGAACTGAGCCACGACAGATCAGCCATGATCTTATTGAATGGCGGGGCAGGCTCGAAGGGCTAGTTGGCCTACTTCTGCTCCTATTTCTTATGTTCTTATGTTCTTATGTAGACAGAGAAAGATCAATTTAATATATTGGCAGATCCATTCAAAAGTCTGATGGCAGCATAGAGGAAGCTGTTCTTGAGTCGGCTGATACGTGTCCTCAGACTTTTGTATCTTTTCTCCCAATGGGAGAAGGTAGAAGAGAGAATGTCCGGGGTGCAACGGACTTTGATAATGCTGCTTTTTTTGAGGCAGCAGGAAGTGTAGAAGGAGTCAATGAGTGAGAGGCTGCTTTGTGTGATGGACTGGGCTACATTCACAACTCTGTAGTTTTTTGCAGTGTTGGTCAGAGCAGGAACCACACCAAGCTGTGATACATCCAGAAAGGAAGCTTTCTATATTGCATCTGTAAAAATTGGTGAGAGTCGTCACAGACATGCCAAATTTCCTTAGCCTCCTGAGAAAGTAGAGGTGTTGGTGGGCTTTCTTAACTATAGCATTGGCATGGAGGGACCAGGACAGGTTGTTGATGATCTGGACACCTAGAAATGTAAAGCCCTTGACCATTTCCACTTCACCAAACAAGGACATGACCTCCGCTATGCTTCCTGAACTCGATGACTTTCTCCTTCATTTTACTGATATTTGAGGGAGAGATTATTGTCATCGCACCATTTCATTAGATTCTCTATCTCTTTCATGTACTCCACCTCATCATGGTTTGAGAAAAAAAGAGATTTTAGGATCAAGACCAGTCAGAGATAGGATTTATAAAGGGCCTCAGAAGTAAGAGATGGAGATGTTTCAGCTTTAGGGAAGTGCGGGCCTAGCTGATGGAATGGCCGGTATATGAAGAGGGTTGAGGGATGCACAAAGGGTTAAAGTTACAGAGGATGACTGAGCTCAAGAAGGGGGAGTTTAGCTGGAAGAGGATACTGAGATGGGTAGGAAGTGGGCCATGAGCAGATGTACTGTGACGATCAGAATTTTGAAGATGTAGCTCAACAAATTAATTGGCGGAGAATTGTACAGAGGTGATGCAGGTCTCAGTTGCTAGCTGGAGAACCTGTGCTGCCTCCTCCTGGGAAGGTCCAGTATATTACAGAACTTTCCCCCTGTGCTGAGCGACTGCATGGAGAAATACACTCACCAGAGGCCCAGGATCATGGAGCCATCCAAGCCAGAGGTAAGTAACAGCAGGAGGGGTTTCATGGAATGGTGGTGTTGCTGAGAGTTGGGCTGTTGGGAACAAGTGTGATTGCTCTCAACTGGCATCCGCATCCCCTGTTTTCCCAGTGCTAGGTGTCTCTGACTGATGGATTCCCAACATCTGGGAGACTAGAAGCAACCCACAAAAACAGCTTCATCCCTGCTGCCATGTGAATTTTGAATAGACCTACCATATATTAAGTTGATCTTTTTCTACACCCTCACTATGTAACATTCTGCACTCTCTCTTTTCCTTCTCTATAAACGGTATGCTTTGGCTGTATAACGCACAAGGAACAATATTTTTCACTGTATGCTAATACATGAGACAATAAATCAAACTACAGGTTTGCATGTCAAATTTCCTAGATGGCGATAATGCCCCACTGGATTCATGCCAGCAGAGGTGGGTATGAATAACAATCAGGGACCAAGGCATTTAGGCACAGGACCTGGAGGGGGAGAATGGCATTAATCGCCTGCTTAAAGACCTCAGTTGGCAGTGGGACAGAAAGATCATCTACAGGCCTATCCTCCATGGACCCAATCAAGGTGGAAGGCGCAAGCTTTGTTCTTCTCACATCCTGCTTCCAGTGTCGGCATTGCCTTCCGGATGCAGAGAACCTCAGACAACAGTGAGCTGCCAACTGCAAGTTATAGTCAATCTCACCTGCGTGAGCCTATGACTATGGAATGGTAAGGGAAGCGGTGGTCTTGGCAGTGAAGCCCAGACAGGTTCCAACATGAACTTCAAGGCTGTCTGCTTGTCTAATCTTTCAGTGAAATTCAGAGCCAGGGAAGAGGAAGGCAAAACCACATTGGACTTGGCTCGGCTAACTAATTAAAAACAAACCCTATACTGGACTGGAAAAACTTCCTCTAATATTTTGTTTAAGAAACATAGGAGCGCTGTTGTTTTCAGGGCAGCTTTAACAGTGATTTGTTTGTGGTTTCTTTTACGAGATAATGGGCAAATTTAAGGGAATGCGCAAAAAGCAGAAAGGCTGGTGATAGGCAATGCTTTAACATTCGTTATGCTATTATGCAGGAGGACAGTGCTTCAACACAGAGTGAGCAGTTTCTGGACATCAATTACAAACCCCTCCAACACTCCACTGAGTCAAAGTGCAGCTGTCCTGCTGAATGAGTCAGAGATTCAGAGGGAACGAACATGTGCGTTTACTTATGTAGTTCATCATTATTTGTGCATTTAACCTAAACAGCGGAGAATTCAGGTTCAGCTATTTTGAACGTCTGCTATTTAGTTTTTTTCCCCGATTCCCAGAAAAGTTGCTCCCCGTCGCGAGATGAAATGCCTTTGCTTCGCTGTCCGATTGTATTAGTTTTGGCTGGCGGTGGTGCTTTCGGAGTGGGAAATCTCCTGGAGACACAGAAATCAAATGTGGCCTGAATGGAATTCTTCGTCTGTGTAAACAGGAAGATAATCCTGGCACAACCCGGCTTGTTTTTTTTTGGAGTCCGGGAGGAAAAGGGAGTTGAACCATGATTCACGGGTTCTGTGTTAGCACAGTCCTTACAAAAAGCCACTTACCTTTTAAAGAGTGGGAACTGTAGATCAGACGTTCGCCGTTCTCTCCAAAATTTTTTTTTCCCAAAAGCTAAAGCTTGAATATATATTTGGTCTGGCAAGCTCTTGTTATGATATGGAGATGCTGGGCGTTGGACTGGGGGTAAACACAGTAAGAAGTCTCATAACATCAGGTTAAAGTCCAACAGGTTTATTTGATAGTAAACCCACAAGCTTTCGGGGTTTGCCCCTTCCACTCTCCACTCACCTGACGAAGGGGCAAACCCCAAAAGCTAGTGGTGTTTACTATCAAATAAACTGGTTGGACTTTAACATGGTGTTGTGAGACGTCTTACCAAGCTTTTAATTCACAGGTTTTAAGTCAGTCCGCCTTGTTGTCCAACGAGGGGCATACACGCGATGGGTCGTACAAGGGCTGCTCTTGGATGTTCAAGAGTAGCCTAGTGCTTCATGACGTTAGTGTGTGCTTAAACTGGACCAGATGCTGGGCAAGACGACAGCTCAGTGACTATCACTGTTTGCTGTGCAGATACATGGATTTGGGCTGGTGTCTGTGGGAGTTTGCGCATTCTCCCCGTGCTTGCGTGGGTTTTCTCCGGGTGCTCCGGTTTCCTCCCACACCCCAAAGATGTGCTATTAGGCTGATTGGAGGTAATAAATTGTCCCTAAATTAGTTTCCCTCAATGTGGATTGCCATAAGCATAGATAAGGGTCATGGGTGGAGGGGGGACTGGTAATGTTAAAATGGCGGTGTGGGCTCGTTGGACCAAGAGCAGCTGAAATATTATCCCTGTTCCCCCAGCCCATGATGGGACACTCAGAATCATCCATCTAAGATAGGGCTGGATTCAGTGATGATGATGCTATTGAATGTTAAGACGACGTGGTCAGATTCCACTGTTGGAAATGGTCATTGCCTAATACTCCATAGGATCATAGAATCTCTACAGTGCAGACGGAGGCCATTCAGCCCATCGAGACTGCACCGACCACAATCCCACACAGTAACTTCACTGCATTGTAAAACAACCTGTGACACTAATAAATAAATAAACTTAAATGTAAAATTCAGGCTCTATTCCCATAACCTCACATATTTACCCTGCTAATCCCCCTGACACTAGGGTCAATTTAGCATAACCAATCAACTTAATCCACACACCTTTGGACTGTGGGAGGAAACTGGAGCACCCGGAGGAAACCCATGCAGACACAGGGAGAACTTGTACCTGGAATTGTATCGGGTTCTTGACACTGTGAAACAGCAATGTTAACCACTGTGCCACCCTTGCCTGGTTCAAATCTAACCAGCCCAAGCGCAACTATTTTTGCGGGTCATGTCTGCGGGTATGAACTACTTCATTGACTGAGGAGTTCCAAACGGTAAAGAACCTTGTGCAATCTTTAGCGAACATCCCCATTTCTGACCCAATGCTGGAGGGAAGGTCATTGATGAAGCAGCTGAAGATGATTGGAGATAGGACACTACCCTGAGGAGCAGCCAGAATGTCTGTATACGAGTCAATCCAGCCAGCAGTTTCTCCTGTGATTCCCACTGACACAGTAAGAAGTCTCACAACACCAGGTTAAAGTCCAACAGGTTTATTTGATAGCAAATAGGCCCTGTTTGTGATCAGAACTCTCCACTCACCAGACAAAGGGGCAAAGCCCTGAAAGCTAGTGGCTTTTGCTACCGAATAAACCTGTTGGACTTTGACCTGGTGTTGTGAGACCTCTTACTGTGTTCATTCCAGTCCAACGCCGGCATCTCCACATCATGATCCCCATTGACTCCAGTTTTGCCAGGGCTCCTTGATGCCATACTTAACAAATGATCACTCGATGTCAAGGGCAGTCACTCTCACCTCTGAAATTCAGTCCTTTTATCCATATTTGAACCAAGGTTGTAATGAGGTCAGGAGTTGAGTGACCCTGGTGGGGCTCTAACTGTGGGCAGATTATTGCTAAGCAGTGCTACTTGGTATCATAGAATCCCTACAGTGCAGAAGGAGGCCATTTAGCCCATCGAGCCTGCATCGAGAACAATCCCAACCAAACACCCATATCCTCACATATTCATCCTACTAGTCCCCCTGACACTAAGGAGCAATTTATCATGGCCAATCAATCTAACCTGCATATTTTTGGAATGTGGGAGGAGGCCGGAGCACCAGGAGAAACCCACGCAGACACGGGGGGGAGAATGTGCAAACTCCACACAGTCACCCAAGGCCGGAATTGAACCTGGGTCCCTGGCACTATGAGGCAGCGATGCTAAACATTGTGCCACCATCCTATCCCTATCAGTGACCACCTTTTCCATCAGCTCTGGCGAAGGGTCATCCAAGACTTGAAATGTTGGCTCTATTCTCTCTCCACAGATGCTGCCAGACCTGCTGAGATTTTCCAGCAGTTTTCTGTTCCTGTTTCAGAATCCGGAATCTGCAGTATTTTGCTTTTGACCCTTTCCATCACTTTTCTGTTGATGGATTTGATCTGTCCTGTTTTTTTGTAGGCAGGGTATATAACTTGGACAACTTTTTACATTGCTGGGTAGGTTCCAGTGTTGCTGGCACAGCTTGGCTATGGGCACAGTTAGTTCTGGAGCACATGTCTCTCTCCTCAACACCCCCTTGGCTTCTATGTTTGAACCCGTGTCCTCTGGGTTGCTGATCCCCCTGCCAGTGGAACCAATTCCTCCCCAACCACTTTACCGAAACCCCTCACCATTAAAATGGTGCGACTGTTACAACTTTACCCAAGGACAGGAGATCCACCTCATCTTTGGTGTGGTGGAACCAGGGGAATCACATAAACCCAACACTATGGACTAGGCAGGGTAGGTGCAGGGAGGATGTTCCCAATGGTGGGGGGGGGGGGCCACAGTCTGAGGATTTGGGGTAGATCATTTAGGATGGAGATGAGGAGACATTTCTTCACCCAAAGAGCGGTGAGCTTGTGGAATTCATTACCACAGGAAGTAGTTGATGCCAAAACATTGAATGTACTCAAGAGGCAGTCGGATATCGCACCTGGGGCGAATGGGATCAAAGGTTATTGAGGAGAAAGCAGGATTAGGCTATTGAGTTGGACGATCAGCCATGATTGTATTGAATGGCGGAACAGGATTGAAGGGCCGAATGGGCTCCTCCTGCTCCTGTCTTCTATGTTTCTGTGTTTCTATTGCTGTCAAAAGCTTTTGATTCCAGATTTGTTTCATTAATTGAATTTAAATTCCTCAGCTGCTGGAACGGGATTTGTACGCGTGCCTTTGGATCATAATCCAGGCCTCTGGAGAACCAGCGTAATAACAGGGCCACGATGTTTGTTGTGATAGATTGTTGCCAATCACCAATGGAATAGGCCCAAACTTACTGCAAACACAGAAGGAAAAGACAACATTACAAAGGGGGCGATTGCAATGTGGAATTCTATTGTAGTGGTATTGTCACTGGGCCAGTAATCCAGAAACCCAGGATCTGCTCTGGGGATCCAGGTTTGAATCCCATCACAGCATGAAGGTAATAAAAGTCTGGAATTAAGAATCTACAGATAACATCCCAAATGATCAAAAGCTTCAGGTTTTTAGGTGTCCAGATCACGAACAACCTGGTCCCCCCATGCTAACACTATAGTTAAGAAAGCCCACCAATGCCTCTATTTTCTCAGAAGACTAAGGAAATTTGGCATGTCAACTATGACTCTCACCAACCTTTACATATGCACCATAGAAAACATTCTTTCTGGTTGTATCACAGCTTGGTATGGGCTCCTGCTCTGCCCAAGACCACAAGGAACTACAAAAGGTCATGAATGCAGCCCAATCCATCATGCAAATCAGCCTCCCATCCATTAACTCTGTCTACACTTCCTGCTGCCTCTGCAAAGCAGCCAGAATCCCACGCACACCAGACATTCTCTCTTCCACCTTCTTCCTACAGGAAAAAGATACAAAAGTCAGAGGTCATATACCAACTAATTCAAGAACAGCTTCTTCTCTGCAGCTGTCAGACTTTTGAATGGACCTACCTTGCATTAAGTTACTCTCTAGCCAAGACTGTAAGACTACATTCTGCAATCTTTTCTTCTCTATGAACGGTATGTTTTGTCTGCATAGCGCGCACGAAATAATACTTTTCACTGTATACTGTAGACATGTGACAATAATAAATCAAATCAAAGATGACCTTGAAACTATTGTTGATTATTGTAAAAACCCATCTGGTTCACTAATGTCCTTTAGGGAAGGAAATCTGCCATCCTTACCTGGTCTGGCCTACATGTGACTCCAGACCCATAACAATGTGGTTGACTGTTAAAATGTCACTCAGTCCGAGGGCTATTAGGGATGGGCAACAAATGCTGGCCTTGCCAGCGATGCCCACATCCCATGGAAGAATAAAGAAAAATTTATTGTTGAAACAGTGTCCACAAATACTTAGTTGCTGCACTGGGAAACTGATGGAGGAATATTGATTCAGTTCCCTAGCATCTGGAGGACAGCATGGGAGAGATGTGGCTTGGGGGCAGAGAGAGGTGTGTCAGCATCACGAAATCTTGCCCATCTGGTTTTTATAAACTTGTTTTGGACTATCTTGCTAGTATTGAGTTATTTGTTAGGATTGCCCAATAAAATAACGTGTATAAAAAAAATTTAGTTGCTTGGAAAGGACAAAGGGAAGTGGCTGGATACAGCTGTGGACCACAGAGGGAGGTGGCTGGATACAGCTGTGGACCACAGAAGGAGGTGGCTGGATACAGCTGTGGATCACAGAGGGAGGTGGCTGGATACAGCTGTGGACCACAGAGGGAGGTAGCTGGATACAGCTGTGGACCACAGAGGGAAGTGGCTGGATACAGCTGTGGACCGCAGAGGGAGGCGGCTGGATACAGCTGTGGACCACAGAGGGAGGTGGCTGGATACAGCTGTGGACCACAGAGGGAGGTGGCTGGATACAGCTGTGGACCACAGAGGGAGGTGGCTGGATACAGCTGTGGACCACAGAGGGAGGTGGCTGGATACAGCTGTGGGCCACAGAAGGAGGTAGCTGGATACAGCTGTGGGCCACAGAGGGAGGTGGCTGGATACAGCTGTGGACTACAGAGGGAGGTGGCTGGATACAGCTGTGCAGCGCAGAGGGAGGTGGCTGGATACAGCTGTGGACCACAGAGGGAGGTGGCTGGATACAGCTGTGGGCCACAGAGGGAGGTAGCTGGATACAGCTGTGGACCACAGAGGGAGGTAGCTGGATACAGCTGTGGACCACAGAGGGAGGTGGCTGGATACAGCTGTGGGCCACAGAGGGAGGTGGCTGGATACAGCTGTGGGCCACAGAGGGAGGTGGCTGGATACAGCTGTGGGCCACAGAGGGAGGTAGCTGGATACAGCTGTGGGCCACAGAGGGAGGTGGCTGGATACAGCTGTGGGCCACAGAGGGAGGTAGCTGGATACAGCTGTGCAGCGCAGAGGGAGGTGGCTGGTTACAGCTGTGGACCACAGAGGGAGGTGGCTGGATACAGCTGTGGGCCACAGAAGGAGGTAGCTGGATACAGCTGTGGGCCACAGAGGGAGGTGGCTGGATACAGCTGTGCAGCGCAGAGGGAGGTGGCTGGATACAGCTGTGCAGCGCAGAGGGAGGTGGCTGGATACAGCTGTGGACCACAGAGGGAGGTGGCTGGATACAGCTGTGGGCCACAGAGGGAGGTAGCTGGATACAGCTGTGGACCACAGAGGGAGGTAGCTGGATACAGCTGTGGACCACAGAGGGAGGTGGCTGGATACAGCTGTGGGCCACAGAGGGAGGTGGCTGGATACAGCTGTGGGCCACAGAGGGAGGTAGCTGGATACAGCTGTGGGCCACAGAGGGAGGTGGCTGGATACAGCTGTGGGCCACAGAGGGAGGTAGCTGGATACAGCTGTGGGCCACAGAGGGAGGTGGCTGGATACAGCTGTGGGCCACAGAGGGAGGTGGCTGGATACAGCTGTGGGCCACAGAGGGAGGTAGCTGGATACAGCTGTGGACCACAGAGGGAGGTGGCTGGATACAGCTGTGGACCACAGAGGGAGGTGGCTGGATACAGCTGTGGACCACAGAGGGAGGTGGCTGGATACAGCTGTGGGCCACAGAGGGAGGTGGCTGGATACAGCTGTGGGCCACAGAGGGAGGTGGCTGGATACAGCTGTGGACCACAGAGGGAGGTGGCTGGATACAGCTGTTTGGCACAAACCAACTGTGCCAAGTCACTTGCTTCTGTGCTGTATGTTCCACCTAATGATTCAAAACACCTTCTCTTTACTGTGACTATTTAAAGCCAAGAATGCCTTAATAAGGACCCCGTGATGTGCCATTTCTCCTGTTTTTTAAATATTTTGCTCTTGATCTTAGCTTGAGGCTTTGGAGGTGATCCATTTTGAAAGTGGTCCATTATTAGATTTCTTGCGGAGTTTTGAATGCCCGCAGGGAGAATGTGATATGAATGAGCAGCAGTCTTCACGGTAAAACACTCAACTTGACAATTAGCTCTGAGTAATGAATCCTGTTCGGAAGCTGTAGATTAGGTGGCGCCACAGTGGTTAGCGCTGCTGCCTCACAATGCCAGGGACCCGGGTTCAATTCCGGCCTCGGGTCACTGTCGGTGTGGAGTTTGCACATTCTCCCTGTGTCTGCGTGGGTTTCCTCTGGCTGCTCCGGTTTCCTCCCACAGTCCAAAGATGTGTGGATTAAGTTGATTGGCCATGCTAAATTGACCCTAGTGTCAGGAGGATTGGTGGGGTGTATGTGTGTTGCAGGAGTAGGGCCTGGGTGGGATTGTGGACTGTGCGGACTGAATGGCCTCCTTCTGCACTGTCAGGATTCTACAATCTGTCAAGTCTGCTTCATTGTATCTGTCACTTGGCTCCCTTGAGTCTTGAAGCTTAAGAGGAGAGCATTCAGATAATCTAGAAGCTTTATAAGATGCATTCTTTTGCCTTGTACAGTGACATTTATGGCCTCTTTGAATAGAGTGATTAAAATGCTGGTTTGGCAACCCAGAGGTTGTGAGTTCAAATCCCATTGCGGGAGACTGAATTCAGCTAATCTTCTGTGCACAGGCACCAGGAGTAATGGCCATCCAATCCAATTCCAATTCTCTTCACTCACCCAGTGGCTAACTAAGGCAGTCTTTAAACTGTTTCTGTCACGGGTTCTTCCTAGAACAGGTCGCGAGCCTGTCACCAAAGGCTTATAGCTTGAGAGGCTCCACTCCACGTCAAACATAGCTGACCAGGAGTCTCCCCCACTCTTACCGCCAGCCATTGGTGTGTTTGGAAGGGTTTGCAGGTTGACAATCTGGCAGATATTTGTAAAACCCCTTACAATGCAATTCTAATCGACATTGTGAAGTTGATCCTTAATGTCCTCTATCGAAGTCTAACAAACCACTCAACTGCACATTTAATCATTATCCACACAATAAATTACATGGTCTTGCCAGCACGCCCAAGTTTAAAAGGAATCTGACAATTTAAGTTTATTTTATTGGTGTCACAAGAAGGCTAACATTAGCGCTGCAATGAAGTTACTGTGAAAATCCCCAAGTCACCTGTTTGGGTACACCGAAGGAGAATTTAGCATGGCCAATGCACCCAACCAGCATGTCTTTCAGACTGTGGGAGGAAAACAGAGCACTGGAGAAAACCCACACAGACATGGGGAGAATGTGCAAACTCCACACAGGCAGTGACCCAAGCAGGAATCAAACCCAGGTCCTTGGTGCTGTGAGGCAGCAGTGTTAACAACTGTGCCACCGTGCCATCCTTGAATAATTACTGACTGGACACTGTTAACACGTTATAACCTTAAAGAAATTCCAGTCAATTTGTGTGTCTGGGTTTTGGAATCCTGGACTCAGGAGGCTGTAGTGTAGCGGAAATTTCATGGCAGCAATTACATCCAGATTCCTTAGAGTTTTTCTGAATGGAATGTCTCAGGTTAAGACTGGGACTTGATGAATTCATCATAGCACTGGGCCAGACCAGGTAGTCTTAGAGATTATGGAACAGGTTCTCTTGTGGGTGACTGGTGGGGTGACCATAATGGGTGACCTGTTGCTTGTACATCTGGAGGGCCGAATACCCACCAATACACCATGCCAACTACTCACCAATACCTCATGCCAAATACCCACCAATATCTCATGCCAAATACCCACCAATACTTCATGCCAAGTACCCAAGTATCTATTCCCTAACTTTCACTTACCCACCTTTGAACAATCCCACTTGAGTCCTCAGCAAATTCTCAGCATTGAAATGTTCGATTGACCCACTAACCATTGACTCTGACAATTTCCAAGGTTTGGCGGACTACATTTGGCTTGGTTTGACAATAATCAAGTCAACTCCGGATAGAAAATTCATACCTTTTATTTTTTTACGACGTTGTCGACGGGCTAGTTTTCCTTAAGGTGGGCAGGCATCTGTGGTCCCGCACACCCAGGCAAGCTAGACCTTTTATTCTACTTTTTCCAAACATTTATCCCAGTTTGTGGGCGGGCTTCCAGAGCATTAGCCTATTAAGAACATAAGAACATAAGAAATAGGAGCAGGAGTAGGCCATCCAGCCCTTCGAGCCTGCCCCGCTATTCAATAAGATCATGGCTGATCTGTCGTGGATCAGTTCCACATTCCCGCCCTCTCCCCATAACCCTTAATCCCCTCGCTTATCAAAAACCCATCAACCCGCATCTTAAAAATATTTAGCGAGGCAGCCTCCACCACTTCAACGGGCAGAGAATTCCAGAGATTCACCACCCTTTGAGTGAAGAAGTTCCTCCTCAACTCCGTTCTAAACCTTTATCTTGAGGCTGTGCCCCCTAGTCCTACTGTCCTTTCTGAGCGGGAAGAGCCTCTCCACCTCTATCCTATCCATCCCATTCATCATCTTATACGTCTCAATGAGATCTCCCCTCATTCTTCTAAACTCTAACGAGTACAAGCCTAGTTTATTCAGCCTCTCCTCATAGCTCAACCCCCTCAACTCCGGTATCAGCCTAGTGAACCTCCTCTGCACTCCCTCCAAGGCCAAAATATCCTTGCGTAAGTGTGGCGACCAAAATTGCACACAGTACTCCAGCTGCAGCCTCACCAATGCCCTATACAGCTGCAGCAAGACCTCCCTACTTTTATATTCAATCCCCCTCGCTATGAAGGCCAGCATCCCATTCACCTTCCTGACCACCTGCAGGCTGGGTTTTTGCGACTCATGCACAAGGACCCCGAGGTCCCTCTGCACCGTCGCATGCTGCAGTTTTTCACAGTTTTTACAACAGGTCCCTGACTCTTTTACACCAATAGAGGTTGGTATAGCTGCATGCACAGTTCATGATGTTCTGAAAACCAATCAAATCTGTACACACTTTTATCGCAACAAATCCCTACATGACAGTTAAAATACTTGGTACCAGGTACAGCTAGATTACAAAGTGTGATTAGTTGCACTTCTGTATATGTGCAGATCAGCATGTTCACAGCATGAGAGTACAAAACTATACATAAACCTCATGGCTTTTATATTCTCAACTCCTTAGGAAGAAATTCCAGGTTTCCACTACCCTCTGTGAAAAGGTGCTTCCTGGTATCATTTGATCCGTAAAATGCCATGAACTGATGCAGAAAATGATTGAGCAGGCTATTGGAATAGGCCTTTATATCTAGAGAACTAGAATGTAAGGATGCAGAAGCTATGCTCCAACTGTACAAAACCCTGATTAGACCCCACTTGCAGTATTGTGAGCAGATCTAAGCATCGCATCCTAGGAAGGATATGTTGGCCTTAGAGGAAGTGCAGCATAAGTTTACAAGAATGATACTTAGGATGGCACAGTGGCACAGTCGCTAGCGCTAGGGACCCAGGCTCAATTCTGGCCTCGGGTCACTGTCTGCATGGAGCTTGCACATTCTCCCAATGTCTGCATGGGTTTGCCCTGGGTCCTCTGGTTTCCCCCCACAGTCCAGAGATGTGCGGTTGATTGGCCATGCTAGCGTCAGGGAGATTAGCAGAGTAAATGTGTGGGGTTACGGGAATAGGGCCTGCGTGGGATTGTGGTCGGTGCAGACTCAATGGGCCAAATGGCATCCTTCTGCACTGTAGGGATTCTATGAATTATGAGGAGAGATAATACAAATTAGACCACTTCTCTGGAATCTAGAGGTTTGAGGGGTGATCTGATCAAAGTCTTCAATATACTAACAGGAAAATACAAGGTAGATAAAGATCAACTATTTTCACTGGTTGGAGATTATAGAAATAGCGTGCATAGTCTAAAATTAGGGCCAGAAGAAATATTAGGAAGCACTTCTGCACACAAAGAGTGGTAGAGGTTTGGAACTCACTCCTACAAATGACAGTTGATGTTCAATCAGTTGTTAATTTTAAATCTGAGGGAGATCAATTTTTGTTAGGCAAAGTAATTAAGGAACCTGGAGTTAGGCCATAGATCAACCATGATGTGATTGGATAGTGGAACAGGCTCGAGGGGCTGAATGGCCTACTTCTGTTCTTATATTGCTATTGTGGAATGACCTGGCTTACATTTTAAGATTGGCGTTGGTTTGTTGTGGATTCCATCATGGAATTGGCGTGAACCCAGGCAAAAATGCTCAATGTTTCTGGAGGCTACTCAAAATCATTGGTCTGATTTGGGCCGGACTCCAGACAGAGTGTCTCATCATTAGTGGAACACAGCACTCCGTGTGTAGCAGCTCAATCCCAGGCTTCTCAGCTTGGTCTAGGAGAGGCAGTGGTACAGTGGTATTGTCACTGGACTAGTAATCCAGAGACCCAGGGTAATGCTTTGGGGTCCTGAGTTCCGAATCCCACCACAGCAGATGGTGAAAATTGAATTCAATAAAAATCTGGAATGAAAAGTCTACTGATGACCATGAAACCATCGCTAAGGGGAGGCAATGGCCTAATTATATCATTGCTAGACTATTAATCCAGAAACTCAACTAATGATCTGGGTTCGAATCCCACCACAGCAGATGGTGGAATTTGAATTCAATAAAAAAGAATCTGGAATTAAGAATCCACTGATGAACGTGGAACCATTGTCAATTGTCGTAAAAACCCACCTGGTTCACTGTGTCCTTTAGGGAAGAAAGTCTGTTGTCCTTACCTGATCTGGTCTACCTGTGACTCCAGATCCATAACAATATGGTTGACTCTTAAATACCCTCTGAAATGGCCTAGTAAACCACTTAGTTCAAGGGCAATAAATGCTGGCCCAGCAAGTGACACCCACCCCACATAAATAAAACAAAATCTCCGCCTGAAATCTAAAAAGTTCATTTATTAGTACAAGTAAGGCTTGCATTAGCACTGTGAAATTTCCCTAGTTGCTACACTCCCAACACCTGTTTGGGTCAATGCACCTAACCAGCACATCTTTCAGACGGTGGAAGAAAACAGGAGCATCTGGAGGAAACCCATGCAGACACAGGGAGAATGTGCAAACTCCAGACAGACAGTGATCCAAACCAGGAATTGAACCTAGGTCCCTGGCACTGTGAGGCAGTAGTGCTAACCACTGTGCCAACATGCCGCCCAGGCTCCCTTTTGTAATTTATATTTAGCTTTAAGGGTTGATTCACCATTCCTGACCCCCCACCCCCACCACCCCCCTCAACTCCCCCACCTCACTTCCCTTCTACCTCTCTTTGGGGGGCAGAGGTCACAGGTCACAGAATGAGGGCAACATTGAGCTCTGAGCAACCTGCATACTCTGTGATTGCAGAGTCCCCATTGGGATATAACATTAACCATGGACATTTGCTTCATTCGAAGGAATGCTTTCAGCTTTATGCCTGGGATCACTTTCAGCTCACCCTCTGATTGAAACAGATGAATAGATTTTCTCTAAATAATTCAGTAAACAACCTTTCACAGAAATATTACTTGCAATAATAGTAGAAAACGTATCTATCGAAATACAGAAGAAATGTAACTTGAAAAAGATGCGACGTTTCAGAAGTTGCCTTATTTCCTTATTTATGGGTTAGCACTGCTGTCTCACAGTGCCAGGGACCTGGGATCGATTCCCGGCTCGGGTCACTGTTTGTGTGGAGTTTGCACATTCTCCCCGTATCTGCGTGGGCTTCCTCCGGGCACTCCAGTTTCCTCCCACAGCCCAAAGATGTGCAAGTTACGTACATTGGCCATGCTAAATTGCCCCTTGGTGTCCCAGGCTGCATAAATTAGTGGGATTAATGGGGTAAATATGTGGGGTTGTGGGCCTAGGTGGGATTGTTGTCCATTGGTGCAGGCCTGATGGATTGAATGGCCTCCTTCTGCACTTTAGAGGTTCTATGATTCTCTAAACCTCAGGAGAGATTGGCAATATGTATAAATGATCAGAAATGCCGATGAATTGGAATTCATAGAATTTCCCCTCAGCTACATGACATGGGCATAGATACACAAGGCAATGTTTAAAATGTTTGTGCTTCTTGATAATGGCGCCCTCTTGTGTCAATGGCTCTGATTTCTGCTTCATGCATTCTGATCATTCCCTCACAATGATGTGTGAACGCCCCATGTGTGTGGAACTGAGTTTGTTATATTATTATGGTATTCCAAGATGATTTAAGTATTAAATTGTCATGTGTAGTTATAAGAACTTCAAGTTTCTAGGTATCCAGATCACTAACAACCTGTCCTGGTCCCTCCACTCTGACACTATAGTTAAGAAAACCCACCAACGCCTCTACTTTCTCGGGAGGTTAGGGAAATTCAACATTTTTGCTACAACTCACATCAAGTTTTACAGATGCACCATAGAAAGCATCCTTTCCAGATGTATCACAGCTCGGTATGGTTCCTGCTCTGACTAAGACCACAAGAAACTACAAAAGGTCATGAATGTAGCCCAGTTCATCACGCAAACCAGCCTCCCATCCATTGACTCTGTCTACACTTCCTACTGCCTTGGAAAAGCAACTAGCATAGATAAGGTCCCCATGCACCCCAGATATTCTCTTTTCTACCTTCTTCCATCGGTAAAAAGATACAAAAATCTGAGGTCACTTACCAACTGACTCAAGAACAGCTGCTGTCAGACTTTTGAATGGACCTGCCTTGCACTAAGTTGATCTTTCTCTACACCCTAGCTATGACTGTAACACTACATTCCACATCTTCTCCTTGCCTTCTCCTCTTTGTACTCTATGAACGGTATGCTTTGTCTGTATAGCTCGCAAGAAACAATACTTTTCATGCATACATGAAATCAAATTACATCTAGAGTCTTCTTCTTAGACTGTCCCTCAAGATTGAGGGTGACCTGCTTCTGGTTTGATGGGTTCTGAGATGGCTGATATGTGAAATATGCAGATCTGCAGACTCTGCCACTTGCAGGTTTGGTGGTGCTTGAAGGTCTGGGAGGATAAGGGGTTTGAAGGTGTGTGCGCTCTATCCCACACCTAGACTTCACCTCTCTGTGCTCCCAGTGAAGGGTGTTTGCCACCTTCCCAAATAAACCTTCTCCATTTTGGTTGAGCACAAAGCAGGGAATCCCATGAGCTGCCAGGGATGTTTGATTCCTTCAGGGGTGTTTTGAGGACATCCCAAAGTGTTTCCATTGCACATCACTCATGTTTGCATTGCATCAGCGTACCAAAGCCACAAAGTATTGTTCCACCCCACTGGCGAGGAATACCTCCATTGTCAAGTCCAGTATCCGCACAAAATAGTGTGATTAGACTTAGAATCCTACAGTACAGAAATAGGCCACTTGGCCTATCGAGTCCACACAGACCACAATCCCACCCAGGCCCTACCCCCATATCACCACATATTTACCTGCCAATCCCCCTAACCTATGCATCTCAGGACACTAAGGGCAATTTTAGCATGGCCAATCAACCTAACCCGCACATCTTTGGACTGTGGGAGGAAACCCACACAGACACGAGGAGAATGTGCAAACTCCACACAGACAGTGACCCAAGCTGGGAATCGAACCCATGTCCCTGGAGCTGTGAAGCAGTAGTGCTAACCACCGTGCTACCGTGCCACCCGGTACTTTGAACTTCTGGGATCCACGTAATAAAACATGGTGGCAGCCGGTGTTTGTGAATAAAACCCAAACATGATTAACCAAAATAAATACAGCTAGGTAGTACAAGATGATAAGAGGGATTGACAAGGTAGACATGGAGAGGATGTTTCCTCCTCATTGGTCATGGATTCCCTACAGTGCGGAAGGAGGCCATTCGGCCCATCGCGTTCGCACTGACAACAATACCTCCCTGAGCCATATGCCCACAAACCCACACATTTACCCCACTAATCTCTCTAACCTACACATCCCGGAATACTAAGGGGCAATTTAGCATGGCCAAAGCACCTAACCCACGCATCTTTGTGGAAGGAAACCAGAGCACTAGGAGGAAACGCACGCAGACATGGGGAGAATGTGCAAACTCCACACAGACAGTTCCCAAGCTAGGAATCAAACCCAGGTCTCTGAGCTGTGGGGCAATCTAGAACAAGAGGTCATAGTTTTAGGATAAGTGGGTGACAGATTTAACACAGAGATGAGGAGAAATTATTTCTCTCAAGGGATCATGTGGAATTCACTAACCCAGAACGCGATGGATGCCAGGACTTTGAGTAAATTGAAGGAAGAGGTGGTCAGATGTTTACTCCTGCTCCTATTTCTTATGTTCTTATGTTCTTATGTTATGTTTGAAGGCTTATGGAGAACGGGCAGGTAAATGGAGTTGAGGCTGAAATGAGGTCAGCCATGGTTGTATCGAATGGCGGAGCAGGTTTGAGCGGCTAAATTGCCAATTCCTGCTTCTAGTTCTTATGATTCTTATGTTCTTATGAATTTGATTGAGAAAAATCAACCCAAATTAGTACCAGAGTGAGGGAAAAAGCTGAGTGAATTGTGCAAAAACAAATGAACAAGGAAAAGTACAGCACAGGAGCAGGCTCTTCAGCCCTCCAAGTCTGTGCTGATCATGATGCCCTTATCAAACTAAAAAAAAACCTTTTGCCCTTTCTCGGACCACATCCCTCTATTCCCCTGCTATTTGTACCCATCCAGATGCCTCTTAAATGTTGCAAATGTGCCTGCTTCCACCACTTCCTCAGGCAGCGCATTCCAGGCACAAATTGGTTATGGTTATAGCAAATGAGTGCACTGTTCTAATTTGTAATGAATTGGGAGGCTAATGATGTGGTAGAGGCATTTAAGAAGTTTAAACAAAAGGAAAGACTGACATTCATGGTTTTGTAAAAGGCATCAGTGAAGAAGAAAGGGTTAGCTACATCCTTTTGTAGTCAGGAAAAAACAAGTTTAGATTTTTCCAATAGCTGATAAATGAGTGAGGACTGCAGCAGAAGCCTTAAAATGTGTGGAAAATGTGTGACTTGATGGGCTCCTTCTGTATCATAAATGTTTCAATGACTAAGTGACTGTAATACCAACCAAAGTCAAACCATCAGATCTGATATGATTTTCAGAATCTGAGGCAGGAACCAGGTGAGCCTGTTGACAATTTCTTAGAAGATTGGGAAATGTGCCGGCAAGTGTAAATTCAAAGAAATGGATGAAAGACTAGCTCTTTTGGGGCTCTACCCACCCTGATATACAGAAATCTCTGATTGGAAAAAGCAAGCTCTCAGTGTCATTGACTCTTGATGCTGCCAGAGCACATTAAGCCGCAACTTGACACCGTGAATACACCGACTACCCAAACAGCAAGTCTTCAGTCTGCGTGCTCGATGCAATGAAACAACAACAGCATGGATGAGCAGATGTATTCGTAGATACAACTTGGGGTTTATAAGATCCTAATGGGGCTTGACAGAGTAGATGGAGATTTGTTTTCACTAGTGGGAAGAGTTCTAAATAAGGGACACAGCAACAAGATAAAGGACTGGTCACTTAAAAGTGATGTGCGTTGAAATTTCTTCTCACAAAGGGTGGTGAATCTCTGGAATGCTCTGTCCCAAGGGATGTGGAGGTGGGATTATTAGAAGTATTTAAAATGGAAATGGATAAATGTTTGATAGATCAAGAAATAGAGAGGGTTTTAGGGAAATGGGACAGAAAAGGAGTTGAAGGTCAGCTGTCTTCATATTGAATGGCGTTGCAAGCTTTGAAGAGCCTGGTGGCTTACTCCCGCTTCTACTTCTTGTGTTCTTGTGTGTGCATACCAGTCTGAGATTTCCCAAACACAGAACTAATTACCCTCAATCGACCATTTTTTGACCTCTTCATCTTCTAACCTCTGCTTATAATTAAACCCTTGGAGTCCAGATATCCAAGTCCAAGGTATTTTCTGAGGAGTGGTGTCCAGAACTGTTCACAGTACTTCAAACATGATCCAACCAACCTTTTGTAGAGCTGGCTGTGTATCTTCCAACCCATTAACATATACAGAAAAGTCTGAAAATATGCAGCAGGCTAGGCAACACATGTGTGGCGAGGAAAACAGAGATAATTGCCTGAGTTCTTTGTGATGTTTCATCAGCACCATTTTCCTTTTTGTTGCTTCCAACAAGTTGCATCTAAGAGATTTCTCTGTTATTGAGTTCAATCTTCAAAACACCTGCATCTTTTAGTAAATAGAACAAAGAACAGTACAGCACAAGAACAGGCCCTTCAGCCCACCAAGCCTGTGCCGATCACATTGTCCTATCTAGACCAATCACCCATATCCCTCTATACTTTGCCTGTTCATGTGGCCTATCCAGGTAAGTCTTAAAAGTCACTAACATGTCCACCTCAACCAGATCACTTGGCAATGCATTTCAGGCCCCCCACCACGCTCTCTGTAAAAAACTTTCCTGCAAATCTCCACTGAACCTTCCCCCTCCCCTTATCTTGAACTTGTGCCCCCTTATGATTGTCAAAGAAGGGGGCACAGTGGTTAGCACTGCTGCCTCACAGCACCAGGGACTTGGGTTCAAATCCTGGCTTGGGTCACTGTCTGTGAGGAGTTTGCATGTTCTCCCTGTGTTTGCGTGGGTTTCCTCTGGGTCGTCTGGGTTCCTCCCATGCTCTGAGGATGAGCGGGTTAGGTGGATTGGCTGTGCTAAATTCTCCCGTAGTGTCCCAGGGTGTGTAGGTCAGGGGGATTGGCTATAGTAAATATGCAGAGTTGCGGGTATAGGGTGGGGAAAAAGGTAAGATACTCTGTCAAAGGAGTTAGTGCAGGCTAGAAGGGCTGAATGGCCTCTTTCACTGTAGGTTTCTATAATTCTGTGAAATAAATTTTATGCAATTAGCTTCTAATTATCTTGTTTGATTGATGCATGTTGTGCTGAGTTATTACACTGAAGAAAAAATCAAACTGCATGATGAACTAAAGTTCACTGATCAAAGTTGCAAAAGTGCAACAGAAACTTTCCTTCAGGACTAGGGGCAGAGGGGGCGGGGCTGGAGCTAGGGGCAGGGCCAGGGGCGGGGCCGAGTCTAGGGGCGGGACGGTATTGGGTGGGAGCGGGGGCAGAGACGGGGCGGCACGGGTGGGGGCGGGACTAGAGGCGGGGCGGTGTTTGGTGGGGGCGGGACTAGAGGCGGGGCGGTGTTGGGTGGGGGCGGGACTAGAGGCGGGGCGGTGTTGGGTGGGGGCGGGGCTAGAGGCGGGACGGTATTGGGTGGGAGCGGGGCCAGAGACGGGGCGGTGCTGGGTCGGGTCGGGGCGGGACTAGAGGCGTGGCAGTGTTGGGTGGGGGGGCGGGGCTGGAGGTGGGGCGGTGTTGGGCGGGGGGGCGGGGCTGGAGGTGGGGCGGTGTTGGGTGGGGGGGCGGGGCGGCGTTTGGGTGGGGGCGGGGCCAGAGGCAGGGCGGCGCCGGGCTCGCGGTAGAGCGGCAGCTCCAGTGGCCGGTGCAGAGCGTGCGGTGGCGGGGGCGGGGCCGGGGGCTGGGACGCGACTGGGTAGAGAAGCGGAACGAGTGTGCGGGAGAAGTGGGAGCCGGAGTGTCCGGGGTCAGGGGCGGGTCCGCGATAGGGCGGGGCCAGGCCTCAGCCTGTCTGCGGAAGAGGGGCGGGGTCAGAGGTTGGGGCGGAGCGAGTGTCCGTGGGAACCCGGGCAGGGGCGGGGCAAGGCTGGGCTGGCGGTTGAGTAGCCGGGCGAAGGTAAGGGGGCGGAAGTGGATGATGGGCGTGGCTAGAGCCGGGAGGTGGGGCCATGCAGCGAGCCGCCTGATTGGGCGAAGCTGGTGGCTTACGTTACTGGCACTGAGCACGCATCGCGCTGCGACTTGATGTCAGTTCCGTTGGTGTTCGTACGGCAGGTTAATTTCCGGTGGGAGGCCGCAATGACAACGCTTCGAGCGTTCTGTTGTGATGATCTCTTTCGCTTTAACAACATGTGAGTGAACCAGACCGTGTTCCACAGAGTGAAAACGAGTAATGTATAGGGTGCGAGTGATAACATTGACTGGCTGTAACAGAATCGCAGCAGGAGGACATTTGGCCCATTGTTTCTATACTAGCTCTCCCTCACTTCTTCCCAATCTTCTCCTGCCCTTTCCCCAGTGGCCTGTAAATACCTCACCTTCCAGTGTCAATCCAATTCCCTTTTGGAATATATCAAATTACCTTAACTTTGTATTCTCTGGTTACCCCTAATATCAGAGGTATTCTTATGGGTATTAATTACACAATACAGTGGTTAGCACTGCTACCTCATAGCGCCAGGGACCTGGGTTTGATTCCTGGCTTGAGTCACTGTGCGGAACCTGTACGTTTTCACTGTGTCTGTATGGGTTTCCTCTGGGTGCTCCGATTCCCTCCCACAGTCCAAAAATGTGCAGATTAGGTGTATTGGCCATGATAGATTCTCCCTCACTATACCCGAACAGGTGCTGGAGTGTGACAACTAGGGGATTTTCACAATAACTCCGCTGCAGTGTAAATATAAGCCTATTTCTGACACTTTTAAATAAACTTTAAAAAACTCCGGGTACTCCGATTTCCTCTCTCCAAACTCTAAAGATGTATGTGGTTTAGGTGCATTGGCCATGCTAAATTGACCCTTAGTTTCAGGGGGATTAGCAGAGGAAATTTGTGGAGTTATGGCAATAGAGCCTGAGTGGGATTTTGTCGGTGCAGGCTTGATGGGCTGAATGGTCTCCATCTGCACTGTAGGGAGTCAGTGATTCTATGACATAAAAACTCAGTGGCACACAGTGGTTAGCTCTGCTGCCTCACAGCACCAGGGACCTGGGTTCAATTCTGGCCTTGGGTTATTGTGTGTGGAGTTTGCACATTCCCCCCATATCTGCGTGGGTTTCCTCCAGGTGCTCTGGTGTCTTCCCACACTCCAAGCATGTGCGGGTTAGGTTGATTGACCACGCTAAATTCCCCCTTAGTGTTGGGGGATTAACAGCAGGGTAAATACGTGAGGTTACAGGAACAGAGACTCGGTGGAATTATTGTTGGTGCAGGCTCGATGGGCTGAATGGCCTCCTTCTGCACTTATGGGTTTCTGATTCTAAATAGGGGTTGTAGTAATACAGGGTATGCATAACATTGGATTTAATAACACAGTCGATGAAGGAAGGTCAACAATGTGAGTTGGAATAATTGATATGGACAAAAACACCTGGATAAAGATTTGAACACAGAGGTTGCTGAGGTAGGAATGAAGGCTGACAATGTTGTAGAGGTGTAAATAGGCAGTCTTGGAGACTGAGCAGGTAATAAGGTTGAAATTCAACTCGGAATGTACAGAGCATCAACGTTGCACTGAGTATTGTTCACCTTGAGTGAGAGAATAGGGAGGAGAATGGATTCAGGGCTGAGTTTGTGGAAGGCGATGAGGCCTATAGTTTTAATCATCTTGCTGTTTGTTTGAAGGAAGTCTGGTTCATCTGCAACTTCATGTCACAGAGGCAGTCTAAAACATTGGTATAACGATAGGAGAGAGAAGTTGTGAGGTAGAGGTGGTTGTGATCTCCTTAGAAATGGAAGTTGGCCCCGTGCCTGTGGACCAAGTGACAACATGAACAAAACAATGGCGTAAGGATCGATTGTCGGGATGCCCTGGGCTGACAGGTTGGCAGCGAATAAAAGAAGCTTTTACTAGAATCTGGGAGGGTAGGCAATGGACCACACAAGGCTAGTCAAACAGAGATTATTAGTTTAATATATTTATTAATGTCATAAGTAGGCTTACATAACACTGCAATGAAGTTACTGGACAACAGAGGAGAAGCAGTGAGACAGAACCACGTGATAAATGCAGTGAAAAGATAGAACCAGTAAGAGAGCATAACATGCTAATGACAGAGGATATGATTCACCGCTTTGGCCCCTGTGTCTCAGAATGGTGACGTAAGTAGTAACTGAACTACAGGGATTCGGGGCGACACAGTGGTTAGCATTGCTGCCTTATAGCGCCAGGGACCTGGGTTCAATTCCAGCATTGGATGACAGTGTGGAGTTTACATATTCTGCCCATGTCTGTGTGGGTTTCCTTCGGGTGCTCTGGTTTCCTCCCATAGTCCAAAGATGTGCAAGTTAGGTGGATAGGCCATGCTAAATTACTCCTGAATGTCCAAAGACATGTAGGTCGGGTGGATTGGGTCATGGAGATAGGACGGGGTTGGGCCTGGATGAGATATTCTTTTGTAGAGTTGATGAAGACTGGATGAATGGAATACCCACCTTCTGCACTATTGGGATTCTGCAGAGATTGATTTAGAGCAATATTAAGGGAGGCAACAACACATGAGTTTATTTCTAAGCAATGTACATATTAACCACATTTATAAACTAAAATGATTCTGCCAAGGTGAGGCACTTGAGGATTTGTACACCTTGTGTTGGGGACTATTCTTTCTCAACAAAATGAATCTGCTTCAGCAATTACAAGTTTAACTGCAATCCCCTTAACCGATTTATGTATATATAAACACTTATTTCCTGAATATGAGATAACCAGGAGTAAGCACAGAATTTTTTCACTGTGTTAGTTGCTGACTTCTAGAATGTGTCTGTACAAAGGAGCCAGGCAATTGAATTAGTTGCATGCTGCTGACAGAGCTTCCCATTCTATCCGCAAATACATCCTTTGTGTCACTGTTCAAAAACCTTGTCGCAATATACGACTGAATTCTGTTTCAGAACTTCAGCATTTGGAAAGAGGCAGCAAGAGGTATTAGTTTGCATGAGACAGGGAAGGTATAACTCCTTCCTCGGGGAGAGTAATAATGCAGAATGTAATATCAAGTGCATGCTTTGGAAGGGTCAAATTTCTAAATTTTGGCACAGGTAACAGTGTTGTTGGCATTGCTGGCTTCTCCTGTTGCTAATTGAAGGAAATCAAACTGTTTCAACTCCAGATCCCAATTGTAAACACTTTAATGTCTGGCCATACACATGACTCAGTATTATTACTGAATGCAATCCAATATTGCCTGACAAAAGTCTGAGATCACGTACCAATCGATTTGCACAGCTTCTTCCCTCTTGCCATCAGACTTTTAAATGGACCTACCTCACGTTAAGTTGATCTTTCTCTGCACCCTGACTATGACTGGAACGCTACATTCTGCACTCTCTCCTTTCCTTTTCTATGAACGGTATGTTTCATCTGTATAGTATGTAAGAAACAATACTTTTCACTGTATACTAATACATGTGATAATAAATCAAATTATTTGCATAATTTACCTCATTTAAGGCAAATTGTCTTAAAGAGTTGTTGGCAAAATGGTTTGGCAAAGTTTGTGTGGCAGTGTGTACATCAATTTGTACCGCTTGGCCTTGATGCCAGTGTGGTGAAAGTGATGCGTGGCTTTTCTCGGAGGTTTTCCCCAGTGCTGTGAAGCTAATGTCAGTTAGTATTTTAAGCAGGAGACTGAACCTCTTCTAATTTGTCTCTCTTTTCTTTGCAGAAATCTGGATCCACTTACCGAAACCGTATCCTTGTAATTAGCCCGTGTCACATTGGCTTCCTGTGGGGAATCTTGATTTAATATAATATCCAGCATGATGGCCCTTTAAATTAGTAAATCGTGATTCAGATTGGGGATAGATTGATGCTTTAAGTTCATATTCAGTTTATCCCTGGCATACGCAGTGTGTTTGGTGAATACCTGGCAATGGTCTTGATATAGCTTAGACCTTATGATTAATTCCAGTTGTTAGCTGATCTTTAGTTGATGTTTAAAACCTTCAAAAATAAGATTATTTAATAACGGTCAGCTATTATATCAGATAGTGCTCTCACTGATTTATCCTGAGTTGGACATGCCACCTTCTCATTGTTGCAGCCATTGTCTCTTTCAGATTTAAATGTTTTAATTTATTAAATCTTGTGCGTTTACCTGATCGCTAGAACAGCTATAGTTTACAAAAACATTTCAGTAAAATCCTGGCTCTCTCTTAGGAGAGGTGATGGCCGAATGGTATTACTGCTAGACTATTAATCCAGAAACTCAGCTAATGTTCTGAGGATCTTGGTTCAATCCCTGCCATGCAGATGGTGGAATTTGAATTCAGTTTAACAAAAAAAAGTCTGAAATCAAGCATCTACTGATGACCGTGAAACCATTGTTGAGAAAACCCATCTGGTACACTAATGTCCTTTAGGGAACGAAATCTGCCATCCTTACCTGGAATGGCTTACATGTGATTCCAGAGCCACAGCAATGTGGTTGACACTCAGTTGCCCTCTGAATAAGAGCAACTAGGGATGGGCAATAGGCTGGCCAGGCAGCAAAACCCATGTCCCACGAATTAATAAAAATGTTACTTGTGTGGGATTGTAATTCTTTGTTTGGTGTGATCCAGCCATATGGAGACAGGGGCTGGTAGATTTGCTGAGGCCATCCATTCTAGGTTACATTAAACTCAGTATTGATTATTATCAGCAGGTCATTTCAAGTGGTGGGAACTAGTTTAGATAGCAAGCCCTTGAAAGTCCAAACATCAGTCAGTATTGCTGCTAGTAAGCTGTAAATTCAGAGGCAGGTTGAACGATTGCTGTAGAGTTGGAAAATGTGTTGTACCAAAGCAGGGAAAAGTAGGATTTATGTTGGAAATCAGAAATGAAAGAGAATAGTTTGGACAGGAAGATTGCATTTGACTAGCTTCCCATCACATGTCAAGAACAGTTAGTTATGTTTAAGGAATGTTTTCGATAGTTGTAAACTGTATAGACAACTATAAACTGACCTTTTATTAAGCTATTCCTTTTGTTATTTTTCTTAAGTAATGCATAGTATGGGATCCCTTTCTACCTACAATATCTAGCTCACTGGCCAGAGTATTTCATCGTTGCGGAGGCCCCCGGAGGAGAGTTAATGGGATACAGTAAGGATCCAATGTCATGATCGCTGTTGTGTTCTACAGATATCAGACAAAATAACTTATTTTTTATGATTGTCAGATGTACATGATAATTTGTGATTACCTGCTTAGCATTTGTAGCATTTTCTGTTTTTATTTGAGGCTACTCACAACCTTGGTGTCATATTTGACCCAGCGATGAGTTTCTAACCTTACAACTAGGCGTCACTAAGAACCCCCAATTCCACCTCTGTAATATCGCTTGACTCCTACCATAGCTCATCTGCTGCTGGAACTCTCACTCGCTACTTCTGAATGTAACTGTTCCAATGCCCTCCTGGCTGGCTTCCCATCTTTCACCTTTCATAAACTTAAGGTCATCCAAAACTACCTAAAACTTCTAACTTGTACCAGGTCCCATTCGCCCATCACGCTGTGCTTGCTGATGAGATTAGCTCTTGATCAAAAAATACAACTTACTTAAGTTTATTTATTAGTGTCACAAGTTGGCTTACATTAACACTGCAATGAAGTTACTGTGAAAATCCCCTAGTTGCCACACCCCAGCGCCTGTTCGGGTATACCAAGGGAGAATTTAGCATGGCCGATGCACCTAACAAGCATGTCTTTCAGACTGGGAGATACTGGAGCACCCGGAGGAAACCCACGCAGAGATGGGGAGAATGTACAGAATCCACAGACAGTGACCCAACTGGGAATCAAACCTGGGTCCCTGGTGCTGTGAGGCAGCAGTGTGATCCACTGTGCCACCATGTTGCCTATGAAATGACTCAGTTGTAAAATTCTCATCCTTAGTTTCAAATCCCTACACAGCCTTCCTTATTTGTGTAACCTCCTCCAGCCCTACAAACCTATGGGATATCTATACTACTACAATTCTGATTTTTAATTGCTCCATTATTGCTGACTATACCTTCAGCTGCTAAGGTCCTAAGTTCTGGAATTCCCTCCACTTCTCTTTCCTTTTAAAATGTTTCTTAAAACTTACCACTTTGACCAAACTTTAGGTCATCTGTTCAAATATCTTCTTCAGATATGTCAAATTGTGTTTGATATCACTCCTGTGAAGCACCTTGGAAAATTTTGCTACATTAAAGGTGCTATTTAAATGCAAGGTGGTGTTCTAATGAAATTTTATATTGACCTGTATTTCTGCATTTAGTTTTCCACAGTTGACTAATTTGTATTTTTTTTTAGAAATGCTAAATCTATTTTGTTATTTTTTAAAAGAACATTGAGCCCTCATTTTGACCCTGTTACATTTCTTCAAAAATGTGCAAAGAAGTGAGAAGTTCTCCTAGAACACAAAATACTGGAGTGAGAATGTCTGCCGTTTCTTATCTGATCTCCATTGTGAATTCACCCTGTAGCACAATCTTTGTATTCTTATCTGGACAGATACTTACACTGGACAATGTCCTCTACTTTGTAAAATCTTCTGTAATTCATAGGATCCTACAGTGCAGAAGGAGGCCATTTGGCCCATCGAGTCTGCACTGACCACAATCCCACCCGCACTCTATCCCCATAACCTTACTTATTTACCCTCCTAATCCCCTAAAACTAAGGGGCAATTTAACATGGCCAGTTAACCTAAGCAGCAGATCTTTGGACTGTGGGAGTAAAGCAGAGCACCTGGAGGAAATCCACACAGACAAGGAGAGTATGTGCACATTCCACACAGACAGTGACCCAAGGCGGGAATTGAACCTGGGTCCCTGGCGCTGTGAGGCAACAGTACTCATCTAGAACTTTTTAATTGATTGTGGCAGTCTACTTCTCAAAAGACTAACACTCAGGACCTTCAATGTGAACAGCAATTGAGCACTTGAGTTTGCCCAGTGATTACTTAAGAGTCACTAGACTGTAGGCCTTAAAGACACACATCTTAATCTTAAATATCAAAAGATTAAGTCTGGGTTACATGGTTGTGATCCCCATAACCTTATAAAATAGCACGTGGTTCGATTTAATTCCGAGTATATGTAAAAGCTTTGAATTTGGCATGACAAATTAACAAGAGAAGCCAAGTATTTTCCTGTCATGCTTTATGTTCTGTGCCATGTGAGACTCACTAGTAGTTAAAAAAATTCTCCTTGATTCGAGCTTTTGCATGATGCAAAACATTCCTCAGCAAAGTTCATAAAAGTACCCACTTTTCATCATTTAGTTTATACTGGAAACACCAATTTCAAAATGGATGCTTTCCACTGAGCTGGCCTTGCTTCCCAGACAGCTTCCATCTTACTTTTCATTCTGGTGGTGTATATTTTTCATAAAAATATCTTTGAATTGATGATTGAATAGAAACATTTTTAGCGTGCAAGTGGATCAAAAGAAGATAGAGTGAAACTTTCCACATATATTTTAGACATCAGAAAGTAACGTAGCATCGCAGCCTGTCTCAAAAGGCAGATAAATTCATTTGTAGCTGACTCTCACTTTTAATTTTCTTAGTGTTCATGTCCAGAGCCTAGTGTTTCTCTTAAAATATTGATTCTTCTATTTACCCTGGATCGCAACTCCCAAGCTGCTGATAGAACATTTGAAAAGTATTAACATTTCTATAAAAGAATTCGGAACTGTGGCACAGTGGTTAGCACTGCTGCCTCTCAGCGCCAGGGACCCGGGTTCGATTCCTGGCCTGGGTCACTGTCTGTGCGGAGTCTGCATCGTCTCTGCGTGGGTTTCCTCCCACAGTCCGAAAGGCATGCTGGTTAGGTGCATTGACCATGGTAAATTCTCCCTCAGTGTACCTAAACAGGTGCTGGAGTGTAGGGGATCTTCACAGTAACTTCATTACAATATTAATGTGAGCATATTTATGACACTAATGAATAAATAAGCCCATGTTGTGTGCAGCAAAAAAAGCCCAAAACGTCGGAACAAACTGTGGCACTGTTGCGATGTGCAAGATGTTGATGCAGTGAAATTTGATTGTTCCACCCCTCGACATGCTTATTCCCAACAAAATTAGCAGTTTGTCACCAGTGAATCCACGGAGCAGCTCAAGTGGCATATATTGGCAACATTAATACAACTTTTTAAACTTAAAATATGAAGTTTTAAAAGATTTTGGGGCTGCAACCTAGACAGTGTTTACATTTTTGTAGAAATTTCAAAAAGCTAATGTTTTTCTGGCAGTCAGAGGCCCGATGGCTTGAGCCATGTACTGGCATTTAAGATTTTTAAATTCCTGCTCTCAGTTTAAGAGCAGTGCAGGTGGATAATATAGCCATGGTGTTTTTAGACCTTTCTTAAAAATGCTTGATAATGTACCATTTTCAGTGCAATAACCTTATCACATTTATCTAAGAACTTGTACTTTGAAGTATCATCACTCTTCTCAGGTTAAACGCAGCAGCTGTTTTGCACAAATCACAATCTTACAAACAGCCACTAGGCTTTTTCGGCTAATTGGAACTTTAGTTGGGTCTTCAAAATGGAGTAATTGGATAAATCAAAATTGGTTAAATATGATCAAAGGTTGCAAGATGCTATGAGAGGTTTGGTTGGATCTGAAACCTGTATGAACTGCAGTTTAATGAGTAGAAAGAGCTTTTCTGATTGTTGCTCCTTTGTATTAAGTTATGGGGAAAGCTGAAGGATCAGTGGCAAGAGAAGAATGGCATGGGCACGTAACGGCTTTATCAGTTGCTCCCGAATTTAGACGCTTGGGATTGGCAGCTAAACTAATGGAACTACTGGAGGAAATATCTGAAAGGTTGGTCTAGCTATTTTAACAGTTAATATATATGAGATATAACGCATCCATTTTGTAATTGTCAGAAACTGATGAATACTTTGTGTCTTTCACTGTAGAAAGGGTGGATTCTTTGTGGATCTATTTGTCCGCGTATCCAATCAAGTAGCAGTGAACATGTACAAACAGCTTGGTTATAGTGTTTACCGAACAGTGATAGAATACTACTCAGCCAGCAATGGAGAACCTGATGAAGACGCTTATGGTATGATTGTGAATTTCTGTGGAATATATTTCGATTTGATTTATTATTGTCATGTGTATTAGTATGCAATGAAAAGTATTATTTCTTGCGTGCTATACAGACAAAGCATACCGTTCATAGAGAAGGAAAGGAGAGTGCGCAGAATGTAGTGTTACAGTCACAGCTGTAAATATTTTTAATGACTTGTCAAGCAACCTGTATTTTTTTAATAAGCACTTTTTTCTTTCTGTAACAGATATGCGGAAAGCCTTATCAAGAGACACAGAGAAGAAATCAATAATACCCCTTCCTCACCCAGTCAGACCCGAAGATATTGAATAACCGTAAGCTGTGGCTCTTGGGCTCTTGTAACCTAAAAGAAAACTATTTTACTTTAACTGTTTTAATATGAGAATGCTGAGCAGAGTTGCAAGGTGAGTTTGAATGTTTTATAAAAAGGACAGAGTATTCCCCAGTGCGGATAAACATTAAATTTATATTTTAAAGAGAGAATTAAGACCCTGTATCCCACATTTGGTTTATAGTCCTAAGAGCCACAGCTTTATCGTGAAATGTTTGTTTGGCAATTTTTCCTCCAGCAAATAATAATAGCCCTTGAAGTACATTATGTATATTTGTATGCAAGAAGATCTACATCGTAAGTGTTTGTGTAAAATTTGTTACTTTTGTGATACATGCGATCTGTTTGAATGCTAACCCTTTGAGTCTGTGTTTCTGTTTGGCTGAACAGTTGCAGGCAACTGCCTGTTGAGGAAGATGACAGTGATTCTGGGAAGCTGAGAATGGAATTGAATTTGCCACACTGATGTTGCAAACAAGCGCTGTGAAGAACATCATTGCATTTTTGTTAATCATTGGGAAAAGTACTATCTAATGGATTTATACTGATAATGCTGGCACTTTAAACTCGCAAGGTCTTGAATATCTTTATGGAGCTTTTTACTGCTATAGACTAGAAAGCAGAAGAGAAAGCAGCAATTATTTTCATTTGCTGTTAGTCCAGCTATATCAGCCCATTCACCTGGGGGCTTGGGGGGGTGGGAGTGGGAAGAGAAGAAGAGAAAGTTCTATAGTCTTGGCAGTCCAACCTTTTGATGGGTCACAGTGGGGATAGGGTTAAGGGGGCAGAGAATTTCATGTATTGATCCAAATCAGGAGTCATTCAAAAGTTTCATATTTGTTTATTGTGATATTCCCAAGGTGCTACAATAAACTGTCAAGACAAGTTTCAAACAATCCTTTTAGTATAAAAAAAAGTGTTGAGATCTTGTTGTTATTCCACACTCGTGATGAAACAAAATCCTGAATTTCTGTGCCATACGAAGTTTTCAGTTGCAAAATGGGCAGGAAATGTTACGAGCCCATTTTAATTTTTGTGTTTAAAAGAAAATCTCCCAGGACGGTGGGAGGAAACCCACACAGACAGTGACCCAAGCTGGGAATCAGACTGGGTCTCTGGCACTGTGAGGCAGCAGTGCTAACCACTGTAGTAAGGTGGATTTCCCCCCTCCCGCCACCTGCTCCCCCTCTGAGAACTAACACCTAACCACCCAAAGAGGAGTATCTCACCCCATATGTAAAAGTGAGTGAGAAGTGGTATGATCTGCCCTTCAGGAATTTTTAACGGTTAAAATAACTCCCTGACACTTTGTAAAATCAACAGGTAACACTTTATTTATTCAAGTAACAGTGAACAAGTTAACTATTAACAAACTGAATAGAACATGATTCTCATGGAATGTTGTTTAGACAAATACAATTCCCACTCATTAACAAAAGAATATAATTTTAGTCAATCTCTAAATTATAACCAAGTTTGGCGTCTTCCAGAATGTTCTGGGCTTTGTATCGATTCTTCTATCTGGAACTTCTGTCTTCTTTGGTATCTTCGCTATTGAGATGAGGCTTTCTTTTAAGATATAAATAAGGCCATGGGAGTCCATACTGTAGTTCTCTCTGACAGAGCTGAACTAAGCTGTTACTTTGACAGGTGACAGTTTTTCTCTCTTTTGTACCAGTGCCTCCCTTCTTTTATACCTATGATGACATATCAATATTTCTCACAATATGATTGGTCCTAGGTTGTCAAAAACATCAAATTTAAATTTAATAGGTATCTAAGTGCCTAATTCAAATTTGAATGGGTAAATTCAAAAGCCTGTTTGTTGTCTTGGCCCATTGATACAAATGTTTCAATCTGAGTTCTCTGTGCACTTGCATGTTTCAAATAAAAACTAAGCACAGAAAAAGCACCGTCTTTTAACATACAATTTTACAAGTAGCATTCTACAATTACTCTACCTGACTTCACAACACTAAATAAAACTTCAATCGTGTAGGTACAAGGGAATTGTTCACAGTGAAGTGAACTACACTAAAGCATAGATGGATTATACATGAAGAGTGGAAGACAAGGTGAATTTCTGGGGACAGGATCACAGCTGGGATGGAGAGATGTTCTGGGAGGATCCATTTTTTAAAATCAACCTTCGTTACCTGAAGCAGAACTGAATTTATAAAGAGTTTCACATTCCAGACGGAGGGAGCACTGGTTCTGACTGCCCTGATATACTGTGCCACCATAATCGGCCCAATCAACAGCTCAACCTACCATCTTGCGGCTCCCTCCAGAGTTCATAGAATCTCTCCAGTGCACAAGAGGCCATCCAGCCCATTGAGTCTACACCAACTCTCTGACAGAGTATCTTATCTCCTCCAACTCTGTACCTGGACTTAACCTGCTGTTTCCTTCACCCATGCTTCACCTTTCGTGTACATCAAAGAAAATGTTCAAAATCTTTTAACAAAATTTCAAGAACATACCTGTAAGACTTGTATTAAACTGTCGCTATTGTGTCTGCTCCAACACTTGCCTCGATCAATCTCCCTCTGCTGGTGAATCTGTGTCACTGCACTCAGTCGTGTCTACCTCCAACATTTGATGTTCCTCAAAGCTCGTCTTGAAAACCATGCTTCCTATAATGTGGAAAACGAAGTAGACTTTGGGTTACATCGGGTCTTTTTAGTGAGAATGCTAGAATATGTCAAAATAATGAAAATTCTAGAGTAAGTCAAAACAGGAACTGAAAATGTAGATTGAGATTTCTGTGGTTTATGATCTAGCTTTCAATTTTTGGCTGCTCAGATAGAGTTCAAGCTGAGCATAGAAACAGTGGGTCTGCTAACCTACTTACTGTGCTAAGACAAACTTAATTTCAGCCATTCTCTCCATTTACCAGGAAATCTGACCCTTGTATGTCACTAATGGTCTGGGCTGTCAACTGCACACTGCCAGCGATGAACAGCAAAGCAAGCAGTCTGCTGGTTTATATAACCAGAACTATACTGGGATAGACTGACTATGCCATGTTCTGAGAAGTAGCTAAATAAAATCCAGAGCTCTAGCCTCAGTCTTTATAAACCCCTACAGTGCAAGAGGAAGCCCTTTAGCCAATTGAGCCTGCACTAACAATAATCCCACCCAGTTCCTATCCCCGTAACCCCTATAATTTACCCCACTAATCCCCCAACAATAAGGGACAATTCTAGCAAAGTCCAGCAACATCTTTGGACTGTGGGACGAAACTGAAGCACCCGGAGGAAACACACGCAGACACGGGGAAGCATGTGCAAACTCCACACAGTCACCAGAGGCTGGAACTGAACCAGGTCCCTGATGCTGTGAGACAACAGTGCTAACCACTGTGCCACCATGCCACCTATTTCCTTCTGATGCATCTGGCTATTGGCAGCGATTTGGGACACAAGCCTTGGTGAAATACTTTAATGATATTGTCCCTTCAAACATGGAAAAGGGAGAAGAATCAGATTCTGATTAGGGTACTGACTAAACTAATTTTTACTTAAACATAACACCAAGGGAAAGGAGTATTTGCCAAGGTAATGTGTACCAGGCCAGTCACAATTACTTGGAGCTGGAGAAAAGAAAGGAAGTGGAATATATCATCCAACAGTGTACTCTCTCCCCTGAGAACAAGGACAACCAAAGAGGCACTCTGCAACATAACGATCAACATGGTTACAAATAACAATTTAAGGAGACTGTGAAACATTGCTAAAATGGATGACGACTCTGCTGGTTGATAAAGTTTCCTGGCCGGATCGACTGGCAATGTGATCACAGCATATTCCCACCTACAGTTTGCTGTTTCTTAGCGTAGCCTTGAAATAAAGAAAGCGAGAATGACAAAAAGTTTTAAGGTGTCTGGTGGGAAATTAATACAACCTTTTTCCAGAGGGTGGTAGGTATCTGAAAATCGTTGCCCGGATTAGTGGCTGAGATTGAACACTCACCTCATTTAAAAAGGTACCTGGATCTGCACCTAAGTTCTGTAACCTGCAAGGTTCTGGACCAGGTGCTGGAAGGTGGGATTAGAATAGGCAGCTAGTTTTTCACTGGTGCTGAATGGTCTCAGTGTCTACCTGGATCTTGGAACACTGCTGATGTGGCCACTAACTGTGTCTTCTCTCTATCAGGGAGAAGGTAAAGGTGCTCCTGCTCTGAGGCTTTCTACACAGTCTGGGATAGGAATCCATTCAGCAATAGTGAAAGCAGCATGATGGCATAGTGGTTAGCACTGCTGCCTCACAGCACTAGGGACTCGAGTTCAATTCCTGGCTTCGGTCGCTGTCTGTAGAGTCTGCACATTCTTCCCCTGTCCACGTGGGTTTCCTTCTACAGTCCGAAAGACATACGGTTAGATGCATTGGCCATGCTAAATTCTCCCTCTGTGTATCCGAACAGGTGCCAGAGTGTAGCGACTAGGAGATTTTCGTAGCAACTTCATTGCTGTGTTAATGTAAGCCTACTGGTAACACCAATAAATAAACTTCAAACCTTTGAGTATGGGGTAAGGATTCAGTGTTAGTCACTTTTCAAAGTGGTCCAACATCCAGATTTAATTGATTGAGGACATTCTTATTCCAAATGGGAATGGCAGCATTATGGTTATGCTACTGGACTAGTAATTCAGAGCTCTAGCCATTATGTTCCTGAGACACAAGTTCAAGTCTTAGCATGGTGGCCAGTCATGTTTGAAGTACAGATGAATCAGTAGTCAGATTTAGGACAGTTGTGGCAACAAATGAGCCCGAATTGTTTGAGAGGCATCACCCAAAGACTTTCCAGCAAAAGTTCCTGCAAAAGTGATTATAAATACTGATCAATTTCATCCTGTCTGTAGCTTACCATGATCCAATGGTCCAATTTATGGTATCAACATTTACAAGCAAAACATTTTTTTTATAAAGTGACAGTAATTTTATTTGTACACCCAATTATAAAATTTATGCCATCAATACACAGGCTCCACCAACTTCCTCTATCTTCTCTTCAGCTCTCCTGCTGAAGAACTTTGCTTTGACAATGACTGGCTGTTTTGGCAGACTTCCTTTACCGAGAACTTCATAGTAACCAGTGTGTACAAAATCAATAATGGGTGCTGGTCCTTCAGGTTTCTTGGCATAGTTCAATCTGGTCTGTTCAGTGTTTATCCAGATTTATGGTGGGACAGAACTGATTCTTCTTTAGATAGTAATATCTCTTACCAACCTTTCCAAAGAAACCTGGATGATATTTATCAAACTTGATTCTGTGATGATGCATACCACCAGCATTGGCACGACCACCAGGATGCTTCCTGTGTTTGCCTATAAAGCCATGACCGTGGCTACAGGACTATTTATCTTGAGACACAGACTGTCATCAGCTGGTTGACAGAGAATGCCTTAGTTATCAACTTTAGCAAAGTATTTAGCTTGGTAACTTATTCTGATCTCAACTGAGGATACTGTAGGAGAGGTCTTTACAATAGCACAAGAAATGCAGAAAAACCTTGGGTACAAAAACTTATTTAATAAGCACTTTGTAGACAGTTCTTTCTGGCTGTTCAAGTACTGCATTAAAAAAATTAGAAAATGTCCTGAAATAAGTGGGAAAATGAAATATAACAGCAACACAGTGGAGAAGGTATCAGCAAAGATTGTCCAGTCATCAGGATTCAGTCTCATTCTCCTCTGTCTCATTGTCAGGGTTATCTTCTGGTTCTTTCTCCTCACACAATTGCTTCTTCCAGAGCTTGGCCATAGCAAGGAGCTTGAGGTTTGGTTGATTTGCAGCATCTTCTGGGAAGATGTAATCGTAATACTCCTCCCAACCAGCATCTGTCTGTAAGTTGAGAAAATTATTGGAACATGTTACTTGGCAAAAGCATTAATTTTAGGAGATATTCACAGTAATTTCATTGCAGTGTTAATGTAATCCTAATTGTGACACCAATAAACAAACTCCAAATAAACTTTAAATTTGTTATCCTAAAGCCAGGAGTCCAAAATAATGAACCAACTTTTACATTTTTCTTGAAAAAGAGGTGAATTTCCCTAGCATTAAGCTTCCTGCAACCCGAGCTGGTTTAATTCCAGTTGCAAAATAAGGTAGGTAAACAGTCTGTAAGATTTCAAGGGCATTTTTTTTTATTTGAAGTATTTCTAATGTTTAATTTTTCATCAGTCTTGTAATTCTACAATACTTCAGCCGATCTAGTCAAGGATATAGTTTGGCTATCAACTATGAGCTTAAATTTCAAAGCTATTCCTTTATCACTAATTAACACAAGCAACTTTATATACACTTTGAAAAACGTCCTTACCCCATCTTCTGCTTGAAGCTTTCTCCTCTTCTTGACACGTTCTGGCATGAGTTTTCGAACCCTATCTTGTGAAGACTCTGTGCCAAATTCTGTCTCAAAGTCTCTCCAGGATTCCAAGAATATGAGCCGCTCTTCCTTTTCCTCGCAGTTCCGTAAAGATCTGTTGGCATCCTCATAGATTTGTCGGCATCTGGATATGCGTTCTGGCACGTCCACAGAAAGCTCAAATTGAACATAACTGATCCATACCTATATAAATTAAAAATAAAACATGCATTATCCTGCCAAAGTTGCAAGAGGATGGGAAACATTACTTTCATTCCCTCCAGTTCTATGGTGACATAAGATGAAATGTGAATGTGGAAAAGGTATCTGTGCAGAAAATAACAGTACAGAATTTGTAAAGTAATAAGTCGTAACCCTACAAGTGAACTGAGATAGAGTCAAATTCATAGAAGCTTCAATAGTAAACTTCATTACGAATATTCATCTGTGTTAGAAACTGAGATATTTGGTGGTTTTAATTTGACATTGGCGAAAGCTCCAATTATTGCTGTGCCCCTAACTTTTTAAACATTCACTAAGGCATATTGATTCATTCTAATTGCCAAAAATTAATGTACTCAGAAATTCTGAAGTTGACACATAGGAATTACACTGTATATAATGTTAATATAATTCTCATTTATGAAGTTTGTTACCACAATCACCTTGGAGAGAAAGCAACAATGGTTCACCAGTTTGATTTCTGGGATAATGGGATTTTGCAATCAAAAGAGAATGAGTAAAAATGTCCTATACTCCTTGGTGTTCAGAGGGATAAAAGCTGATCTCATTGGGAGGCCATTTCACCTGGTTAATAGTCTTGAGATAATGGGTAGCCATTCCAGGCAGAGATATATCTTCATTCAGAGATTCATTCTCTACCACTGAGGACAATGTATAGTCAATCACTGGGCATATACAAGATTGAGATCAATGGATTCTTGGAATCTAATGTAATCAAGGAATATGGTGTCAGATGGAAAAGTGGAGTTGAAGTCTAAAATCAGCTGAGACCTTAGTGAATGGCAGAGTCAGTCCTAGGAGCTGTATGGTCTATGTTCTTATAAAGTATGTCACAACTTTAGGTAAGTATAATGTTTCTATGCATAAGTAGCGCACCTTGACATGTTGAGTACGTTGAAGTAAGCGTCTGTATAGGTTTCTTGTCCTTTCATATTCTTCCTGTTCAATTTCAAAGTCTATGTAGGACTTCCAGAGAACCTGAAAAATATCACAGTTAACAAAATGACTCAACTTTTTCCTTTTAAAATGTAAAACTTCTGGAAGTTAATAACATTTAAGATTGAGGGACCTCCAAAATGATGGATTTTCAACGTATCTGGATTCTTAGAGCCCAAAGCAAAACAAGATTGAACTGGCCCAAAACAAGCCTGCTAAATAGCTCAGCTGAGGCAAGATCTACAGATCTTCTCAGTCCTGTATCCCGAGTTATACTTGAATTTGCTTTCTGAAGGCTGTTAGTGACTCGTGAAACAATATTCGAGCGTATTATATTTCTGTGTTTTGCACCATTTTGTCAAAGTATAGACACAATGTTCCATCTCCCTGTATCCAAAATGAAAGGAGGTCACACCCCTCAAAATCAGTGTAATGTCTTTGGGAGTAACACTCTGAAGTAAAATTGATGAGGTAACAGAACTGGATTTTTTTTATTAAGAAAGTCAATGTTTTGCATGACTCACAAATGAATCTTTATTTTTTTTCCCCATTTATTCATTGCCTTTTGCAAAAAAAAACTTAAATATCACAATCCTGACTTTTACAATGGAAGAACTGCCTCAGTCACAGAACTTTTCCTTTTGTAAGAAAAAGTTTGCCTTCAGCACTTCTGGTTGCTACTATGCTAAATTATTAGATTTTTGGTAAAGAAATAGAAAAGCAAAAATAAACTGGCATGCTCACCAGCCTTCAGAAATAGTATATTACTTGCTTTTTAAAAACCAATATAAATGTATTCTGGAATAATTAATTCTAATACAAATATGCCATTTCCGAAACCCATATTTTTAGATTAGTGCTAGTCATTTGAGCTGTTAAGTTATGCCACAAATTAACTTAGCCCTATTTAAAAGAACTAAGTTAGCAATCACAGCACAAAAATAACATTTTAGTTCTATTTTCTATTAGTTTTATGGCAGAATCACATACGTGCCGGTTAATGACATCTCCAAAAAGAGAAAATCTAACCATTTCCTGACGACATTCAATGGCTTCATTGAATGCCCCACTACCAACATCCTGGGGGTTACCACTGATCAGAACTGAGCTGGAATAGCCAAATAAATACTGTGATTACAAGAGCATGTCACAGGCTAGGAATCCTGCAAATAACACACCGTCTGACTCCCCACAATCTGTCATCATCTAAAAGCACATGTCAGGAATACTCTCTACTTGGTTGCATGAGTACAGCTCCAACAACACTCAAAGCTTTACCCCATCCAGGACAAACCAGCCCACTTGATCGGCACTCCATCCACAAACACTCACTCTCTCCACCATCAACGCATCATGGCAGTAGCATGCACCAGTGTCTACAAGATGCACAGCAAGAACTCACCAAGGTCCTCAGACAACAACTTCCAAACCCACCAACACTGTCACCTGGATGGACAAGAGCTACACACACATGGGAATTCCACCACCTGGAATTTCCCGTCCAAGTCACTCATCATGCTAACTTGGAAATATATTACCATTCCTTCACTGTTGCTGGGTCAAAATTCTGGAACCCAAGCCTAACAGCACTGTAGACTGCAGCAGTTCAAGTCGGCAGCTCACCACCACCTTCTCAAGGGCAACTCGGGATGGGCAACAAACGCTAGTCAGCCAGCGACGTCCATATCCCACGAATGAATAAAAAAAGGGCAATGTATTGGGTTGTGACAAGTGGTGTTCCTCAGGGATCAGTGCTGGGACTTTTGCTGTTTGTAATAGATATAAATGATTTGGAGGAAAACGTAACTAGATTGATTAGTAAGTTTGTGGATGACACAAACATTGGTGGATTTGCAGATAGCGATAAGGACCATCAGAGGATACAGAAGGATGTAGATCAGTTGGAGAGTTGGGTGGAGAGATGGCAGATGGAGTTTAATCTGGACAAATGTGAGGTAATGCATTTTGGAAGGTTAATACAGATAGGAAATATATAGTAAATGGCAGAACCCTTCAGAGTATTGATAGCAAAGGGATCTGGGTGTACAGGTACACAGGTCACTGAAAGCAGCAATGCAGGTGGAGAAAGTAGTGAAGAAGGCATATGGCATGCTTGCCTTCATCGGCTAGGGTACTGAGTTTTAAAAAAGTCATGTTGACGCTTTATAGAACCTTAGTGAGGCCGCACTTGGAATATAGTGTTCAATTCTGGTTGCCCACTACCAGAAGGATGTGGAGGCTTTGGAGAGGGTACAGAAAAGATTTACCAGGATGTTACTTGTTATGGAGGGCATTAGCTATGAGGAGGGGTTGAAGAAACTTGGTTTTTCTCACTGGAGCGACGGAGGTTGAGGGGAGACCTGATAGAAATCTACAAGATTATGAGACGCATAGATAGAGTGGAGAGTCAGAAGCTTTTTCCCAGGGTGGAAGAGTCAATTACTAGACCTCTCCTGGAAAGTATCTTAGAATCATAGAATCCCATTTGGCCCATTAAATCTGCACCGACCACAATTCCACCAAGGCCCTATCCCCATAACCCCATGTATTTACAATGCTAATTTCCTTGACACAAAGGGTCAATAATAGCATGGCCAATCCACCTAATCTGCACATCTTTGGACTGTGGGAGGAAACCAGAGCACCCAGGAGAAACCCATGCAGACACGAGAAGAACGTGCAAACTCCACACAGACAATGACCCAAGTCGGGAATCGAACCTGGGTCCCTGGCGCAGGGTAATCAACTCAGGATGATTCCTTATATTAAATGGGCTATTCAAATGCAAGTTGCTTTGCAAACAACTCAAGTTCAGGAGCTCACACCTGTTCAATGGGCTGAATGTTCTCCTTTTATGGTGCAATTGCTATGATTTGAAAAGTCATGAAATGAGAAACAACATGCTTCGAGCTAGCTGAAGTGAGAATGTTCAATGTATTGCTTGTTTAAAATCGGGACAGTGGCACAGTGGTTAGCACTGCTGCCTCACAGCACCAGGGACCTGTGTTCAATTCCGGCCTCGGGTCACTGTCTGTGTGGGGTTTACGTGTTCTCCCCATGTCTGCATGGGTTTCCTTCGGGTGCTCCAGTTTCCTCTCTCACTCCAAAGATGTGAAGGTTAGGTTGATTGGCTAAGCTAAACTGCCTCTTCAGGGAAATCAGGAGGTTAAGTATGTGGGGTTATGGGGATAGGACAGTACCTGGTTAGGGTTGTTGCAGGTGCAAGTGCGATGGGCTGGATGGCCTTCTTCTGCACTGTAGATTCTATGATTATCTTGTCACAATGGGCATTTAATAATACCATAGACAAATACAGTTTCCAGATGGAGAAATTCTCAAATATTAGTGAAAATCCAAATATTACGATGATTAGCTAGTTTTCAAATGCAGAATGTTTACAGACACATGATTCACTGAACTGTAACTTGCCAATTCATCAGTGGATTGCTTAAGTTTCACTGAAGTTTGGACATGGTTTTCTTAATTGAGGTGGTATCTCTTTCCAGAATAGACAAAGGTTTCAACCATATACAGTTTTAAAGAAAAACAAATTTCTAATCATTAGGATGAGTCTGATTGAAAGCATTTTTTTACATTACCAAGGTAATAAAATGGTTAAAGACAACAACTCCAGTTTAGGAGCTAGCACCAATTTAACGGGCTGAATGTATTGTTTGTTTGAAATTGGGACGGTGGCACAGTGGTTAGCACTGCCGTCTCACAGCGCCAGGGACCTGGGTTCAATTCTGGTCTTGGTTAAAAGCACAGGATGCAATTTCTCCCACTCCACTTAAAAGAAGCGATATAAGGAATAATTAGAGTGATGCAGCTGTCACTACAGCTGATAACTGTTTATTCAAAATGTTAAGCAACCATTTGATTCCTAAATTAATGTCATCTTTAATCCCTTAAAGTCAACTGTTTAGTGTTGCAAGTAATGGACTTGTTACCAAATGTGTTGCGCAATGCATTCAACCGTGCTTGCAAAACTTTTGAATGACACTGGAGGACTGACTAGATATCTTACCTCTGGCATATCTAGTCTAGGTTGGCCAATTGCCAGTTCGTAGATGGCACGAGCACGTTCAACATCACCAAGGATGGTCTCCAACTCGGCAAACTTAATCCAGGTAGTGCAGTTCTCTGGAGAAAACTCCAGGTATTTCTCATAGAGTTTCCTACACCGGTCAAACTCACGAAGCTGTAGCTCTAGTTCAATGTACCCTTTGAACAGCTTGTTCTTTGGACATTTTCCGATGCCAGTGCCCTGAAAGTGCACAAGAAGAAAAATTCTAATCTAAATAATTGTGCATTAATGTACAGTTTTTCTAGATTCAAAATAAGGTTGCCAGGCGGTTTACAACAATAAAGGCAGGCCTCTCAGTCCAGCACCATCTGGCACATTGGGGAAAACAGACCATTTTATAACAGCCTTCACAAATGGGAGGGATACACATTCCCATTTGACATGAAAAGGAAAAACAAGCAATTCCACAAACTTTGGAAATCTTAAAAAAAACTGTCAATTAACCCTCAGAAAGAGAAAATACCAAAGCTTTTAGTGAAGGGTTAAGCGTAAAGTGTTTCCCCATCTGTTTTCTCTTTAGATGCTAACTGACCTACTGTGCATTCCCACCATTTTCTGTTTTTGCTTTTGTTTAAACAGGGATGTCGTCCAATTGAACTAATGTTTGATCTAAGAAGATTCCAATGTCAGCACTTTTCCAATCATCTGGTGGCAATACTGGAATTAAAATAAAGAACCATAGAAACTTAGAATCCCTACTGTGCAGAAGGCAGCCAGCACTGACAACAATCCCACCCAGGCCCTATCCACGTAACCCCATGTAGTTATCCTGCAAATCCCCCTGACACGGAGGGGCAATTTAGCCTGGCCAATCAACCTAGTCTGTACATCTTTGGAGTAAAAAGTCTGACAACACCAGGTTTTAGTCCAACCGATTTATTTGATAATAAACTCACTAGCTTTTGGGGTTTCCCTTTATAGCACAGCCCTGCAGGGCACAGCCTCACAGGTTCAATTTCCATCTGTACTGAGTTCAGCTGATGCCAGTCAGGGCGGTAGTAATGCTGCTGGAATTCTCATTGTCCTCACATAGGGGTCAGGAAAATTAACCAGTGTTACTTCCTCTATTTGTCATCCCTTAGCACCTGCTATAAGAGTGCACTAACGTGTGGATATTAAGCAAGAATCAGATCATAAGCAGAATCAGATGCAGGTTTGACACCCCTTCTGGTGAACAGCCCATTGACACTCATTGTGTTAGAGGGCACCCAGTATCTCTCAAAGGAATTCACATCTTCAGAACGACAAAGGACTAATTTAACAAAATCAAGTAATACATTTGAAAAAAATGTCAATCAATTGCCTTGGCACCTGGCTTCTGCTGTTAGCGGTCACATGTTTGTTAAGTCCTGCCCTGTGATAAACAGTGTTTCATAAAAAGAGCACAATGTGGCAACAAAAACAAAAGTGCAAATTCTGGGAGTCTACATTAACCATAAGCTAATAAAGATATATTTTGTTAAGTAAAAATGAACAAAGGTGAGAGTTGCTTACCAAAGCCCTCCTGGCTAGTGACAGGTTCTTCTGTCGAACTTCAAACTGTGCATACAGCAGCCACAATTTAGCAAATGTGAACTAAAAACATAAGATATTAAGATCGGAATGTGAGAATCTATACTAAAACAGTATTTTAAGTTATTCTAAATGATATTGGAGTAAGAGACAATCATTTTGGATCTGGAGCCTATTGTGTAACAACATTCACCACCTGTGAATAATGACTAATCTGCACTGAACAAATCTAGAATAGTTCTGGTTACAATTATTTCAGAATTAAATAACCTTCCCATTATTTTTGCTTCACTAAAGCTTCCTCCGTTACTTGAGATCAATACTGAATAATCTTCATGTAAAACAGGAACTTTTATTTTGTCAGCTCCTTCCAAAGGGAGAACCGTAAGAATAAAAAGATAAGAAATACCAAATATTTATGGATGTTGTGGAATTTTCAAAGTAGGACTGCATTGCCAGTTGCAAATCAGAAAGGCCTTTTTTAAACCTCAAACCTAAATAAATCTGAAATACTTTATTTCAGAGTAAATCTGACACTACTTGCAGTAAATGCCTCGAAAGATATGTGGGTTAGGTTGAGCGGCATGCAAGTTTGTCCCTTAGAGTCAAGGGTATACATGTGGGGTTACAAGGCCTGGTTGGGATTGTGGTTGGTGTAGGCTCAATGGGCCAAATGGCCTTCTTCTGCACTACAGGGATTCTGTGATAAAACCAGGTAGAGAGCAAGGAAAGAACAAACTTGCATTTTCATAGTGGCATTCAAGATCTTGGTGTGCAACTTAGAATAACTGAAGTATTGATGGATGTGCGGTCACTCTTGTAGGTAAATGTGTCAATCAACTTGTACAAAGAAGGATCGCATGAAGAACGGTAACTCTGAAAACTAAACAATGGCCAGGGCACTGGGTGAACTCCCTCTCTGCTTTGAATTGTTTATATCCAGCTGAGCTGTTTGGGGGCTGGGGAGGGCAGGGGGAGCTATAGCCTTAATCCGTAATTCAAAAATGGGCAGATCCTACATGCAGTACTCTCCCGATACTGCACAGAGATCTCAGCCTGGATTACGTGCTGACATCTTGCAGACTGACCTACTGACTCAGACAAGAATGATACACAGAGCCATCACTAACACCAAATAATTTCTGGAGAAAGGGTCTGTATGGTTTCAGTAGCAAGGCAATGTAAAGGGTTACTTAAGTCTGCAATGAATACTGGGTATAAAGAGGAAATCAACTGTGTGGATATCATACGTCAAAACTCATTTAGATCCAATTAAAGCAAGGCCACAGAATTACTATCATCAGTTCAGGACTGCATAGTTATACCTTCTTATGAGGGAGGAGTTCCAAGCATGCTTGATACACTTGCCTAGTCTTCTCTGGATCCTGTTCAGGAAGAAATACTGAAGTTATGGAAAATATTTTCACAATTGCTAGAAGTACAACAAATGATTTATTCTACAAAGGGCATCTGAGTCTAGAGCAATTGTGAATTTGGAAACTGAGAATGATATATTTTTTGTTAGCAAAGGTATTAAGGCAAATTTATGGAATTAAGTCAAAGATCATTTATGATTGGATTAATGGCAGAACAAGTCTTAAATGGCCTACTCCTGTTCCTACGTTTCCATGCATAGCCCATTAAGGACTGGAATCTATTGCCCAACTGTGCAGTGGAGGCAGATTCAATCATGGCATTCAAAAGGGAATCATGTCACCTGAAAAGGGGAAACGTGCAGAAAGTGAGAGAATGGCACTAGGTGATCTGCTCTTTCGGAAAGCCGACAGATACAATGGGCTGAATGGCCTCCTTCTGTGCTGTAAGAATTCTGAGAAATTAGAACTTAATTTTATTTTGAAAATCTTTCCAAGTCAACTGGTGAGACAGAGGCTGGAATGTTATGGTTTTGGGACGAGCGGCGCCATAAAATCCTGCCCAGAGTGCGAAGATCTAGGCCAGCAGCAGATAATGATTTTGTAGCAAACAGTGGGCCATTTTTAAAATTTCCATTGACTTGGAAAATATTGCCAAGATTTTTAATGTCAAACCAAGTAGAAGCCATAGAAAGGAAGTCATCCCCCGGAAACAGTGCGATCTATTATTCTATGAACTTAGTTAGAAAGACAATCAGTCCTGGTGGAGATCACTGCTGATCCATCGAGAGTTAGAACATAGAACATTACAGCGCAGTACAGGCCCTTCGGCCCTCGATGTTGCGCCGACCAGTGGAACCAATCTAATGACCCTCTAACCTAAACTATTCCAATGTTATCCATATGCCTATCCACTGACCATCTGAATGCCCTTAAAGTTGGCAAGTCCACAACTGCTACAGGCAGGGCATTCCGCACCCTTACTACCCTCTGAGTAAAGAATCTACCTCTGACATCCATCCTATAATTACCACCCCTTGATTTAAAACTATGTCCCCTTGTTTGTTTTGTGCTGCCAATTTCACCTCCCCAAGATCTTTTTTGACAGAAGTCATGCAGTATTTAAAACTCTGCTCTAAACTGGTCCTTCACAGTTACCACAATATTGAGAGCGACACCATATTACAACATTACAAATTTCATTACTGCAGCTTATCAGATTGCCTTTCAGAGAAAAATAAAGTTGGAAAAACTGCCTTCTTCAACCGAAGTCCATGTATTATAGGTACACCCACCGTGCTATTAGGGAGTGAGTTCCAGAATTTTGACAAATTGAAGGAATGGTGATATCATTCTAAGTCAGTATGGTGAATGGCTTGGAGTGGGGAACTTCCAGGTGGTAGTGTGTCTGCTGCCCTGTTCTTTCTAGATGGTAGTGGTCGCAGGTTTCGACAGTGCAGTCTAAGGAGCATTGAATTCCTGTAGTGTATCTTGTAGATGATACACACTGCTGATAGTGTGCATCGCTGATGGAGAAAGTAAATGTTGTGGATAAAGTGCCAATCAAGCAGGTTGCTTTGCATTGGTTGGGGTCAAATTTCTGATTGTTATTCGAACTGGACTTCGAGACAAGGGAAGAGTATTCCATCACAGACCTGTCTTGTGCCTTGTAGATTGTGTACAGGCTTTGGGGAGTCATGAGGTGAGTTACTCACCCCAGGATTTCCAGCCCAATGACTAGTTCAGTTTCTGGTCAAAGGTAACCCCCAGCATCTTGATAGTGGGGAATGCAGTGATGATAATATCATTGAATGTCAAAGGGAAATGGCCAGATCTCTTGCTGGAGATGGTCACTGCTTGGTACTTGTGTGGAGTTTCTCACGAGGCCAAGGAATGTTGGCATGCCCACTACGACTCTCACCAACTTTTACCGATGCACCATAGAAAGCATTCTTACTGGTTGTATCACAGCTTGGTATGGCTCCTGCTCTGTCCAGGACTACAAAAAACTACAAAGGGTCATGAACGAAGCCCAGTCCATCACGCAAACCAGCCTCTCATCCACTGACTCTGTCTACACTTCCCGTTGCCTTGGAAAAATAGTCAGTATATCAAGGACCCCATGCACCCTGGACATATTATTCCATCAGGAGAAAAACACAAAAGTCTGAGGACACATACCACTTGACACAAGAACAGCTTCTTCCCTACTGCCACAGACCCACCTCGTAGTAAGTTGATCTTTCTCTACACCCTAGCTATGACTGTTACATTCTGCACTCTCTCTCCTTTCCTTCTCTATGTATGGTATGCTTTGTCTGTATAGCACGCAAGAAACAAAACTTTTCATTGTACACTAATACATGTAACAATAATAAATCAAATCATTACTTGCTACTTGCCAGCCCAAGCCTGGATATTGTCCAGGTTTTGTTGTATAATACGTTCAACTTGTGCAATCATCAGAAAATGTCCTCATTTATTATGGAAGGAAATTTAGCAGCCGAAGATTGTTGGGGCAATGAGGAACATTGACATCTACAGAAGCCTTGCAGTCTCTGGAGACCAGATCACAGGAAAACAAGCAGGAAAATGCAGCATTAATGTATCCGCACATAAAATGATTTGCCCCCATATTGAATAGTCTTAGCTGTACCTTTGCCTCCAGTTCTTCAAACAGAGCATAGTTGATCCATAAGTAAATGTATCTTCTCCAATGCCGCTTTTCCTGAATGGGTGGTACGTTGGCTATTGCACGCTCATACACTTCATGGACAGTATCAGGATCTCCGTCGCTTTCAACTAGTCGCAGGTAGTCAAACCAGGCATCATAATTATGTGGATTAGCCTGTCAGAAATATATATGATCTTAAAGTATTCAAATTACTTTGACGTGGAACTCAATATAAACTCATCACGATACCCATTTTTATTTTCATTCTGAAGAGCACTTTTAACATAGAACATAACAGTGCAGTATAGGCCCTCCGGCCCTCGATGTTGCGCCGACCAGTGGAACCAATCTAATGACCCTCTAACCTAAACTATTCCAATGTTATCCATGTGCCTATCCACTTACCATTTGAATGCCCTTAATGTTGGCGAGTCCACAACTGCTGCAGGCAGGGCATTCCACAACCTTACTACCCTCTGAGTAAAGAACCTACCTCTGACATCCGTCCTATAATTACCACCCCTTAATTTAAAGCTACGTCCCTTTGTGTTAGCCATCACCATCCGAGGCAAAAGGCTCTCACTGTCCACCCTATCCAATCCTTTGATGATCTTGTATGCCTCAATCGGGTCACCTCGTAACCTTCTTCTCTCCAATGAAAATAACCTCAAGTCCCTCAGCCTTTCCTCATAAGACCTTCCCACCATACCAGGCAACATCCTAGTAAACCTCCTCTGCACCCTTTCCAATGCCTCCACATCTTTCTTATAATGCGGCGACCAGAACTGTACGTAATACTCCAAGTGCGGCCGCATCAGAGTTTTGTACAGTTGTAACAGTTGGTTCCCCTCACATACTGTCCACATAAACATGATTAGCTGTGCCATTACCGATGCATCATTCCCATCCTTTTGATGCAAGCTAGATTTTTTCCTGTCCCCCCCGCCTCCACCATTAAACTGGCCACATTTCAGAAGAAAAAATGTTCAAGAGCCAGCACGCTGACAGCCTCCGAGCACAATAAGATTTCTTGGTCGCAGCTGCCATGGTGCAGTGAGTTATTGAGTGCAATCACAAGTCTACTCATGCTAGTAGGCAGACGTGACAGCGGCAGAGTTTCGTAGAAAAGGCATTCACTATGTTGGCTGTACAGCATAATGTTAATAGAAAAATCAATAAAATGGCTATTAGAGAAAGGTTATTTGCACTAAGACACTGACTGCTTCAGAGGAACTTGACAATGCACAGCACTGTACTCCAAAAAACTATATATGTAAAACGAATGAAATCTTAAAAAGAGAATTACATTTTAAAACACAATAGTGCAAAATCTGGTACAGTATCACATACATGATTTCTGGCACTGATATAAAAGGGTTTTCTAAACCACCTAACCCACCCCACACACACTTGTCAGTCATCTTATTCTGCCAAAGTCATTATGTCTTTGCCCTTCCATATAACTGTTTAGTTTCTTGTCCACGCAATGTATCAGACTATACGTCATCACAGAAGTTTTACTGAGCTTTGACTGACACCATGTTCCACCTGCTGCTAGAACTACATTTTACAAAAGACACCTCCTGGAGAACAGTTAATACAGACAATTGGTGACTGTGTTGGAGCGTTTTACATGCATTGGAGTTTCTTCAACTTCACAGTGCAGCAAGATTAACAGAAGGGCAGCACAGTGGTTAGCACTGCTGCCTGACAGTGCCAGGGATCTGGGTTCAATTCCAGCCTCGGGTCACTGTCTATGTGGAGTTTGCACATTCTCTCCATGTCTGCCTGGGTTTCCTCCAGGTGCTCTGGTTTCCTCCCACATTCCAAAGATCTGTGGGTTGACTGGCTATGCTAAGTTGATTCTAGTGTCAGGGGGATTGTCAGGGTAAATATGTGGGGTTATGGGAATAGGGCCTGGGTGGGATTATGGTCTGTGCAGACTAGATGGGCTGAATGGCCTCCTTCTGCACTGTAGGGATTCTATCAGACTGGATTGACTCTTGAGTAGTTACATTACAAGTCTAGAATGCCCACAAGCAAATCAATGTATTGACACTAGGGTTGTTAATAAACTCAAACCAAATAATAAAGGGCATTTTAAGCTGCACTCTAGTCAACACTGTCACATTAACATGTTCCAAAAACGTAACTATATCAGAACTTTGATTTTGCTCTTCATTTTTAGGAGAAAGGCTGTCTCGCTATCAAACACTTTGCACAAGTCATTGCTTTATTTCTAATACACTGCATTGATACATGGAGCTAAAAAGGTTTATTGACTCAGGGTTTTGTGATCATCTCCAAACTGACGGTGCTCACACTTGATCATGAAGAAAATCTTTGAAGCATGGATTTCACCTTTCCCAAAGTTTATTTCAGTGTGGCACCAGCTATAGAGGATGTCTGCTAACCAGCAACACTGATATAAAGCAGGTTAAGCTGCTGGTCACAGCAAAGCATTCTCACAGACATGGAAACTGGGAACAGGATCTTACAGCCCTTCCCACCCATCAAGATATTAGAGTCCTGCCAAACTAAATGACGAGTTAAGTGACTTGCTGCTTCTGCCGGTGGGAGATACACTATGCCACAGACAAAATCCTGGCCAGGGAACTGTAGGTAGGTTTATATTATTCACTTCTTAGAGTTTTGTAGAAAGCTAAATAAAGATTTGGATGTAAACATGGGAATTCGGTGAAAGCTGAATTGCCATAACCTTTTAAAAACATATTTTAAAAATTCATTACATTTTTAATCTTGGACAAACTTGACACCCACAAATGTAAAATTAGGTTTTTTGCAGTTGTTTTGCCATGAGTAAACATGAAGAGTGCTGAGAAAACTAGCACTTTTAGACATAGCCTAGCAACTCCCATCAATAATTATTTATAAAAAAGGTAACAACAAAAAAAAATTAGCCGGAAGCCTTGGAGTAAAGGCAGTATCTGTACACAGAACAGAACAGCCTGCAGGTGCAGCAGGTGGTCAGGAAGGCGAATGGGATGCTGGCCTTCATAGCGAGGGGGATTGAATATAAAAGTAGGGAGGTCTTGCTGCAGCTGTATAGGGCATTGGTGAGGCCGCAGCTGGAGTACTGTGTGCAGTTTTGGGCGCCGCACCTGCGCAAGGATATTTTGGCCTTGGAGGGAGTGCAGAGGAGGTTTACTAGGCTGATACCGGAGTTGAGGGGGTTGAGCTATGAGGAGAGGCTGAATAAACTAGGCTTGTACTCGTTAGAGTTTAGAAGAATGAGGGGAGATCTCATTGAGATGTATAAGATGATGAATGGGATGGATAGGATAGAGGTGGAGAGACTCTTCCCGCTCAAAAAAGACAGTAGGACTAGGGGGCACAGCCTCAAGATAAAGGGGGGGCGGTTTATAACGGAGTTGAGGAGGAACTTCTTCACTCAAAGGGTGGTGAATCTCTGGAATTCTCTGCCCGTTGAAGTGGTGGAGGCTGCCTCGCTAAATATTTTTAAGAAGCGGGTTGATGGGTTTTTGATAAGAGAGGGGATTAAGGGTTATGGGGAGAGGGCGGGAAAGTGGAACTGAGCCACGACAGATCAGCCATGATCTTATTGAATGGCGGGGCAGGCTCGAAGGGCCAGATGGCCTACTCCTGCTCCTATTTCTTATGTTCTTATGTTTTAGGTAAATGATTCAGAGGTTTGGTCCATACCTAAACATTTAATTGTCTTGTCCCATTTTAGATGCTGCCTGACTTGCTATGTTCCCAACATTTACTGTTTCCAATTTTGGAAAGGCACGTGTATTATTTTGGCAAAACAGATCGGGAAAGATAAATCTTACCTTGACTTCCTCTTCGTACTGAAAGCGCCTTTTGCTGACAATAACATCTTCAATGCCTCTTCTGTCTCCAAACTTTTTCTCAAACACCGTGTAGTTTTTGAAGAGCTCTTGAGCCTTCTGTTTGGCAATTCTGTCAAGTGCATATTTGTAGATCACCCTCACTCGATCAAACTAGAAAAATATACAGTCAGGATATGAAGTGAAAGTGCCACTAAAGCATTTGATTCAAAAACAGCAGAGGCAGGAACAACATTGTTCAGCAGAGATCACACAGATCTTTCAAGGTTTGATTATTATAAAATGGCTTCTAATAATTGTGTTGCATAGGTAAATTCACACATTTATTGTATCTGTAAAAGTTACTGAAAAACAATGATGAAAATTGATACTACAAAAGGATGAAATAGTCACACCACTCACAATATTTCAATCACAGCTTTCCTACTCCTCTACTGAAGGAATTGACATTTCTCACTGTAGAAGCTTTACGTCAATGGTCTGCATTTCAGAAGGCATCACTGACTAACTATCAAGGTAAGAATGCTGGCTGATTTCCCTCCCCCTACCACCGCCATCCTCAGTGCATCATCTAACTCAGCATGGAGCAAAGTTTGAATTATCCTGGATGGCACAGCCAGTCAAATACTGGACAAAGCAGTTATCCATTAAGCCAGCTGTTGTGCAACTGTCTTTCTTGCCCCTGCATTTTATCTGACTGCAGATTTCAGAATTCAGCTAAAAAAACAACCACATGCACTGTTCTCATGTGTGGCAACTAATAATGTAACTGTTTGCAGTTGGCAGTTTTCACAATACTAGGAAGGAACCATATAAACAGATGATACAGAATATGGTGGTTTATATTGTCATCATCTGGAGAATCTTACTGCAGAAATCAAACATATTTTAAAAATTCCACAGAGTACTAGAAGTATTTGTGCAATCAAATGTGACAGCACCTCACCAAACCAGCTATTTTTTGAATGCAGCAAACTACCTATTATATTGGGCACAGTTTAAAAATGTGCAGGTTAAGTAGATTGCCGTGCTAAATTGCTCCCGGTAAGTGTAGCATTATGGGTATTGGGCAGAAGGGAGGCCTGGATGGATGCTCTATCAGAGACAGTGCAGACTCAATGGGTTGAATGGCCTCTTTCTGCACTGTAAGGATTACCATAGAAAATTACAGCTCAGAAACAGGCCTTTTGGCCTTCTTGTCTGTGCCAAACCATTTTTTGCCTAGTCCCACTGACCTGCACTTGAACCATATCCCTCTACACCCCTCTCCACCCCTCTCATCCATGAATCTGTCCAAGTTTTTCTTAAATTCTATGCTTCTTTGTTATATCTGCATGCCTTTCATCCATAAGCTTAGAATCCCTTCATTTATCATGCTGCTTACAACCTTCTTGACTGTGTCATTTAGTGACTTAATTTCTTCACAAAGAAAAATTGGCAAACTATAATTTGTGAGAAATTGTCTGGAATAAACAAAAAATAGGACACATGCAAGTGGCAACAAAAATTGCTGCTGCTGATGCATATAAATTAGCTTAGCAAACCCTGTCTGAAACATGTGTAAATGCAATGCCAAAAAAAGCTATTTTGAACTCAGCTTAAAATTTTAAAGCATGGCACAGGCTTTGTGATATTCTGAAAGGAAAGCATCAGCAAACATTGATTACTAATTTGATTGAAGAAAATTATGTTCACATAAGGTCAGATACTGAATGAAATTAAAACATTCACCATCACATCCCAGAATAATAATTTCTTCCAATTTGTTATCGATGATTTTTATTTCACATGCAACAATCAAACTCTAGCATTCTCCTGAATTTATTTTTAAATCACGCAATTCAAATTTCATAGCGAACACTTTAAATTGTTGGCCATGGAAATTTCACAAATGCATTCTCTTTTGCAATAGTAATTTCAAAAGCAACTCTTCAGGCTGGCTAAGCACCACCCTCATAATCTGATATTTGACCACTGGTCACTCCCAAACCAAGCTCTGTCCCCTTCCCCACAGTGTAAATGCAACAGTGGGTGACACATACCCTGCGATTCCCTCTGCCCAACTGCCAGTGGAAGACCATATAATTTTGAAGCTATCAAAGGTTTACCCAAGTTTTCAACCATTGTAATCAAGTGGAAAAGTGATGCCGACACTGACCAGGAGAAAGGAAATACATAAGAATTATAAGTGTTGCATACGCACAAAGAGAGAGATGGGGAGAAAGAGGAGAGTGAAAGGCCTAGAAAATGGAAACTACAGGGTAAATTTTCCAATCCTGTCTTCTTTGGGAACTGTCGCAGACCATTGAAAAGTCTGTTAACCTCAGGCAGAAATGTCTGGCGAGGGGTGGGCTGGACTGGAAAATCCTGTCCTATAGGAGAGGAGTTCAGAGGAAGGAGATGACAAAAAGAAGGTAGCGTAGTGAGACTTAAAGAAGGAGAAATAAGATTCAGAGACAAAGGGTAAGATAAACTGAGGGGGAAATGGAGAGAAAAAAATGGTTGAATATAAATAAATAGAGTCTCAGAAAGACTAAAAAAATTCCATGAGTAATGTTATGGGAAATGAAGTTTAGATTATTTTCCACTTTAAACAGAATTGAGACTATTTGGATTCTTCTGCTCTTGTTTCAAATGCAAGGGTAAATATGGTCAGTTTCTCTGGATCAGTCTGGAAAACAAACAATTAAATCCCATCACTTTCTTACTTCTTTCTGCTTTTCTTCAAATTTTGCAAACGCGACAAAGAGCTGTTCGTCCATATGGTCTTCTCCAAAAAACTCCACTCCTCTTTCATATACTTTCCGTGCATGCCCCACATAACCATGCTTTTCTTCAAACCGGGCATATTTAATCCAGTTCTTCACATCAGGATGGATAAAAACAAGTGTGGAAGAATTAAGGAGAACAAAACTATTTAAAAGGAATCCTGCCCATAAGTAGCTATAAAATCATCTCTTTTTTGTTAGTGCCCCAGTATACAAGATCTGTTCCAACACTTTCAGCCATGGTGATATTTAGTTGCTTGCAAGGCGGTGGATAAAGGTTTTCCATTATGATGGGCCTGCTTTCCTAGCAATTCCTCCAGTGAAGAAACCTATCCCCTACATGCAGTGAACTGTCTTGCTGGTATGGCAGAGCACAGGCATTTATTATATGGGGGATTGTGAACAAAAACTCACATCTTATCCAAAACTCTGCTTCTCAAGAAACCTTGTGATAAGAGTATGATAAAAATGGGGACAGTACCTTCAGTGTTAAATGCTTTAAATAACATTTCAGTCCCTCTTTTCAAACTACATTAATTGATCAATGTAATGATTCCTTCGAATAAAATGCTCAAACCCATTTTCAACATTCCACAGTAATGTGTGAATTAAAGCATGATAAACTAGCCTGGAATTTCCCAAAAGGTTTCAGCACAACTATAATATTAAAACTTTGCACCCAACCTACGCTGAAACACCACTCCCCAGTACCCCAATGCAAAGACCAGATTATAAGTTTTTCCTAGATTTACATGAATAATGGTGCAGACTTATATCCAAAAAATTAGGTTCAGCACAGTCTCAGTCATCCAATATTGCTGCAACAGATTTCTGGAGCTTGACATCAATTTTCCTAGCATTTTTCTCATTTTTTTTAAATGAGCTCTACACTATACTTAACCAAGTCTCAGCGCACCCAAAACATTTTGGACTCCCAACTCCCCACACACTCAGAAGGACTGCATTGGTCTCTCCAATGGGCATACTTTGGTTCTGCCTAATAATAGATGAGGAAAGAGAGACAAGAAGCAGTGAGCGTGAGACACCACATCAGAAGATAACAGCAGACTGAAATCACCTCCACAAAAATGTAACAGCTAAACAATTCCTTGGTGTTGTTCCCAATCTACTGGTGGTACTGTAACCAGAAATGGAGTAAAAATCCCATCTGCATCCATAAACGAGGCTCCTTCAGCATCAATGAGGCCGTATTACTGGAAAAGAAAAGCAGCTGAGCAGAATCTCCAGCCAACATCTTCCACATATGGAAAGTAACTGAACAAATCAGACTTTTACATGTTAAAAATGGCCTTCTTACACGAGTGACAGAGGCTGACCATATTGACACCACGCTGAATTTGTGGAAACTAGATATTGTTCCAGGATAGAACAATGTAGCTACTGCATTCATAAATTTAAAAAATGAACTAGAAAAAGGTCCTGCTGATGGTAAAACGTCAGGGATCGCTAAACAATTTAGATTTCAAACCCAGATTAAATTGTGTTTCACATTTCCTTTTCCTCACTTTTGGTAGTGCTAGCTGGAACAGTAACTGAAACAGTACTGCTGCAATGAAGCATCAGTATTTTTAATTTCATATTCCACACATGAAATCTCTTGAATTTATGAAATGGCAATAGACAAATGCACATTGAAACAAACTGCGCAACAATAAATAGTGCTGCTGCAATTGAGCCTGTGTTACACCAGCTTTAAAAATTTAAGAAACAGAACTTGCCAAAAGGGATATAAATGTACTTTCACCAGCCTTCTAATCACAGCATGCACGCACATCAAACTCTATCTAATAGCAGTTGTACTGGCTGGAGGTGTAAACCTGTAGCAGCAACCCAATCACTGCAAGGACTGAATTTCAGATACGTCAGCTTTCCTGTTAGTTGTTGTGAAGATGAACTTACCAAGGTTAAAGAACCTTATTTCTTTCTACAATTTACAAGGATATACTTCTCATAAACCAGTCTGGCTCTTTCAATTTCTTTGTATCGTAGTTCGAAGTTGATATAGGAGTGCCAAGCTTGCTCATCAGGTTGCCATTCCATCCAGCGCTCAAAAACCTGTCGTCCTCCTGCAACATTCCCAAGCATCTCCTCCATGTAGGTGTATTTATACCTAGCGAAAGTAAATACAATACAGCCTAGTATGTACAAACAAACATAAGCATACCCTTAGACCCTTTCTGGGAACATTATGTACATGCATCACAGTGGTGCAGTGGTAATATTACTGGACTACTTATCTGGAAGCCCAGATTAATGCATTGGGAACATGGGTTCAAATCCCATCATGGCAGCTGGTGGAATTTAAATTCTGTTAATAAATTTGGAATGTAAAATTAGTTTTGGTAACGTTAACCATGAAACCAACATCAATTACTGTAAAAATCCATCTGATCCACTAATGTTCTTTAGGGAAGGAAATCTGCCATCTGGAGTCATATGCAGGCCAGATACAGTAATGTGGTTGACTCTCAACTGCTCTCCCAAATGGCCTGGCAAGCCTCTCAATTAAAGGGCAATTCGGGATGGGGAAACTACACCCCCATGACATTTCAGCAGTTTGCTAAGTACTGAGTATGTAACCCACATTTCAAAGCTGGTTCTTTCCTGTCTGTCTCATCACCAGTTCAATCTCATGAGTTGGTTCAGAGTGGTGTTTACACAGACAATGGAACAGCTCACCTTCCTGGTTGCAGCTGATGTAGGTGGGAAAAAGGAGAAAAGGGATTCTTATCCTTTTAGAGTACACGACCTCATGCTAATTCTTGGTCAAAACAAAATAGTATATTTAAATTTACCCAAAGAAAAAAGGCTCTCTCTGTGTGGCAGGAACAGACTGGAATGCATCAAGTCCAAATACAAGAACAGACTTGGAAGTGTAACCAGAAATATTTACTCCCCTTAATAGCTTCTTATAGGCTGAATATTATCCAGGATCAATACAACATGGCTATTAAATCTATATTTGAAATATAATTTATATTCAAATACAGTGAATGACAAAAATGAAACAAAAAGTAGTTAATCAATAGAACAAATAACTATTGTATGTGCTATTATCGACATTCATTCACGTTTACTTTTTGAGAATGTATTACAATTACCAAGAAGATGGTTAGAAAAAAAAATAAGCCACCAATTTAAAACCAGAACTGTTTTGGAGGACCTTGTGTTCAAAAGGAAGTGTTTTAAATCATAGTATTTATTTTTCAAAGGTCTTAGTCAATTAAATATTTAAAGTAACAGAAGACTGGGTTTGTTGACAATTCTACGCAAAGTCCAACAGCGTACAGAATGTTTTGAACTGAAATGCAAAGCCTTACCAAAACTGGTTGACCCTGGGCAGGATGGTAATTGCTCGATCCCAGATATTGCGGGCATGATTAATCTGCCGATTTTTCATTTCCATTTCTGCGTACTTCAACCACAGGGTGACATTTCTGTGATCGACATCTAATGCTCTCTCGTAAATGGAACGTGCTCTTGGTCAAAGATAAAAGAAACAAATTGAAGTCTTTTTAAAAAAATACTAATATATCAATCATATTAAATTTCCTTAAAATAATTACCGTTGTATTTCTTTTAGACTCTCCTCCCATTGTGCGTATTTGATCCAGTTGCTAATAACTGTTCGATTTTTCCGTATATTGTCTTCAAACGTCTATTACAAGACGATACCAATTAAAAAACTGGAAATAACTTATGATTCAAGGGCAACGATTCAGATTTGTTAAGGTAATCTGGTAAAGGAACAGGAAATGTAACTATTATAAAGCACCTACTTTTCTTTTTCTTAGCTTGTAGTCATTCAATTCCTCCTCATCTGTGATCTTTTGTGTGGGAGGTGGTGGAAGAAGTTCAAGTTCCCTCTCTTTTGCTTCTCTCAGGAGCTGTTCAGCTGTGATTTGCAATTCGGCAGGTGCTTTATTTTTCACCTATGGATAAAAATGAGCCAAGTCAATTACAGTTCTTTTATAAACAGATAAATTTGATAGCCCATGCAAAACTGAAACAAAATCTTGTTACAACAATAACAGAGTTTAATGAATTTTATGTTGAATCAGAGGTGGGACTTGGTTTAGCTACTACTGTTTTCTCCAATACAACCCATGTTTTTGAGCACATGCTGAAATAATCATACTACTGGCCACATTTGAAAATTGAGTAAGTTGAGAGCTTACCAAGCAAACTATACACTGGAAACTAAATATAACTAAAATTTGGAAAATACATTACAAAGTCTATTCCAAAACATATCACAAATGGTCTGAAGGTGAAAAGAAAAACACAAAATATAGAAGCACTATATATAGAAATATAGAAGCAATATACGGATTACCAAAAAACCTTGGTCGAAGAGTTTTAAGGACCATCTTAAAGGGGACAGAGGGGTGGGGAGGTTTGTGGGAGCAAATCCTAGAATTAAGGGCTTAGGAAACCGAAGGCACAGCCACCAACGGTGAAATACATTATATTAGGGATGCTCAAGAGGTGCCTATGCTCACCTTGGGGGAAATGGCACAGATCAGGAGGAACAAGGCCTTGGGAAGATTTGAAATCAAGGTTAGGAATTTTGCTTAACCAGGAGCCAATTTGGATCAGCAAGCACAGAGGTGATGGATGAACAGGACTTTGTCTAAGCATGAGTGTAGCTGACAGAATCATTTCTCACCTCAAATTTATGGAGGATAGAATATGGGAGGGTCGTCAGAAGGGTGTTGTAATAGTCCAGAAGTAACAAAGGCTTGGATGAAGGTTTCAGTAACAGTTGGGTTGTAACAGGATAGAATTGAGTCTTATTACGGAGTTGAAAATAGTGATGGCACAGAAAGGGAGGTGGAGATTCAGCTGGCAATCAAATATGATGCCAGTATCAAGAGTTGGGATTAATTTCTGAAAGTACTGTAAAGATCAGACGATTTAAAAAAAGATTTGTGCAATAGTGGGAAGACAAAAGGTGAGCATTTTGGAAGCAATGATTCAAATTGGCTGAAGGATCTTAATTCAAAATTGTAGCCAAGATTTTGTGATCAGAGGTGAAGTAAGGATGCTAGCTGCTGACTTTAATGAAAATTGTGCACAATGGTTTAGCAATCTTTGCGGTGGAGTTTTACCTCTCCAGACATCAATATCAATCTGGCACCAAGTTAAAGGGGTGTCTTGCATTGCAGCAGCAGTGTTGTCAGCAAACAGCCAATCACACTGAAGTATTTACTCAAAAACAGGATGCTAAAAATGCTTAATATCTTCCAATTTTGAGTGTTCAGACAGCAAATTAAATGAGAATCAGATGACAGAAGCTAAAATAAAGATAAACTATTTTTGAAAAAGGTGAAAATTATGGAGAAATTCAACATTCCTCAAAATATAGAAGCAGCTTTTCAAGACTAGTAAGGTTGGCTAATGGAAATTTTAATTTAGTGTGACATTAAAAACTTAGTTATACTTCATTCAACATGGTGCAACTTTTTCTAAGGTTTTTATAGCTAGAATAACAATTTGAAGGGAAGTTACATCAAGTCATGATGCAGGACAAATCCAACCCAGACAATTACTGCCCCTTAAGTCTACCCTTGACCATCAGTAAAGTAATGGAAGGTGTTGTCAACACTACTCACAAGCTGCACTTACTCGGCAATTACCTTCTGAATGACACTTTGAGAGGGCTCTCGCAGCACCACTCAGCTTCTGACCTCATTACATCCTTGGTCTGAACATGGGCAAAAGGGCTGAATATCAGGTGAGATAAGAGTGATTGTCCTTGATATCAAGGCAGCATTTGACCGAGTGTGACATCAAGGAGTCCTAACAAAATTGATGTCAATGGAAATCAGAGAGAAAACTCTCCACTGGTTGGAGTCATGCCTATTATAAAGGAAGATAGTTGTGATGGTTATAGATCAGTTGTTTCACTCCAGGAATTCCTCAAAGTAGTTTCCTAGGCCCAACCATCTTCAGCTGCTTCAATCAATGGCCATCCCTTCACCATAAGGCCAGAAGTGGGATGTTCAATGATGATCGCACAATATTTAGCACTGTTCACAACATCTCAGATACTGAAGCAGTCGATACACAAGACCTGGACAGCATTCAGGCTTGGGCTCATACGTGGCAAGTAATGTTCATGTCACAAGTCAAGGCAATGATCAAATCTAACAAAAAAGAATCGAACCATCTTCCCTTGACAATCAATAGCATTACCATTGCCAAATTTCCAACTATCAACATCCTGGCAGGAGGGTGGGAGGTTACCACTGACACCACGGATCAGAAACTGAACTGAACCAGCCATGTAAATACAGTGGCTGAGAGAGCAGGTTCAGAGGTTGGGAATTCTGTAGTGAGTAATCCGCTTCCTGTCTCCCCAAACAAAGTCTGTCCACCATCTACAACGCTCAAGTCAGGAGGGTGAAGGAATACTCTCTTCTTGCCTGGAGGAGTGCAGATCCAACAACACTCAAGCAGCCTGACATCATGCAGGCTTGATTGGAAGCACATCCACACCCAAAAAAAAATTCACTTCCTCTACCAGCAATACACAGTTGCAGCTGTGTCTACCATCTACAAAATGCATTGCAACAACTCACCAGGGCATCTTCGACAGCACCTTCCAAACCTGCAAGCTCTACCACCTACAAAGATGGGGACAACAGATGCGTGGGAATACCACCGCCATTAAGTTCCATCCAAGCCTCACACCATCCTGATGCGGAACTGTACTGACATGGCTGGGTCAAAATCCTGGAACTCCCTTCCTAACAGCACTGTGAGTGTACCTTTACCGCACAGCATGCAGCAGTTCAACAAAGTTTCTCATTGGCAATTGGTGAGTAATAAATGCTCGCCTACCCAGTGATGCTCACACCTTATGAATTAATAAATACAAAAATTATGCAAGGGAAGCCTGCAGTCCGTAGGAACCTCTCCAGCACATCCAATGGAACAATGTAGGCTCAATGACAACAACTTCTGAATTATGCATTATTTTGCCCATGTGCGGACTGACAAAATGCTGTCAGCTTCAATGGAATAATAGCAAAGAATGGGTACAGTTTCTTGTAATCTCATCAATATCGTAAAAATGCAAAGAGTAAAATGGAATAAAAATGACATAGTGCAAACCTATTTAAACAGATGGAACTGTGTTTACTCCTCAGTACAGCTTCTGGTCAGATGTATGTGACATGCAATGGAAACCCTTCATGATGCTTAATAATCTCCAAACCAAATCTCCTGGAGGAATTAACTGTTTTAATGATGAAGAGTGCATATTTGATTCCTGGAAAAACAACACCTACTTACCTAAATCCAGAAAACTTGAGCACAGGCATAAACCAAGAGTATAACTAACTAAATGTGTCCAACAAATTGGTAATTTTCCTACTACTGGTCCAGCTAGCACCTCACCATTTGGATCTGGACCTAAGAATTATCTGAAGCAGAGGAGTATGGAACATCAGCAACTATTAGCCTCTCCAAAACCTCATCACGACAGGCATCTAACACATTCATAATATTGATTCTTAGATTAAATCTTCTGACAGCTATCCTCAATTCTGAGTTTCCTGAACAGCTACACAACAGACATGATTCCAGTGTGGTGAAGGCATTTATGTAAGAGAACTTGCATTATGTTTCATAAGAACATAAGAAATAGGAGCAGGAGTAGGCCATCTAGCCCTTCGAGCCTGCCCCGCCATTCAATAAGATCATGACTGATCTGTCGTGGCTTAGTTCCACTTTCTTGCCCTCTCCCCATAACCCTTAATCCCCTCGCTTATCAAAAACCCATCAACCCACGTCTTAAAAATATTTAGCAAGGCAGCCTCCACCACTTCAATGGGCAGAGAATTCCAGAGATTCACCACCCTTTGAGTGAAGAAGTTCCTCCTCAACTCCGTTCTAAACCGCCCCCCCTTTATCTTGAGGCTGTGCCCCCGAGTCCTACTGTCCTTTCTGAGCGGGAGGAGTCTCTCCACCTCTATCCTATCCATCCCATTCATCATCTTATACATCTCAATGAGATCTCCCCTCATTCTTCTAAACTCTAACGAATACAAGCCTAGTTTATTCAGCCTCTCCTCATAGTTCAACCCCCTCAACTCCGGCATCAGCCTAGTAAACGTCCTCTGCACTCCCTCCAAGGCCAAAATATCCTCGCATAAGTGCGGCGACCAAAACTGCAGACAGTACTCCAGCTGCAGCAAGACCTCCCTACTTTTATATTCAATCCCCCTCGCTATGAAGGCCAGCATCCCATTCGCCTTCCTGACCACCTGCTGCACCTGCAGGCTGGGTTTTTGCGACTCATGCACAAGGATCCCGAGGTCCCTCTGCACCATCGCCTGCTGCAGTTCTTCGCCACGTAAGTGATAATCCTTCCTACCATTATTCCTACGAAAGTGGACCACCTCGCACTTGCCAACATTAAATTCCATTTGCCAGTTCCTGGCCCATTCGCCCAGCCTATCTAGATCCTTCTGCAGACTCTCCACACCCTCCGCGCAATTTGCCGTTCCACCAATCTTGGTGTCATCAGCAAATTTCGACACCATACACTCGGTTCCCTCCTCCAGATCATCTATATAAATGGTAAATAGCTGAGGCCCCAGCACCGACCCCTGGGGCACTCCACTAGTCACCAACCGCCAATCCAAATAGCACCCATTGACCCCCACTCTCTGCCTCCTATTTGACAACCAATCCTCTATCCACGCTAACACCCTACCCCCTTACCTTCTGCAATAACCTCTTGTGAGGTACCTTGTCAAACGCCTTCTGAAAATCAAGAAAGACCACATCCACCGGCTCTCCTCTATCCACCGCCCTAGACACATCCTCATAGAACTCCAATAGATTTGTCAGACACAACTTCCCCTTAACGAAACCGTGCTATGTCTGCTCTATCAAGCAATTCCCCTCAAGTTGCCTTGCCATTTCCTCCTTGATGACAGATTCTAACATTTTACCTACAACAGACGTTAAACTAACCGGCCTATAATTCCCTGCCTTTTGCCTGCCACCCTTCTTAAACAACGGCGTAACATTAGCTGTTTTCCAATCTTCCGGCACTTCCCCGGAATCCAGTAACGTTTGGAAAATAACCACCAAGGCATCCACTATCACCTCCGCCATTTCTTTCAGAACCCTTGGAAGCATTCCATCCGGTCCTGGGGACTTGTCCACAATCAGTCCCTCCAGTCTGTTGAGCACCGCCTCTCTAGTAACAATAATGTCATTGTGACCCTCCTGTCCTACCATCTTTCAGCCACCTCAAGGTTCCAGTAGTAGGGCTTTACTCAGTCACTTCACTTGTTACGTCTTGATGCCCATGAAACACGTGATACTTGGCCATTGTATTAACTAGCCCAATCTTTGAGTAAGGGAGATCTTGTAGTGCAACAGACAGTGTCCCTATCACTTCACCAGAAACTCTGGGGGTTCAAGTCCCACATCAGGACACGATGACCACAGGAGAGTTCATAATGTGGCCAACAGATTGATCTGCAAATCTTCCAATACGCCTGATGGAAGACAATAAGAATGGATGAGTCCCTTGATCAGCCATTATTCAGAAGGCATTGGCAAACCAATGGAAGTCACTGGTTGTCAATGTCTTTCTAGGGCCTGGCGGAGGAGAAGGAATTTTTTTATGTTGTTGCAAAAGATACTTGACTCATCTAAAATCCAAAAGACACACAACAAACATTTCAATTTGTTATAGCAGTACAAATGTAATTATATTCACATTTTCTTCAGAAATCAAGATGCATTCGGAGGTGCTTCAGTTCAGTAATAAGAACATTGCAAACATTTGGGACAGCATGGTGGCACAGTGGTTAGCACTGGTGGTGAGCACCAGGGACTCTGGTTCAATTCCCACCTTGGGTGCTGTCTGTGTGGAGTTTCCTCTGGGTGCTCCGGTTTCCTCCTTCTGTCTAAAGATGTGCAGATTAGGTGAACTGGCTCTGCTAAATTGCCCCTTAGTGCCCAAAGGTGTGTAAATTAGATGAATTAGCCATGGGAAATATGTGGGGTTACAGGGATGAGGCAGGAGAAAGGGCCTGGGTAAAGGTAATCAGTGGCAAGCACTGTTGACTCACAGAGCCAGGGACTGAGCTTGGGTCACTAACTGTGCGCAGTCTGCACATTCTCCCTATATCTAAATACGTTTCCTCCCACAGTCCGAAAGACCTGCTACTGAGGTGCACTGGCCGCGCTAAGTTCTCCCTCAGTGTACCCAAACGGTGCTGGATGTGATTACTAGGAGATTTCCACAGTAATATCATTGTTCACTGCAGTGTTAATGTAAGCCTACTTGTGACACTAATAAATAAAGTTTAAACTCTTTGGGTGTGGGGTGTGATGGTCAAAACTCAATGGGATAAATGGCCTCTTCTGTGCTGTAGCGATTCTATTTTAGAGAGTGCAGAAAGTAACAATTCTGTTCAAAATAAAAGCAAATTACTGATAATGCTGGAATCTGAACCAAAAGAGAAAATGCTGGAAAATCGCAGCAGGCCTGCAGCATCTGTAAGGAGAGAAAAGAGCTGAAGTTTGGAATTCAGATGACCCTTTGTCAAAGCTGAAAGGCATAGAAAGTGGGAGATGTTTATACTGTGGGGTGAAGGAATGAAAGATGAGTCCGTTCAGACAATTTTGTTCCAACTCTGTACATCAGTTATGTTGCGTGCTGACAGCACCCTGACTTTAACACTTGAGACTAAGACTCTGCTGCTCTGGCCCAGGAGTAGATGTGTGTGTTTGGGGATGTCTACACTGACTGGGCCTCACTGGGCCCAGCACCGTTTGGCAGTGAGGCGGGAGTTACTACCTTCGCCACTTTAGGGATCCGCTGTTTTCCAGCCGCGGTCGACGCCATGCTTCCTGCCGCGATGTCCTTCCTCCTCCCTTCAGTTATTTAGAGTCTCTATTCGTTCCCCTGTGTGTGCGCCCCGACAACAAAAGCAGACCATCGCCAGCCTCCCCTCCCAGCGAACATCCGGGTCTCTCAGCCTGACCTCCGACCCGCCGCTGCACCACGTGGTAGCGACGGCGGTTGCCATGGCACCGGAACGCCGCGTTGCTAAGGCATCTTGTGGTTCTCCGGGCACCAAGGCAGCTGAGGCGGCGCAGGTTTGTGTTTTGGGGTTTTGGTTTATTTTTTAAAGAATTGATTTGCTCTTTTTTTCTCTCCAGGAAAGGGTAACTTTTTATTGTTTTTTGTGTAGAGAGTGAGGTTTGGTTAAATTTGTCTTTTCATTCCCACCCACACACAAATATGAATCTACGGCATGTCAGACATGTTACAACCCCAGTGAATTATATTTATGTATTTATTTGTTCACAGGAGATGGTTGTTGCTGGCTGGGCCAGCATTTATTGCCTAACTGCCCTCCATTTGAGAGGGCATTTGATAGTTGGGCAGCACAGTGGCAAGCACTGCTGCCCCACAGTGCCAGGAACCCAGGTTCAATTTCTGACTTGGGTCACTTGTCAATTTGAGTTTCAGTTGTGGAGGTGCTGGTGTTAGATTGAGGTGGACACAGTAAGAAGCCTCACAACATCAGGTTGAAGTCCAACAGGTTTATTTGGTACTACAAGCTTTTGGAGTGCTGCTCCTTCATCAGATGACTGGAGAGGTGGGTTCACAAACACAGCACATATATTCAGAAGCTCAATTGCAAGATAACAGTTGGAATGTGAGTCTTTACAGGTAAGTTTAAGTTTATTTATTAGTGTCACAAGTAGGCTTACATTAACACTGCAATGAAGCTACTTTGAAAATCCCCCAGCCTCCACACTCTGGCACCTGTTTGGGTACACCAAGGGAGAATTTAGCATGATCAATTCACCTAACTTGCACATCTTTCAGACTGTGGGAGGAAACTGGAGCACCTGGAGGAAATCCACGCAGACACGAGGAAATTGTGCAGGCTCCGTACAGACAGTGACCCAAGCCACGAATTGAACCTAGATCCCTGGCGCTGTGCGGCAGCAATGCCACCATGTGCCACCATGCCACCCTACTATGTGGAGTCTGCATGTTCTCCCCAATTCTGTGTTTGTTTCCTTCAGGTGCTCTGGTTTCCTCCCACAGTCCAAACGACACGCCAGTTAGGTGCATTGGCCATGTTAAATTTTCCCTCTCTACACCTGAAAAGGTGCCAGATGTGACAACTAGGGGATTTTCACAGTATGTTCACTGCTATGTTAATTTGAGCCTACTTCTGACACGAATAAATGCATGTTAAACATTGCTGTCGCTCTGGGGTCACGAGTAGGACAGACTGGATAAGGACAGCAGATTTCCTTCTCTAAAAGATACTAATGAATCAGATGGGTTTTTATGACAATGGCTTCATAGTTGCCATTAAACCTTTTAATTCCACGTTTTGTTTTAATTCAAACTTCACCATCTGCCATGATGGGATTTAAAACAGAATTCCCAGAGCAATTACTAGCCCAGTGACAATACCACTAGGCTACTATCTCCCCCGAATACACCCTGAATGCAACCTTGCCTACCGTTCATGCCACAGACCTGCTGCGCCGAAATCAGAGAATTTGGCGGCCAGTCAAATCTCCGTTCACTGCAGCGGGATGGGGAAATCTTGCCGATGTGAATGATGGTAAGATTTCAGCTTCTGTTTCTCTCCCCACAGATGTTGCCAAACCTGCTGAGTTTATCCAGCAGTTTTGTTTTTATTGCTGAAGGAATATATGATTTATTGCCTACTTTGTGCAACTTATTCCATGCATTAATCCTGTTCCTCCCCCCACCTCCAAAAAATCTACTTTGTACTGGACTATAGTTCAGTTTTGAGACAGCAATCTGTGACAGATGGTGACTGATTATAAGCACTTTTCAAAATTAGCAGAAGGCATTGCGTCCAGGTTAATTCAGTCAGTGTCTTATAAGTATAGAGAGAGGTTCAGGGTCAGGTGTGACCTCTTTATTTGTGAGAGGGAGAGGCTAAGACCTAGGTGGACCAGTTATTTAACTTTAAAAAATTGCAGAATTTTGGGCGTTAGATGAGATATGCGTAACTACTGTGTGCATAAGACTTTTGACGTCCATTTGTCAAACCGTTCGTCCCAGTGAATTTCCGTCCATAAAACTGGCATTGCCAACTCACACATCCTCTATGCATGTTCAGTGGATATCTTAAGGTAGCGGCCAGACTTTCAGGGGCAGCAGGAATACAAGTTTTTTTTCTGATGTTCAGTGGAATGCTTGACAAAAAATATCTTCATTGAGACCTGCATTTTGGTTGATTTTTTTAATGGCAATACATATAAACCACATGAAATGTTGCAAAGCCTTTCTGATTGCTGATGCTGTATCTGATGTGTATGCATGATAATAAATTAGTTAACATTTATAATTTCATACTTAGAAAGCAATATAGAATCTGGGTTTGGTACTTTTTGGCCTTTTGTTTACTCTGATTTATGTCCATTTCTACCCATTTAATATATGAATGTATTCTAATGCGCTAGCAGAGACAAATAAAAGATGTACAGCTAAATCAGTCTCTTTATTCCAACAGTAATTCTTAACAGTACAGGATTTTTGGTTACCCTTTCACCAAAAACTTACAGAATCAAAATTTCTTATTCTCGAAAAAGCTATATAATGTTATCCATATATAAAAAAAAACCCCGGGAATATAAATACATTTTTTGAAGCGCCTGGCCTTGTGATTTGTTAATAGTCATGGAATATGAAAATCTAATTGGGAATTGGTTTTGCCTGAATTGAAAAGGCAGGTTTAACCTAAAGGGCTCAAAATTGTCTGAGGAATGAACACTTTAATTGTTATAATTTCAAGATCTATAATGAAAGAAAACAGGTTCTAACTACCAATCTTGTTCCATGACAAAGAGCTGATTTAGGATTCATCTTTCATAGCAACATGCTAATTGTCCCTTTCATGTATCTAAGTTTGTACAGTGACATGCCTATTGGTGTTAGATTGTGTAAAAATTCTGGTGGTTACAGATTATCATCATTGTCTCTAGAATCAACACTTGTGTATAGCTTTAATTCTTCTGATATATTTTCTTCATTCAAATCAAGTGAATCTTCATTTTTATATAAATAGCATTTGAATAATAAAATGTATCAGATAATTGTTTCCCTTATTTTGCCATACTTAACCAATTCCATCATCTCATTCATTTCTCCCATGTCACCCCCTCTATCTCATGTAATCTCTCCTGTTCCCATGCCGTCCTCATCCTTCCATGTTTCCTCCATCCCTCCCATGCTATCTCCATTCCCTTCTTGTCATCCTCATCCCTTCCATCAATCCCTCATAGAAATATCTCTAGCCTTCGTAACTTTGATGTTGGGCTCCCCCTATTTTCTGCTGGTTTTGTTCTCCACCAACCTCCCTGCGTCCCCCACAAAACACTCGGTTGCTGCAACCATTGGCCATTGCCAGTTGCACATGCAACATGGACTCCAATCCTCTGTGCACCATGTGTCCACTAAACTGACCAATCAAAACAGCCCAGACAGACAAAAAAAGTCTTATTGTTCTAGAATGGGAGGTTACTTAGGTGTAACTTAATATTGGTTGTAACTCTGGGTTATGCCGAAATGGAAGGTCTTGGCTTTAATGATTATTGTTGTTTACCATCCAACATTTTTCAGCCTATATTTTTTTTCTGTAGTTAAGCCTACCCAAAAAATTCTTACTGAGACAATCACACTACTATTACAATATCTTTTCTGGTGTACATGATAATCCTTTAGCCAGAGAAAAGGCTTTCTATTTTTTTCAAACTGACATCCCTTAAATCTAAGTTTTCACTCCTGTGATCTGCCACAACATCACGACCACAGTTGATCTGCATTATGTTTTCTTTTACTTTCAGTGATCATAACCACACAAACATCTGCATGGTTTCTGCTCTTCCAATTCAGAAAGTTAGAAATATGAGTACACTGGATGAATTGATTATCCAATGTGGATTCTGTCTTGACAATCCTAAAGGATTTAGATTATCCATCTCTCTGTGCTGAGCATTCTTACTACCTTTAGGTTAATAATCCTGGCAATACTAGGAACTTCTGGCTGAGAGAGAAATAGACCTAAGTACATTGCTACAATAGTCCAGTCATATCAATTTCAAACTCCTTTGCTTAATGGCAAACTGCCCTTAATGCCCCCTCCTTTCCCCAATGCAAGATTTCAAGTTTTTTTTTCAGCTATCTTAGTCTTCTCTTTCTTCTCCAGTATTCCTGTCCATGGTAGAGTAATTAAAAATTGATATTGTGCAAGAGGTGAGAATGTAAGGAATGCAGAAATTTCAGAAGGTTGTGGGGCTGAGGAGATTTTAAATAATAGGGATCAGTGTGGCCATGGCCATGGAGGAACTTGAAAACAAAGATGAGACTGAGAGCCAATGTAGCTTAATGAGCATAGCGGTGAGGGATGAACAGGAAGGCACACATTAGTATATGGATACATAGTTTGGATCAGCACAAATTTAGGGAGTATATCAGTGGGAGACAGACCAGGAGAGCATAGGACTGCATGTGCCTAGAAGTTACAAAGGCATGGATGAGGATTTCAACAGTAGATGAGCTAAGGAGGGAATCAGAAAAGGGTGATGTGACAGAAATGGAAGTAGAGTGTCTTGGTAATGGAGATGATTTAGCTCATTTCAGCATCAATTAGAACACCAAGATTGCAGTCAATCTGATTCAACTCAGACAGGGGCCAGGGCATAGGATGAAGTTGATGGCTATGAAACAAGGTTTATGGCTGTAATTTTCCACATCTTGAAATGTTATATTAGCAGTGTGATGAAGGGTACAGTCTAACAGCTCAAAATAGGAATCCTTCTGAATTATCAGCATAATATCACTATGACCGGTAACGTAAATCGTTGAATACAATTAAATCGGTAGATCAAAACTATTCCAAAAATACATCAAAGCATACCTTAGAATCATATCTGACTCTTGTAAAGCTGCTGCATGGGGCTTCGTACAAGCCAGGTACCAAGAGCAGCAGGCTATAGACAATAATTCGCAATCATAGAATCCTATAGTGCAGAAGGGGGCCATTTGGCCCATCGAGTCTAGACCGAACTCAATCCCACCCAGAGACTATCTCCACAACCCCATGCATTTACCCTAGTTCATCCCCCTGACATTAAGAGTTAATTTTGTATGGTCAGTACACCTAACCCGCACATCTTTGAAATGTGGGAAGAAACTGGAGTACCTGGAGGAAACCCATGCAGATACAGCAAGAATGTGCAAACTCTACACAGATAGTGACCCAAGCTGGGAATCGAACCCTGGTCCCTGACGCTGTGAGGCAGCAGTGCTAAACATCATGCCACCATGCTGTTCAATAACCAGCATTTTACAGAAAATTAGTGGCAAACAGCAGGCATCTAATAGGAAGTGGAGATCCATAAACACTTCCTTCCTTAGAACAAAAGACTAGGCTGATGTATTTTCAAGTGTCTGGCCATAAGTGCCAAGTGAATGATTTTACTTCATCACCTTCCAAGATCCTCACTGTCATAGATACCAGTGTGCAGCCAATTTAATCTCACCCAACACTGGAATATGGTTAGATGTACTAAACACAGGAAAGGCTATGGATCCTGATAAGATCCTGGCTATAGTTCTGAAGACATATATGCTCCAACTAACCACTCTCCAACTTGTTATAATACAGCAATGACAGCTTTGTAAGATTGCCAGATTTGGCTTAGCAACAAAAAAAAATGCTATGTCTACTCTAACCAATTACTTTATGATCAATCTCCTTTCCGTCATTAGTGAAGTGATGGAAAGTGTTACTGGTAGTATTATTGACCCACAGCTATTCATCAATTACCTGATCACCAATGTTCAGTTTGGGTTCAGTCAGAACAGCCATGAATCTGACATGCCAAGGGCTGGTCCCGGAGGGTTGATGAAAATGATATAAAAGCAAAATGATCGGATACCGGAAATTTGAAATAAAAATAGGAAATTTTGGAAATGCTCAACAAATCTGGCAGCATCTGTAGAGAAAGAAACAGAGTTAATGTTTTGAGTCAAGTAATCCCTTCTCCAGAGCTCTGAAAAAGCTGTTTTGTCTGGATCCAATAAAATGGAAGGGAGTAGTGAACACATTCAGCGTAGAAACATGACTAAAATACATTTCTTAGAGGCATAGTATTGTCATAATTTATTAAAATATAGAGAGATTTCATGAATTGATTTTGATTTGATTTGATTTATTGTTGTCACTATACAATGAAAAGTATTGTTTGTTGCAAGCTATACGGACAAAGCATACTGTACATAGACAAGGAAAGGAGAGAGTGCACGATGTAGTGTTGGAGTCATAGCTAGGGTGCAGAGAAAGATCAACTTACTGTGAGGTCGGTCCATTCAAAGGTCTAATGGCAGCAGAGAAGAAGCTGTTCTTGAGTCGGTTGGCACTTGACCTCAGACGTTTCTATCTTTTTCCCAATGGAAGAAAGTGGAAGAGAATATGTCCGGGATGCGTGGGGGTCTTTGATTATGCTGGCTGCTTTGCCAAGACAGCAGGAAGTTTAGACATAGTCAGTTTATGGTAGGCTGGTTTGCGTGATGGACCGGGCCTCATTCATGACCCTTTGTAGCTTCTTGTGGTCTTGGACAGAACAGGAGCCATACCAAGCTGTGATACAGCTAGAAAGAATGATTTCTATGGTGCATCTGTAAAAGTTGGTAAGAGTTGTGGCTGACATGCCAAATTTGGTAAAAAGTCTGACAACTGTCAGTAAACTGTCTGTGCTTTATATGCCCTGTCTCTCCATTCACCTGACGAAGGGACAAACCCGAAAGCTAGTGAGTTTACTATCAAATAAATCGGTTGGACTTAAACCTGGTGTTGTCAGACTTTTTACTGTGTTTACCCCAGTCCAACGCTGGCATATCCGCATCATGCCAAATTTGCTCAGCCTTCTGGGAAAATAGAGGTGTTGGTGGGTTTCTTAACTATTGTGTTGGCATGGGGAGGACCAGGATAGGTTGTTGGTGATCTAGACACCTAAAAACCTGAAGGTGTTGACCATTTCTACAACGTCCCCATTGCTGTAGACAGGGGCAGGTTCTCCGCTACACTTCCTGAAGTTGTTGACGATCTCCTTCATTTTGTTGATATTGACATTGCCCGTAGTGTTTGTGTAATAAATATAACAAGTGTATTATTTTTAGTAAATCAATTAAAATGAGAGAGATGAAAAAAACTAAAATATAATAATGTTTTAGTACCATTAAACTTGAATTGAATTGAAACTGGTAAAGCCTTGCATTATATTTACCTCCTTGAAATATAGTGATTATTATAGCTGGGGTGGTTTAAAAGCTTTTGTATAGACTTATCATATTCCTTCAATTTATACGATTGAGTACAAGTGACAGACATTTTTTTTCTGCCTAATTGTAACCTTGAGTAAATATCCTTATGAAATATTGGAATTTTCAATTCCTTGCCTGTGTTCTCTTTCACAGAACAACAATGACGACTATATATGCTTCAGGGGGAGGAAGTCAAGTAATCAAGGTTCGACGATCAGAATCTCAAGATGTTCCATACATTATGAAACTCTTCAGCCCAAGTACAACAGCCATGTTTGGAAGAATTAATGTCATTTATCTGCTGTATGTATATGTAAAGAGTATCCACTAAGAAGGCCTTGGATAAGTAGTTTCCATGGAAGTATGCAGGGCTAATATATATGTTTCTTAGTAATTTATTTGCAATACTACAACTCTGTCTCTAGATCTTTCCACACCCTGACGTTGTATCGGTCAGACTTTCATCTGCTTCTGTAGCTAATCCAGGGGTTTATAGCTTGAGGGGCATCGCACCAAATTAGCACAGCACGCCTGCCCCCCCAAGACACACACACACACACACACACACACACACAATCAGACAAACTAAGGAGCAATTTAGTGTAGCCAGTCCACCTGACTTGCATGCCTTTGGACTGTGGGAAGAAACTGGAGCACCCAGCAAAAACCACGCAGATACGGGAAGAATGTGCTAACTCCACACAGACAGACACCAGGCCGGAATCCAACCTGGATCCCTGGCGCTGTGAAACAGCAGTGCTAGCCACTGTGTCATCATGCCACCCCCAATATCACAACTATGAGGACACAAAGCTACCTATTGGAAATAATTACAGCTCAGATTGACTGATCTGAATGTTCTTTAATCCTCATACTGATAGTCCAGGGCTACATATTAAGATAAACAGGCATGCACCAATTTTGGAACTCACTTTGTCCTGTCACAGCACGTGGATGTACCACCGGCACAGTCATCAAGGTGTTGGAAGAAAAGGTAAAGCCCTGCTGGGGGGGAGTGGAAGTATAAAGGAACTGGAGGACTATGATGAAATCTATTGTTGGACTCCTCTCAGTGGTTCTCCAAAGCCACTAAACATGCAAGAAACCAGCTCAATTTGCAATTTCCTTCCACTTCCCTATAGGCAGGCATTTCACCTTGCTTAACTTCTTTCTGGTCATTTTGAAGTTAAGAACTTGCTGTGTTCCTAGGTCTCCCTACAAGTCTGTACCATTATTTATATAACATTTATGTATGTATATATTCATTAAATTACAATATTATTGTATTAAATCATTTTCAATGGACACTTTAAAAACCAGCCAACAATACCCCTCAGGAATATGGTGGAACCTGCTTCTTCTGGCTACATGTGAAAGATTTTAAAGATCCACATATTTATTAGTGGCTGCACATTAGGTCACACCTGCAAGAAAATCTAACTGGAACAAGCCCAAGATTCATAGTAGATAAGCCCATTTTCAATAAGGGTTTTAAACAAGTGACATTAGGTCCCTCATTGACATATGCATGGGACTTACTGTCTACTTTAGACAGGTGCCAGGAACACCACATGTGGTCTGCCATGTTTTAGGCATTTTTGTGATGGACAACATTCTCAGCAACACTTGAAGCAGAACAGGTATCTACAGGACAGTATCTACTCTCAACCAACAACAGCAAAGTAGACTATCTGGACATTATCTCTTTACTGTATGTGGAACTTTAGTCTGTACAAACTAACTGTGTTTTTTATATTACAATAGTGACTACACTTTTTAAGTTTTTTATTTGCTGTAAAGTGCTTTGGAATATTTTTCTGTACTTTTAGCGAAAGGGCAAATCTATCGGTGACTGTAGAAAATGAGAAGAATGAAGTTATAGCTCACGCGGCCTTCTTAGATTATCCAAATATTGAGGCCGTTGAACAAGACAATTGGGAACCCTGGCTGCATACGTATGGTCCTAGTTCAAAATGCACAGTGAGTTGAAACCAGAAATTACTCAATATTTATGAATGTTAAATATTATACATTTCTGATTAATACAATGTTTTAATTTTTACAAGAAATATGTTTCCTGCCAATGTTGTTATTGACCTGGATTTTGCAATGAGCAGTGAAGCAAAGGTGCTTGCCACTGCCTGCAAAGAAAATTGCCCGCAAAGAAAATTGCCCTCAAAAATCTATCAGTTACTAAGGAGTGACTTCCCTCTTTCCCAATAGTAGTTAAAATCTAGTGCCAAGTCAGAGAGGTGTCTTGGTGGCAGCAGCAGTGTTATCACTGAGCTGATAAGCGACTAATTACATTGGAATACTCACACAGCAAACCAAGTAATTAAAAACACTCAATCGCCGGAAATCTACCACCTGGCCCATCACAGAATCAGAGAAGGCAAGAGTCCGACAATAGAAATCTGCACTGATCTTGGATGGGTATTTCTGGTCTCGCTCGAGCAAGGCCATAAAATCCCATCCAATATTCTTGTCCTTTGATTACGTTTTCAAGAGAAAAATAAATGATTGTGATTGGATGAAAATAGAAGCCAAAGTAAAGATAAACACGCTTAAAAAACAAAAATATGTAGTTTTAATATTTGAATTTTTTATCCATATGGAGAAATTTGGCATTCTGCAAATTGAAATGGTCTCTTCAGGGCTAGTAAGAGTGTTTAGCAGGAATTACAAAGTTAGTATGCCTTTGCAAAATCCAGTTAATCTTCATTCAAAAAGTTGTAGTTTTGCAGAGGTTTTTCAGTGAACTTAAGCATTCTCCCTGTGGTTGCGTGGGTTTCCTCCGGGTGCTCCGGTTTCCTCCCACACCCCAAAGATGTGCTCTTAGGCTGATTGGTGTACCAAATTGACACAATTCTCCCCTGAATCTGGCTACATTAGGGGTTCCATTCACATAAACACAGGGCAGGGTAGGTGTAGGGAAAATGCGGGGGCGCGGGCTCGTTGGGCCGAAGGGCCTGTTTCCCGTGCTGGGTTGTTCTTTGTTCTTTGTTTGTTCATAAGAGTCAAAGTTCTCATCAATTTTCATTGACCGAGCAATCTCTGGATCCCTCTGGAAAATTGATGATTGTGATTACTTGATTTTCAAGTTATTGACTGGAGTTTTCCTGTCCCACCCTGATCTCGGTGGAATTTTCTAGTTTTGGTGCAAGTGTGGCCAGAAATTCCCACCCATTTTGTTACTGAAGGCCCTCTTCCCTCTGTATTCCCAACTTGCAATGTCCCAGTCCCCTAAATCATTTTCTTTTTTTTCTGTCCTTATCCCTCTTTTTATACTGCTTCTACCTCTATTGGTAGGAATAATGGTAGGAAGGATTATTACTTACGTGGAGAAAAACTGCAGCAGACAACGGTGCAGAGGGACCTTGGGGTCCTTGTGCATGAGTCGCAAAAACCCAGCTTGCAGGTGCAGCAGGTGGTCAGGAAGGCGAATGGGATGCTGGCCTTCATAGCGAGGGGGATTGAATATAAAAGTAGGGAGGTCTTGCTGCGGCTGTATAGGGCATTGGTGAGGCCGCAGCTGGAGTACTGTGTGCAGTTTTGGGCGCTGTACTTACGCAAGGATATTTTGGCCTTGGAGGGAGTGCAGAGGAGGTTTACTAGGCTGATGCCGGAATTGAGGGGGTTGAGCTATGAGGAGAGGCTGAATAAACTAGGCTTGTATTCGTTAGAGTTTAGAAGAATGAGGGGAGATCTCATTGAGACGTATAAGATGATGAATGGGATGGATAGGATCGAGGTGGAGAGACTCTTCCCGCTCAGAAAGGACAGTAGGACTAGGGGGCACAGCCTCAAGATAAAGGGGGCGCGGTTTAGAACGGAGTTGAGAAAGAACTTCTTCACTCAAAGGGTGGTGAATCTCTGGAATTCTCTGCCCGTTGAAGTGGTGGAGGCTACCTCGCTAAATATTTTTAAGACGCGGGTTGATGGGTTTTTGATAAGAGAGGGGATTAAGGGTTATGGGGAGAGGGCGGGAATGTGGAACTGAGCCACGACAGATCAGCCATGATCTTATTGAATGGCGGGGCAGGCTCGAAGGGCCAGATGGCCTACTCCTGCTCCTATTTCTTATGTTCTTATGTTCCCCTCCTTTCTTGTCTTTTACTCTGAATGACCTGCCTAACCCCTGTATCCTCTCCTTCTGTGCTCCTCTTTGCCATTGTGTTCCTCCTCTCCTTTTTCACTCCTTCATGTATCTCAGTTCTCTGCTCCTCTCTGTACATCTTTACCCTCCCTCGTCTTCATCCACCTTTTCTATTCCCCCTTCCCTTCCCCCTCCAAAACCATAATATAACAAATACTATGTGGTGTGAAGACTGATTTCATTTTAATTTGCAACTGTATATTGTGAATTGTGTATTTTGTAGTGAGGCATGAGTAGAGGAATGTTATTTTTCAAATGTTTCCTGCAGATTGTTGGACTCTATATTGTGCTGAAAGTTTGTTTTTACAGAAAACAATTACATTTATCTGTTCTCTGGTTTCTAATATGTAGGAATTATAGGCTCTGGATAAACTAAATGCTTTTCTCAAAGTGTTTTATATTTTCTATAATCAATCTGTGTTTATATACTGCACACATTTTTTTTAACTTTGGCAGCCTTTGAACACTCTTTTTATGCACCTGCTTGTGGCAAAACCAGAGGTTGCAGCTGGTTGTGCAAGAGAGATGGTCAGGTAGGTTGGGTATTAGACAAAATTTCTTAATTATGGATAACGTTTGCATTCTGCTACATTTATATGCTTAGATACAATGTGAAAAATCTTTGCAGAGTCATCTGTTACTTTGAGAGAGTTGTTGATCAGATATACCTTAATTCGGGGGTGGTTTGGAGCAGGGGGGAGGCAGTTTTGAAGTGAAGACAGATGGGGTCATTCCAAAGATGAAAAGCAGAAAGAATACCTCAGAGATGGGGAACTTGAGAGATGAAGGGCAAGTGGGGAAGTGCTTTGTCCATTCAAAACCACGTTATTATTTCCTTCATTCCAACTAAAGATGCCACTTACTATTTAACAGTAACCTGTGATCCTCACTCTTTTGCTCAGAAAAATATAAAAGGATAAAGTGACCTTGCACAGATCACTTAAAAGTGGAAAGTGCACCTAGAGGAATTGTTTAAAACTATTCTCCCAAAACTTACGTGAAAATGTGGAATCAAAATATTCAAAAACACTTGAATGGGAACACCATCACCTGCAAGTTCCCCTCCAAGCCACTCACCATCCTGATGTGGAAATATATCATCGTTCCTTCGCAGTTGCTGGGTCAAAATTCTGGAATTCCCTTCCTAATGGCATTGTGGGTCAACCCACAGCACGTGGACTGCAGCAATTCAAAAAGGCAGCTCACCTCCAACTTCTCAAAGGCAATTAGGCTTGGGCAATAAACACTGGCCAGCCAGCAATGCCCATGTCCAACAAATGAATTTAAAAAAAAATTCCTAACCCCGCGGATGCCCGCCATATTTGATCTTTCTTCCCTTTAGGGCCATTCAGGTGACAATGGTAACGTGGAAATGCCAACTTCAATCTGAATGGCTCCAGTTTAATCGTGCTGGTTAAATTTGGCCCGCCTGAGAACTGCCCTGGGCATATCTAAGGTGATCTTGCAAAAGTCTGCACCAAGCTTGGTTTCATGAGTTCAGCTCCCATCTAGTCTGAGGCTGCAGTCTACTTAAGATGTATGTATGTAGTCAAGCCAGGCTGTGTCATCTCCCTGATGCTCTTAAGGTCATAGTGTCATAGAGTTTCACAGCACAGCAAGAGGCTCTTTGGCCCATTGTGCCTGTACCGGCCATCAAGCACGTATCTATTCTAATCCCATTTTCCAGTGCTTGGTCTGTAGCCTTGAATGCTATGGTGTTTCAAATGCTTATGTAAATGCTTCTTAAATGTTGTGAGGGTTCCCATCTCCAGCCCCTCTCAGGCAGTGAGTTCCAGATTCCCACCTCCCTCTGGGCGAAAAGGTTTTTTCCTCAAATCCCTTCTAAATCGCCTGCACCTTATCTTAAATAGAATCATGGAGTCGTAGAGATTTACAGCATGGAAATAGGCTCTTCAGCCCAACTTGTCCATGCCGGCCTTTTATCTTAATGGCTAAGCAAGCCTCAATTGCCTGCGTTTGGCCCATATTTCTCAATAACCATCTTACTCATGTAACTATCTAAACGCTTTTTAAAAGACAAAATTGTACCCACCTCTACTACTACTTCTGGCAGCTTTTTCCAGACACTCACCACTCTGTGTGGTAGAAAATTGCCCTTCTGGATCCTTTTGTATCTCTCCGCTCTCACCTTAAACCTATTGCCTCTAATTTTAGACTCCCCTGCCTTTTGGGAAAAGAGATTGACTATCTAGCTGAATTATGCCCCTCATTATTTTATAGGTCTCCATAAGATCGTCCCTAAGCCTGCTATGCTTCAGGGAAAAAAGTTCCAGTCTATCCAGCCTCTCCTTATAACTCATTGTCCTGGTAGCATTCTAGTAAATCTTTTCTGCACTCTTTCTAGTTTAATAATGTTCTTTCTATAATAAAGTGACCAGAACTCTACACAGTATTCCAAGTGTGGCCTTATCAATGTCTTGTACAACTTCAACAAGGCATCCCAACTCCTGTATTCAATGTTCTGACCAATGAAACCAAGCATGCCGTATTTCTTCTTCACCACTCTGTCCACCTGTGACTCCACTTTCAATGAGCTATGAACATGTACCCCGAGATCTCTTTGTACTTTAACTCTCCTCAACACCCTACCATTAACTAAGTAATCCTGCCCTTGTTCAATCTACCAAATGCATCACCTCATAGTTACCTATATTAAACTCCATCTGCCATTTGTCAGCCCACTAGCCCAATTGATCAAGGTCCCATTGCAATTCTGAGATAACCTTCTTCACTGTCTACTATGCCACCCATCTTGGCATCATCTGCAAACTTACTAACCATGCCTCCTAAATTCTCATCCAAATCATTAATACAAATGACAAATATCAGTGGACCCAGCACCAATCCCTGAGGCACACGGCTGGTCACAGGCCTCCAGTTTGAAAAACAACCACCTTCTGTCTTCTGTCATTAAGATGTGGAGATACCGGTGTTGGACTAGTATAAGCACAGTAAGAAGTCTCACAACACCAGGTTAAAGTCCAACAGGTTCATTTGGTAGCACAAGCCACAAGCTTCCTGTCATCAAACCAATTTTGTATCCATTTAACTACCTCATCCTGGATCCCATGAGATTTAATCTAATGCAACATCCATGCATACTGTGTCAAAGGCTTTGCTAAAGTCCATGTAGACAACATCAACTGCATTGCCCTCATCTACCTTCTCGGTTACTTCAAAAAAAACTCGAATCAAGTTTGTGAGACATGATTTTCCACTCACAAAGCCATGCTGATGGCCCCTAATCAGTCCTTGCCTCTCTAAATGCCTGTAGATTCTGTTTCTCAGAATACCTTCTAACAACTTATGCATTACAGATGTGAGGCTCACCAGCCTGTAGTTGCCAGGCTTTTCCTTGAAACTCTTTTTAAACAAAGGCACAATATTTGCCACACTCCAATTTTCAGGCACCTCACCTGTGGCTCTCAATGATTCAAATATCTCTGCTAGGAGACTTGCAATTTCCTCCCGAGGCTCCCACAACGTCCTGGGATACACTTTATCAAGTCCCAGGGATTTATCTACCTTGGTGCACTTTAAGACTTCCAGCATGTCGTCTGGTAATTGACCTCTCTACTAAGAGGAAAAGTTTTTCCCTATCTACCCCGTCAATATTCTTTATATTTTTGTACACTTGATCTTTGCTGCAATGCTCCATCCCACTCTCAGCAAGCTCCTGCTGGAGTAAAGCTAAACTAAACAAACTAAATGAATGGAACATCAACCATCTGCAGGCCAGATCCAAAGTCACCCCATCCTCTGTCACTGAACTACAGTATGCAGTTGATGCTTGCACTTCACACAGAGGCTGAACTCCAAGCTTTTGTTAACACATTCACCAAGGCATATGAAAGCATGAGCCTTACACTAAACATCTTCAGGACAAAGGTCTTCTTCCAACCTGCTCCAACCACACAGCACTGCCTCCTGGTTATCAAAATCTACAATGAGGCCTTGGACAATGTTGGACCACTTTCCATACCTTGGGAATCCATTGTCAATTAGGGCAGAAATCGACAATGAGGTTTAACACTGACTTTAGTGTGCCTTTGCAGTCTTTGGTCACCTGATCAAGACAGTGTTTGAAGTTAAAGTTAAAATTTATTTACTAGTCACAAGTCAGGCTTACATTAAAACTGCAATGAAGTTACTGTGCCATCCCTAAAGTTGCCACAATCCAACACCTGTTTGGGTCAATGCACCTAACCAGCACGTCTTTCCCTCAAAAACCTCACCTCAAAACTTTCATCTCAAAACCCTGGACGAGGACCACTAGTGTTGCCTCCACAGGATCCTACAAATCCACTGGCAGGATTGGCACACCAACGTCAGTATTCTTGCTCGGGTCAACATCCCCAGCATCAAAGCATTGACCACACTCGATCAGCTCCACTGGGCAGGCCACATTGTCTGCATGCCTAACATGAGACAGCTGAGACTCGACTCAGAGCTTTGACACAGCAAGTGAGTCCCAGGGGGATGGAGGAAATGATCCAAGGACATTCAAGACCTCCTTGGAAGAATGGGAGTCTCCACTGACACCTGGAAATCCCTGACCCAAGACCATCCAAAGTGGAGAAAAAGCATCCAGGAAGGAGCTGAACACCTGAGGTTTCAAAACTGAGAGCAAGTTGAAATGAACCGTAACAGTGAGAGGAATGCATCCCACCCACCCACCCACTCTTCCAATCACTGTCTGTCCCATCTGTAATAGAGACTATGGGCGGGATTTAGCGGTCTTGCTCATCCCAAAACCATAAAATCCCTGTCAAGAGCAACAGGTCTGACCCTCGTCCGCTCCAATTTCCACGGGGGTGGACAGTAAAATTCTGGCCTATGTCAGAATTTGGACTCCTCAATTACCTACAAACACACTTTTAATGTGGAAGCAAGTCATCCATCTCTGAGGAACTGCCTAAGAAGAGGAAGACGAATCTGTGCTACTCAGAGAATTAGTCCAGTGACATTGTGCCACTGTCTCCCCCTAGGCTGTATAGACTGTCCCAGGCATGTTATTGCTGTGAGGTGACATTTTTTAACATTTACATTAGAAACCACTTTTTGTAGCAGGGGTGACGAGAGGGGTGGGGAGCAGTACTAAGTCACATTTTTTGCCATGTGAACTGGTTAGGTTCTTAAGTATTACACTAGTTTAATTGCTTGCATGATTTACAAATTTTAGCCTTATGAAGGCTTCTTCATATTTAGATAAATGCTCCAGGTGTGAATATTTGATTACTTGTCATTCCTTTAGATTTTCCACTGACATTATGGCAGATGACTGAGATAGTGCTTGTAACTGATGTTGTAATGAGTAAAAGGCATTTGCTGATTCTTGTTCTTGAGCTTCATTGACTAATGTTACCAAAATTAACAAAAGTTATTACTTTATTTCCAATACTGGTATAGGAGCGTCTTCAATGCAGTCCGAGAATTGCACTATGTAATCCTTGCAGTTCGAAGGAAAGTTGCCCTAGGTAAAAGATTATATTTTGAAATGTTGGAGGCCTCATTCTTTATTTTTATTTTTAAAAAATTTATTCAGTCAAGCAAATCAAGTAATGATTTGTCTTATTTCCACACCAGATCCTGCTGTATCTGTCCTGTTTGCACCCATGCCACAACATAGGAAGGTGGAAGGTGTGCCTTATTCGGCCTTCATCTGTTATAGAAAGGATTATGTTCCAGTACTATATATTCGAAAAGCCAGGTATGGAGCTACTGATACTTCCCCTGTAACGATTGCCTTTTTTTTCTATGGTTTGCTGAAAGATATTAAAAATTTGAATTTACTTACGTTTTGTACTAACAGCGAGGTTAAGGAAAGAGTAAGCTTGTATCTTAGAATGCTCTGCGCAAGACATCAAGACATCCCAAAGCAGTTGCATACTCAATAAAGCTCTTCTGTTGTGTAGCCACCATTGTGTAGTCAAATGTAGCAGTTAATTTGTGCAAAGGAAAATTTTAGAAGAAGAAATGAGATAAGGAGAATCATAGAATCCGTACAGTGCAAAAGGAGGCCATTTGTCCCATCGAGCCTGCACCGACAACCATCCCACCTGGGCCCTATCCCCATAATCCTAAGTATTCGCCCTGCTAATCCCCTTGACACTGAGGGATAATTTATCATAGCGAATCCACCCAAAAAGTCACATCCAATCTTTAGACTGTGGGAGGAAACTGGAGCACCCGGAGGAAACCCAGGCAAACATGGGGAGAAAGTGCAGACTCCGCACAGACAGTGACCCGAGGGCAGAATTGAACTCGGGTTCCTGATGCTGTGAAGCAGCAGTGCTAACAACTGTGCCACTGTGCCGCCAGTCATTCTGTTGTACTAGAGGTGGCAGAGCAATAAGTGTTGGCTAGGATCCTGGGAGAGCTCCTCTGTTTTTCAAAAAACTGTGAGGGACTTTTTGTGTCCACCTGAGCAAGCAAACTAGACTTCAGTTTAACTTCTCTTCCAAACAAATGTCACATCTAATTGTGGTGCACATCCTCACTATGCACTGAACTGTGAGCCTACATTATGGGCATAATTTAATGTGAGTGAAGGGGATATCACCAGCTGGTTGGAAAAACAGCAGGGGGGGGGTCACTTCACCTCAAATGGGGAAGGCCTGCTGGAATCAAGAGCTGGATATTTCTTGGTGGCAGGAGCCAGTGCGCTGTTCACTGGAAACAGGATTCTCTGGTCCCACCACTTCACTGAGATTTCCCATTGATGTTACCCCTTGCAAAACCCGCGGAAGGGCTTACGCTGCTGGTGTGACTGGAGAATCCTGCCGATGTGAAAGGCCAAAGAATTGCCCCCACAAATGTCTGTCATTCACTTAAGGAGACAGTGTCAGACCTTCACAAGGATTTAGCAACCCTGAGGCGGAAATTCGATCCTCCCTAAGGGGCTGCTGGCCCCTGGCCAACCAGCGGCCTGCGGCTCTGCATTATAGACAGAGCTATCAGTCATGGTGGCAGCTGCCAGTAATGCACCCAGGGAGAGGTCCTGCTTTTCAATATTTGTTTCTCAGATTTTATATTCAGCATTCTCAAAGGAAACCTTTTAATTATTTCATGTGATGTGGAAACAACTGTTGTGTGAATTTCATGATTATTGAGTAAAGTTGTTTACAATACTATCAGAGACAAAATAAACTTTCATTTGGAAAGCTATAGGTTAATCGAGGAGCTCTGATGAAGGGTCATCCAGACTCAAAACGTTAGCTCTATTCTTTCTCCACAGATGCTGTCATACCTGCTGAGATTTTCCAGCATTTTTCTGTTTTTGAGCCATCATGGATTTGTTTAAGGAAGGTTTTGTCTGAACAGCTTAATTGAATTATTTGAGGAGGTAACAGAAGAGATTGATCAAGGTAGTGCAGTAGATGTACTTATAATTCAGAAATACATATACCGCAAACATAATGCCAAAAGGTTCATTAATAATCAACTGTTGGTGAATATAAGGAACATTCAGGTATTTTCTTTAATCTTTGTGTATTAAATCCTGATGGGACATTGCCATAATTAATTCAAATGAAGTTTATTTTACAAATCTCTCCATGACCTTGCTCCTCTTTATCTCTATTCAGCTATACTATATATAAGGTGGGGTGCTGAATCACATGTTTTCATTTTAGCATGTTTGTAAATTAGGGTGCGATCTTGTGATGACTTCAGCCAGGCTATTGAGGTTTTCTTGCTAGAGTATGAACTATCTGATGAGTCCTAATTATTGGTTAAATCAGGGAGCCTGATGCTCCCTATATAAAGCAGGTGTGTCAGACTCCCAGCCTGCATTCAGCAGGTAGCAATTGGACAGCTGGCTGTGTACAGATGTATGGTGTAAATAAAGTAACTTGGTGACGGGACTTCCACTTTCATGGAGTTATGACAGATCTGCAAATAGTACTGCCTCGATTTTCATTTTAATGCATTCCTATGTATTCTCAGTCTTTTACAAGCAGGTTGCAACTTTGTTGCCCCCTCCTCAACCCTTCTGCTCGCTACAACCCTCCCCGGTACTCTAGCTCCCTTCTTTACTCCCTTGGCCCTCCTGCTCACCAATTCACTTTCCAGGCTACCTCACTTGTTGCTTATACGTGCTCTCCCCTACTCCTTGGGTGCTCCTGTTTTCTCCCACAGTCCGAAAAACACGTTGGTTAGGTGCATTGGCCGTGCCAAATTCTCCCTCAGTGTACCTGAACAGGCACCAGAGTGTGGCGATTAGGGGATTTTCACAGTAACTTCATTGTAGTGTAAGCCTACTTGTGACACCGATAATAATAAATAAATTCTCTCCCCCAAATCTCCTGCTCATCTCCTCTCCCCAGCTCTCTTGTTTGCTACACTGTCCTGACCCTCCCATTTGCTCTATCTCTCTCCTGAACCCTCGCTGCTATCTGCTTACCACCTCACCAGCTGTCCTTCTCCTGACTCCTCACTGTGGGCATGAGTTTGATAAAATGGCTGCAAAAGGGTAGGAGTTATTGAGGGAGCGAGGGGGGCTGCGAGTTGGAAGGAAGGGGCAGGAAGCTATGAGTGGTAGATTAGGGGAAACAGTGAGCGGTTGGATTATGGAGGGAAACAGTGAGTTGGCAGAGGGAAGCAGGATGATCAGGTAAATTGGCCAATGGGAGGTTCGGGGAGGAAAGTTGGGTGAGCAGGAAGGAGCCAGTTGGAGGTGGAAAGCAACTAACTGGAGGCAGGAAACAGTGAGCTGAAGATAAATAAAACATGCGTTATTAAAAGATAGAGGATTTTTGGGCCAGTTATGTTCAAGGCAGCTTTTAATATAAAAATTAAAGGTCAGGAACATAACTTGTAAGTTTTCTCATGCAAAAATGATTTTAATTTAGCATATTTTGGTTTAGAGTGGCGCTTTAGAAACACAATAGGAGTGTTAATTGGGGGATAGCTATAACTTCCTTCAGCCCAACAACCACCTAACATTTCTCATTCCACCCTCTGAGCATCCCAGTTTTGATTGCTCTGCCATTGGCTATCATAATTTTATTTGCCAAGGCTAAGTTTTGGAGCTCTAAGTCTGTCTCCATTTGTGGTGATAGATGGTGTACCAATCTTCGTTGCAAGCTCATTTTGGTTTAGCATGCCTTTTTAGCAACGTAATGGGAGCGCTAAATGAGGGATAACTGGAATTTGCTTTGGCCAACGATCATTCAACATATTTCATTCCAGCCACTGAGCATCCCCAATTTTCATTGCTCAACTATTTAAATTCATGCATTCATCTGGCTTTGGAGCTCAAAGCTTGCCTCCATTTCTTTAGTCTTTAATGCTGCCATTAGCACTCCCTTTGTCATATCCATGATAACTTTGTCAGCCTTTCCTGAGGTCCCATCTATCCCTGACCTTCTATGCTGCTTCATCTTCTCTGCCCCCACCCCTCTCCAAATTTATAAACCATCTTCAGCTCTGAAGAACACTCATATGAACTCAAAATGTTAACTCTGTTTTACTCTCCACAGATGCTTCCACACCTGCTGAATGTTTCCAGCATTTTCTATTCACAGCTGGATCTTTCCACCATGCTAGGTTTTCCAGCGGTGGAGGCCACCAGTGGGATCTTTTGGTCCTGCCAAAATCAATGGCAATTTGCTTGACTCGTCCATGCCACTGTCAGGGAACCTTGGTGGGGGAGTTGACTACAGCGGGACTGGAAGATCCTGCCGATGAGAAGGGCCCGAAATTTTGGTCCTTTGTTTCAGATTTCCAGCATCCCAAGTATTTTGCTTTTAATCTAAGATTTGGAATTTGAACCATTACCCTTTCTGTCTGTCTACCCCTCCTTTATAATGCTCGTTGCAAATTACCTCTTTAGTTCTCTGCCTTAATGTCTCTTTGTTCAGCTCAGTGTCATAACTATAATATTCCTGTGAAGCGCCATTGGACCTTTTTTGTTGAAAGTGCTATATAGATCCAAGTTGTTGTTCTTGCAACTTGGACCATTAATCGTAACAGCAAGTAGGTCTATCAGGTTGGCGTCATTCATCACTGAAATTACTAACCTCATAGAAGGTTTATTATCAGCAGAAGGATCTTGATGCCTCCCATTAATTTCATCCAGTCTCATCTGTCTGCAGTCATATGTCTGCAGTCTGTGGTATTGTCAAATCACAATTCTTTTTTGCCTTCCTATATACTGTGTGCTTCCAAGAAACGTTGACTTGGAAAATGAGATTAAACCTTGTCACTAAGGGCCCGATTTTAACTTTGTAAATGGATGTGTTTTGAGTGAGTTAAAATTGGGCTTTATGATTCTATAGAAGAAAGAACATTCCTCTTACAACTTTCTGTATTATAATCTGCCAAGGTGTGGAGGGGCATCTTACCTTCTTCACTACCTACCAGGAATCACTGGTTGTGTTGGTATCAAGCCCACATTCCTGGCTTTGTGAGTTTGAGTCAAAGTGCCAGTCCCTCATTACTTAATTCACGGCGTGATTGGAATAGTTTGTGCACAAAATGTTGCTCTTCCTAAATTGAGCAGTTTAGTTTCTTTAGTCTGTCTGCAGAGTTATAGGATTTTGAAGATCTTTTTTCTAGTTTTGGCCATCGGCCTGCTTTACATAAAGCATTACAATGTTTTTTGTGATCCTCGTATACCACATAAAGCATTACTCTTCCCTTATCTTTTCTAACAGTGCTTTTTCTGATAAATCATTTGGACGCCAAGCAGCATTCTACTTGCTATTATTTGTTATTATTTTGTTGCTTTTGCCCGACATCTTTCCTTTTCTCTTCCATCCTTAACAGCACAAATGCAAAATCTCACTCATGTCAAAACCTTTCAGCGTTTGACCAAAGTGATGGAATATTCCACTCTTGAATATTGTTCCATCTCAGCAGTCGATGGCCATTTCATTTTAGTTCTGACAGTGAGTACTTGTCTGCCTGGTACTTACAGATGTTGAACTCTATGGTTGGTCTCTAAGCTCTGCTTCCATTTGCTACATTACCCTGTTAACAGGATTTTTGACACAACAAATTTTTATTCCTTTCCATGTTGTAAAGGTTATTGCCATACACTCTCTGGAGATATTTTTAAAAATAATTTCATTGAATTTTTAAAAATGTCCATTTCAGTTTATTTGCAAGTATATTTTGTAAAAGTGTACACTAACACCATTCTATTAAAGTTAAGACCTACATATATACTTTATGAAGCCATTGAACAACTGGATTGCATAGTTCTTGGGGGAAAAGGTGTATCGATGTATCCAGGTTTCTTAGCATTACTGCGCTGGGAGCAGTGTAGGTTGAGAGGTAGGTTTGATCGAGTTGGTTTGCTCTGCACATTCAAGTTATTAGTTAGATAGCAGTAATGTGAGGGAGAATGAGAATGTTTTTTATCCTTATTCTCTTTGTGTTGCTGATCTGGGGTTGGTGGGGGGAAGGCAATTGAGTGAATGTAGGGAAAGGGGGGAGGATTACAGGGAAGTCATGGGGTTGTACCATGAGTCTCCAAGAACAGAACTCAGACTTATACAAAAGTAATTTTATAGGCTTTTTTTTATATGTGTGGTAAAAGATTTGGAATGCTACGGCCTTTCACGCTGGCAGGCTTTTCCAATTCTGCTGCAGTGAACAAAGATTTGGCTGGGCGCCAAATTCTCTGACCTTGCTGCAGTGGGAGTGTGGTGTGAACAGCCGGTAAAATCATGCCCTTTGTCCTTTGTGCTCTTTGGGTTCTTATTGTGATTATTCCAGCACTAAGCTGTAGAGGGCACTAAATACTATCCTAAAGAATACCACAGGAATTGAATTCATGTTAACTGCATAGTTTAATTAAAGTCCAAATCATAATACTGAACAAGGAATTTGCTGCAGACAAATCATTTTAGTTTTGTATTTTGTAAGCTTGCCTTTGCATGTACCAGGTCCATCTTTGATAACATAGTACCAAATTCATAAGCTATTCCACTGCGTATATCTGTTTATCTTTCTACCCATTATCCATCTTTTTTTAAAATTGAACTGTAGCCTCCACTGCATAAAATACTAATATGTACAAACATTCTGTGGAATTCACAGTCCTCACAAGGCAAATGCTGGCCTAGGCAGGGCCTAGGTTGGAACTATGTAAGCTTGAAATTTCTAATACATGCCTTGTATAGGGAGTTGGACTATATATGACAGGCAACAGTTTGAGAAATTAGTTATATCAATATAGTGCATGTGGGACCCATTGCTGGATCCAGGCCTAATTAGCAAGCTGAATCCCAAAGTCTTTCATTGTTGGGGACCAATGGAAATATTGTTGATTCTGGGGTGCAGGTGAGAGTTGGGGAGTTTGGGTGTTGGGGGAGATTTGAAAAGATGCATAAGACAAGTAAGCACTGAGGAAATGTGAAAAGTGTCACTTGAGCCCATTAGTCTCATGTGAGTAAAGCACATGATCAAACTGACTGCACACATAATAGGGATCATTAATACAGGACACTGGCAGGAGTGATTCCAGCACAATTGGCGGGCTTGGAGCCAATGAAATTAAGGAGTTAACATACTTACAGAAATCTAATGTGGGAGTTATGCACATCTGGACAGCAGTCACTTTTTGAGCTGCTGCAACTCCTTTTCTCTAACCTCTGTCCTGGTGTAGATTCCCCCGGCTTGAATTTGGGTGTTTCAGACAGGTTGAAGCAAAGTAACAAAAAAGGTAATAAGCGGCCTACCAAAAGTTGTCAGAAGCTGGCTGAGCGGCCAAAGAAAGGGCTACAAGCAGCCAGTAAAGATTCCAGCTTTGGAGGAATTCTGTGGAATAGTGAACTACAAAAGAAGCCACCTTGTGCAACTTTCACATGGACCCACTAGAAAACTGAGAAAAAGCCCAAAAACTTGAAGCTTTTACTCTCTCTTTCACAAGGGTAAGGAGGGATGTATTCCCGTTTTGGCTGCTCAATTTCCCAAGAGGCATTGAATTGGCGATGGCACTACAGAGTCTAAGAGCAGCAGTAACTGTGTCTAGTGTGACAGGGTACAGAGGAGATTCACGAGAATGATCCCAGAAATGAAAAGCTTGACGTATGAGGAGCATTTGAGGACTCGTATCTGTTCTCGGTGGAGTTTAGAAGAATGAGAGGGGATCTAATCGAAACTTACAGAATACTGAAAATCCTGGAGAGAGTGGACATGGGGAAGATGTTTCCGCTAGTAGGATAGACTAGGATCCGAGCGCACAGCCTTAGAGTAAATGGACGACCCTTTAGAACCAAGGTGAGGAGGAATTTCTTTAGTCAGAGGGTGGTGAATCTATGGAATTCATTGCCACAGAAGGAGGCCAGGTCATTGAGTGTATTTAAGACAGAGATAGATAGGTTCTTGATTAGTAAGGGGTTCAAAGGTTAAGGGGAATAGGCGGGAGAATGGGTTTGAGAAACTTATCGGCCATGATTGAGTGGTGGAGCAGACTCGATGGACGAATGGCCTAATTCAGCTCCTATTTTATGGCCTACATAACCTCCTAGAATTCTTAGCCAAAGTATGATGCTACATTGTCAACTGTACCAACTCTACCTAGCATGTGCACAAAGCTATCATCATTGAGGGTACTACAAATATCCAGAAGGCACATCAAACATACGCAAAGGTGACTGCAGCAGGAAGGTACAGAGATCACCACTACTATTAAAGAGTATGATAAAGGAGCAGGAAACAAGCTGGAATCCTAAAAAAACCTGTTCTCAATCCAGACTATGGCTGCTCGCTTTTTTTGGATTAGCTTTCAAACAATATATTGACAACACAAAAGATTTGCTTCCATTCATCAAGCAATTTGATAAGTCATTAGTGAGCCTCAATAGACCGCACTTAAGGCTGCAACAAATCAACTCTATCAAAATAAAAGCTTGTCAGTGATGGAAATAAACATGGGGTAGAGTTTCCGCTTTTAGTGCATTTGGGAATCTGGAGGCAAATCATGCTTGAAATGGAGCTGGTTTTCCAAGGTGAAGTTGTAGTATAAGTTTCCATTCAAACTTAATTGCATAATCGTAAATGTAAAATCTTTCATTAACTGTGCAAACATGTTAAAAATATTAATTGATGTATTTAAAAATGATATAATCTGCCATAGTTTTATTAATACAGCTCAAAATTTTAATCAAATAAAAAGCATTTTTAATAAGTGTCTCATGTACTACCTGTGAAATCACTCAAAATGACTTATAAAAACTATCCTGGTCATTTTTAAATTTAATTGGTGTACTCTAGTCAGTTTCTTAATAAACTCAATAGTTTTTATTGTTTAAAACTTTAAAAATATATTTACTTCTGACTTTGTGCTTAGCAAAGAGGTTTAAATGTCAACAAAGATTGACAAAGAAGATGATAAAGAAGGGTAGGAGAAACTATGAAGCTGGGCTTGCGCTTAATATAAAAAAGGATAGCAAGAGTTTTTATAAATATATAAAAAGGAAGAGGCTGGCTAGGGTGAACGTTGGTCCCTTAGAGGATGAGAAGGGGGACTTAGTGGTAGGGGATGGGGATATGGCTGAGGTCCTGAATAACTTTTTTGCTTCTGTCTTCACGGAGGAGGATGTGAATAGTTTGCCGGGTGTTAGAGATGGAAATGTGGTAGGACTGGAGGGTCTTAATGACATTACTGTTACTAGAGAGGAGGTGCTCAACAGACTGGAGGGACTGATTGTGGACAAGTCGCCAGGACCGGATGGAATGCATCCGAGGGTTCTGAAAGAAATGGCGGAGGTGATAGTGGATGCCTTGGTGGTTATTTTCCAGACGTCGCTGGATTCCGGGGAAGTGCCAGAAGATTGGAAAGCGGCTAATGTTACGCCGTTGTTTAAGAAGGGTGCCAGGCAAAAGGCAGGGAATTATACGCTGGTTAGTTTAACGTCTGTTGTAGGTAAAATGTTAGAATCCGTCATCAAGGAGGAAATAGTGAGGCATCTTGAGAGGAATTGCTTGATAGAGCAGATGCAGCACGGTTTCGTTAAAGGGAAGTCGTGTCTGACAAATTTACTGGAGTTCTATGAGGATGTGTCTAGGGCGGTGGATAGAGGAGAGCCGGTGGATGTGGTCTTTCTTGATTTTCAGAAGGCGTTTGACAAGGTACCTCACAGGAGGTTATTGCAGAAGGTCAGGGGACAGGAAGTTGGGGGTAGGGTGTTAGCGTGGATAGAGGATTGGTTCTCAAATAGGAGGCAGAGAGTGGGGGTCAATGGGTGCTATTCGGATTGGCGGATGGTGACTAGTGGAGTGCCTCAGGGGCCAGTGCTAGGGCCTCAGCTATTTACCATTTATATAGATGATCTGGAGGAGGGAACCGAGTGTAGGGTGTCGAAATTTGCTGATGACACCAAGATTGGAGGAAAGGCAAATTGTGCGGAGGGTGTGGAGAGTCTACAGAAGGATCTAGATAGGCTGGGCGAATGGGCCAGGAACTGGCAAATGGAATTTAATGTTGGCAAGTGCGAGGTGGTCCACTTTGGTAGGAATAATGGTAGGAAGGATTATCACTTAGGTGGCGAAAAACTGCAGCAGGCGACGGTGCAGGGGGACCTTGGGGCCCTTGTGCATGAGTCGCAAAAACCCAGCTTGCAGGTGCAGCAGGTGATCAGGAAGGCGAATGGGATGCTGGCCTTCATAGCGAGGGGGATTGAATATAAAAGCAGGGAGGTCTTGCTGCGGCTGTATAGGGCATTGGTGAGGCCGCAGCTGGAGTACTGTGTGCAGTTTTGGGCGCTGTACTTACGCAAGGATATTTTGGCCTTGGAGGGAGTGCAGAAGAGGTTTACTAGGCTGATGCCGGAGTTGAGGGGGTTGAGCTATAAGGAGAGGCTGAATAAACTAGGCTTGTACTGGTTAGAGTTTAGAAGAATGAGGGGAGATCTCATTGAGACGTATAAGATGATGAATGGGATGGATAGGATAGAGGTGGAGAGACTCTTCCCGCTCAGAAAGGATAATAGGACTAGGGGGCACAGCCTCAAGATAAAGGGGGGGCGGTTTAGAACGGAGTTGAGGAGGAACTTCTTCACTCAAAGGGTGGTGAATCTCTGGAATTCTCTGCCCGTTAAAGTGGTGGAGGCTACCTCACTAAATATTTTTAAGACGCGGGTTGATGGGTTTTTGATAAGAGAGGGGATTAAGGGTTATGGGGAGAGGGTGGGAATGTGGAACTGAGCCACGACAGATCAGCCATGATCTTATTGAATGGCGGGGCAGGCTCGAAGGGCTAGATGGCCTACTCCTGCTCCTATTTCTTATGTTCTTATGTTCTTGTGTTCAAATAAATAGTTTGATTTGTGCACTACCTTGTAAGATTGTTAACAGGAGTATATGGCAGAAACTCACCATGCCCATTATTTCATTTGGTGAGAGCGGCCAGTCATGTGGGCAGTGCTGACTTCCAGCCTACTGATTTTTAAATTAGCATTAAAGATTAAAGAAACTCAATTGCCGCTTGATGTAACTTATGCTTAAAATTCCCCAATCTTTTATGCTGGCTTGGCTGATTTCAGATGGATGACACCATGACGAACAATGGTAACTAGTAGAAACTCCAAGCCATCTAAACTTTATAGATATCTGGAATAAAATGGAGTGCTATCAAGAAAAACATTCTTCTCACTGTGATATAGGTCTCATTTACTGACAATAAGACTGATTTAGTCTACTGAACTATAGGATTGTTAGATTGGAGAGGAAAGGAGCAGTTGTCCAAATACACTGCACCTAGTAATGCATCTGATGCTGCCTGTGGATGAGATTGTGTAGTAGCCAATGTTTACCTGAAATGAGGAAAGTTACTAAAGATTCCGTCTGTATAGACGTAACACAGACTTTTCCACCATAGTACCTACTCAAAAGAAATCTATTTGGCAACAATATGCTAATTTTGGGGAGCTTCAATTCAAAACACCCATGTTGTGTGTCCCTCAATGCTGCACTCAAAAAGCCACTGAAAAAGAAACTTGCTTTTATATGGTGATCTCAGGACATCCCAAAGTGTTTCACAGCCAGTGAAGTATTTTTGAAGAAGTGGCATGGTGTTTAGCACTACTGCCCCTTTGTGCCAGAGACTAAAGTTCAATTCTGGCATTGGGTAACTCTGTAGAGTTTGCACATTCTCCCTATGTCTGCATGGGTTTCCTTCGAGTGCTCCGGTTTTTTTCTCACAGTCTAAAGATGTACAGGTTAAGTGGATTAGCTATGCTAAACTCCCCTTAGTGTAGGTTAGGGATGGTCTCCTTCTGCACTGTAGGGATTCCGTGGAAGTGTTGTCAGTCTGTTGTTAGGTTGCCTCAGAAGATTTAGGTGTCTTACTGGCTGAGGCAAAGATCTTTCCCTAAAAGTATTTTTGTTACATAATAAACAGTATATAAGATATCATAACATGAGGACACAACTATTGCTCACTCATCTCTCAGAGAAAGATGAGTAAGGAGAACCCAAATTACATTATTATGCACATAGTTCCTTACACAATTGATCAATAGCTATTATTGGTGTTAGAACGAGCCCTCTATTCTACCTTCTCTCAAGTGTTTATCCCTACAGTATTATATACCCTCCCTCCTACATCTCCATCCAATGTCTATTTTGGAAGGCATGGTCTCCTTGGTGGTTTCACCGATCTCCCTGAAATTGTGCAGAATTTTTTTTGAGGTTTTTGCAGATCTATTCACTCTGAACTAATTTCCTGAGTATTGTCACTACTTGTTCCTCTTTTTAGTAGTTCTGTAGGCATGACATTCTCTGAGGATCAGGGTATGCAGCCCATCCTGTTGGTTTCCTATTCATTGAAATCACTCCTGTATCTTTGGATGATACATGTTTCTGTTTGGACCAAAGACCATCTTGGTTGTTATGATTTCTCTGTTGTGGTACCTTCTTACTGTTGGTCTCTAATCCACACCATCTCTCCTTTTTCAAGAGTACAAAGTTTGCGAGTCCTGTGTGATTATATTATACATAGGGCTTATAACAGTTTTGGAGGTGAGGCCATGTAGCTTTTTGCACCTCCATCCAGCAGGAATAACAAACCACAAGGATGAGAAATACTTTCCCTTTGAATTAAAATGCGTCCATACCTAGATGATCCCATGGCCTGGTTGGAAAAGCAGAGGGTAGAAGTGGCTCTTTATGTTTCTGACTGTGGATGGCACAGTTGACATCATAGAATCCCTGCAGTGCAAAAGAAGGCCTTTAGGCCTATTGAGCCTGCACTGACAATAATCCCACTTAGACCCTATCCCCGTAACCCATGTATGTACCCTGCTAACCAGCCTGACACTAAGGGGCAATTTAACATGGTCAATCAACCTAACCTGCACATCTTTGGACTGCGAGAGGAAACCGGAGCACCCGGAGGAAACCCATGCAGATACAGGAAGCGTGTGCAAACTCCACACAGGCAGTCGCCCAAGGCTGGATTTGAACCTTGGTTCCCTGGAGCTGTAAAGCTAAGTGCTAACCAGTGTGCCACTGTGCCACCAATGGAGCTACTAGGAATATGCCATCCATCAAGGCAGAATGTGAATCTGCATACATTCTTTATTTTGCCTTTGAGCTCCCAAAATTCTTGCAAGCTTCTTCTCTGTTGCTATCAAGTGGTTAAGGGCGTGAAGGACTCGACTTCCCCAGTGAAAGTTTAATCTTCTTGTTCTGGGTAGTTGGTGGGTATCACTGACAGAGTGTTGGCCACGGTATGGTATTTGCCCTGTAGGAGCATTGTATTGCGTGAGCCTCAATCCAAACCTCTGAAGTTGGGTGGCATCCTTTGGTGGACAACAAAGTGATCAGTTTCAATCTTGAATTGCAGACGAAGGCTAATCTGAAAATTTTTCACATTTCCAAGTTGCCGCAAGGGCTTCTATGTCTATAACAGCAGAGCACTGTTCAGTCTCAGTTAAGGAACTTGATGTGCAATTGACAGGTCTCCTGTTCCATTGCTCTGGATTTCGAATAAAACAGCCCTCACACTGGTTGCTGACACATCCGCTGCTACAACAGTTGGATGTTTGGGACCACAGTGAGCTTGGATCATTGAATATATCAATATTTTGTTGATTTGTTCAAGTGGTTGTTTTTGATGCTCAATTCAGGACTATACATGCTCTTGTTGCAAAACTTGTCTAAGAGGTTCATTTACTGGGGGGAGGAATTTTCCCAGTTGGTTGACCATTCTCATAAACTTTTGTTGTTTTGTGATATTCTTGGGAGGCAGGAATTCTCTTGTGGCTTTTGTCTTCTGTGGGTCTGCAATGATTCCTGTGGCCTGTATAATATGGTCTAGGAGTTTTAGATTCAGACCTACACAGGTTTTTTTGCTCAGCAAAGAGCATTCCTGGGATTTTCAGTGCTCCCCGCAGCATGTTTCTTGGTGGGTGGCCTGCTGTTAGCCGGTGGCAAGATCTTCTGGTCTCACCGCTGTCAAACGTTTTCCCATTGAATTCACTGCCAAGAAACCTGTGGTGGGGAGATCATGTCAGCAGGACCAGAAGATCCCACTGCAGGCCAATGGCCTGAAAATCCTGCCCACAATGTCTCAGAGAGTTTTCCATCTTTGTGTTTTAATGAAGCATCAAGCTGACCAGTGGCATTTAGTTTGCTTCCTCCTGGATCTTGGAGTTGGATTCATGAAAGTTGCAGAGCAATTCTTTGTAGTCACTGAATTTTATTAAATGAAACTGAGACTCCATACCCATGACATTGTGTGATTTGGGCAGGACACACTTTATGTCTGTGGAACAGCAAGGACATTGAAAAATGGTGGTTGCTGCCCTTTTATTGTGCTTCTCTGGTTGCTGCTATGATGTACTTTCACTTTTGCACCAAACAAACTAAATGAGCTGTTCCTGCGTGATTTCTCTCACCCCCTTATAATGATTTTATTTTGCCTTTGCTCTTTGGTCTGCCCAGTCAACTGTACAGCTTTACTAAGTGTCAAATTTTCCCAAGATTGTAGAAAGTTGAACAGGACACTGATCACTATTCTTTCTCTTATCAAGTAGTCTTTTAATGTTCTGAGCTCACAATTGTCAGTAAAACAGTAGCGATTATTTATGAATGAATTGATTCCTTCACCTGATCTTTGACCCTATTGATTAAATTTTGCCTTCTCATTATGATGTTTCGATGAAGACTGAAGTGTGCCGATATAGACTCATAGGAGACTGTCTGCTCATACTGCCTGACCAGTGTGTTGTCTGCAAAGCTACCAACAACATATAACAAGATACTAACTTTGTTCTTGTTATTCTTACTCTCAAGACCCCAATTTATGGAGAGGCTGGGTAGCTTGAAACCAGATGTCCAACCTGGGCCAGAACTCCTTCAGTGTGGCTGGCTAGACACGTGTTGAAGCAGCAGACTGGACTTTGCAGCTTACGAAGGCATTATTAACTTCTTTAGCAAGCCAAAGGTATAGGGACATGATCTTGCCTCTCCACAAGGCCTTCATAGAGAATGTTTAATCATTTTCTGGAATTTGGCTGATTCTTCAGAACTGCTAAATGTCCCTTCCATTGTAGGTTTAAAAGAAGTTTGAGAAGTCTTTGTCTTAGTAGAATTTCTGTCTCTAATGGCAAGCTTGGGTTATCAAATAGAAACAGGCCTTCAGTGCAGGTCTGTTTGAAGTTGGGCTCTATAGTCCCCAGGTGATCATTAGTACTTCCTCAGAGATAACGAGATATGAGATTTCCAAAACTGCAAAATGGCTTATTTTGTTCTGGAGTCAGAACAAAAACTCACAGAGGGTCAGCCATTTCAATGCTCTTTATTCAACCAAGATCCAGTTTTAAATTACAAAATAGTCACACTGGTGTATTTTTACAATGTGAGGGTCTGTTCCATTATGCTGGGCTACTTCCCAAGATGCTGGAAATTATTTGTGGCCAGAATGGTCCACAAGCCTGAAAAGGATCTAGTGACTCCGGAAATTAGCAACGTTGAATTACCTGGGAAAACCCCTCCAGTTTTACCTCGAGGCATTGACTTCAGCTGAAACTAAGTGGGATTCAGAAAAGGACAAAACACCAGTTTCTAGAACTGGCAGATCATATGCTTCAAGTCTTTAACAAGCACACATTCAGAGCATGCTTGAAAGTGAAAATGATTTTCAACAATGGCTAAGATACAACTTTTTTGCTGGATATCAAATCTCCTGCCAGAGTGCAAATTAATGTTGTAATGGGGATGTGGTCATTTCCAAGAGGCTTTGCCAATGGTGGGAGCTCCCTAGGGCTCAGTTCTAAGCTTGGTCAGGCTTTTTATTTCATGAAAAACAATAGACTGGGCCTTGCCCACAGTTTGGCTATCCTCTATGGGTTCAGCAATAGCATTAGAAAAAAATCTAAAAATGCTTAGGTAGTTTGGACAAATGGACACAGGAATGATTCATTCTGATAAACTCCAGAAAATACAGCACATATTCCCTAAAAGAAAGAGACATACGAGACAAGTGATGATTGGATTTCAGTCATATCCAATAAAATGCATGAAATTCCTGGCATAAGTTTCCAGAGGAATATGGTTCTGAAATAGCATGTCATTGATATCATTGCTAGGACATCAGCCAGGCTGGGCTGATGCTGTGTCATTTCTGGAGAAACACAAAGAAAGGTCAGCCATGAACTGTTCACCAGTTGCATGTGCCCAGTCCTGGAGTACCCCAGCAGGATACTCCATCAATCAGTCTCACATGACAAGCAACCCAGAATTGAGCATAAAGACAGCATTTTGTTTTTCATGCTCTATCTGCTCAACATCTGTGGATTTCTAACAATGAAAAAAAACGTCTGTGATACCTGCACAGGTAACTGCACAAGAAGGACTAATAATCATTGTTACTAATGACAGAAGAAGGGTAGAACGCATACCAGTACATTTGCAACATGGAGACCTACAGTAGATGGCAGACTTTGATAACATTCAAAAACTATGTGGACTATGGCATAAGGGTCAACCGGATGGCACTAAAATCCAAACAATACCGGTTATCACAGGTTACAGAATATCCAAATGTGATTAAGGAATATATACAATGGGCTATCCTTAGTCAACTCCCAATGTTGCTAGCTAAAGCAAAAATAAGCATTGCAAACAAGTATGCAAAGAAGAAAGAAACCACAGGTATGGTAAAAGAACTTTTCAGTCTAGGTTAAGCCTATATGGTTCATCTTGACTAATTTGATCTTCTAACTTATATCATTTTACACATTAATTTTAAAATTGTCTCATTACTGTGATATTGAACCATCATTGTGTGATAATATAATTAGTTTACAGAGTTTGGCATTGTAGCAGAACAGTTATACCCAAAGACAACACTGCAGTAGCTTTTTATGAGAAGTGTCCCCGAACCAACCATCTTCGCTGTTTCTTCAGTAATCTTCCTTTCATCATAAAGTCAGGAGTGGGGTTGTTCGCTGGCAGCTTTTGAATGTTCAGCTCCAGTCACAAGAGTTTCACTATTGAAGTAATGCATGCCAGCACATAGCAAGATTTGAAAAATAGTTAGACTAAATAAGTGGTGGTTGCCGTCATGTTTCTCAAATGAGAGAATATTTATCTTATCCATTTAACCTTCAAAGACCCATCATCGTCTCACCTACAGTGAATATTCTGGGTGTTCCCACTGACTGGAAGCTCACTTGGACTAGTCATATCAACACTGTGGTGCAAAAGCAGGTCAAGGACCGAATGCTCAATGACAAGTGCCTCATCTTCCAATTCCTCAGAGATGCTCCACAATTTGCAAGAGTGTGAATACTTGCCATTGGGCTGAGAGTGTGCAGCTGCAACTAAGACGGGGTAATTTGCTTAACTGGTGCTGCTGACACTGGACTTAAAATCCAGTCTCTCTCCCATCAGCATTGTGCTCTGCAGATTGTACAAGCTATAGGCTGCACTGAGCAACTCACCAATATTACTTTGACAGCACCTCACTCCGATGATCTCTACTAATAATGACAAGAGCAATAACATCCTGGGAAGACCTGCCTCTGCAAGTTGCACACCTTCCTGGATGAGGTATATTTCTGTTCCTTCATTTTTAGCCAACCAAAATTCTAGAATTCCCTACCTGACACCATTATGGGAACAGCATCAGAAGAAAGTGCCCTGTCACCCTCCTCTCGTGACAACTAGAGATGTGACATTGCCGGTAACATCAAAGTCCAAAACTAAATGAAAATAAACTTTTAACAGCTAATTCCTGATCTTGGTGGCTAGAGTAGGGGTTAACCTGCCTTCATGTTTCACAATTCAGTGAATGTGTTAATGAAACAGGAAAAGCTAGCTGATTATTTAACAACAAGTGGTATTCCACAAAATCTCATGTGAGATTACTGAGCTACTGTTTGATCATGCAACTTGGTTGTGATTTATATATTAATTGCCACCCGGGGTAAGTGCCAGGAGAACTCCCTTACATTATACTGCACTGAAACAAAGTAGAAGGAGAGAGGACACTGAATTGAGTTGTGACAAATCTGAAAATGAATTTATGAGAGGATGGCCATTCCTGATTGCATCATGTATTAAAAACCAAACATTATTATATTCCTATTGGATATTTAAAGATATCGAGCAGGATTTTCCCTGCAGGGGTTTGGGAGTCTGACGTCAGAGTCCAATGAAGATCAGGAGGGGAATTTTATGAGATTTTTCTGAAGTGTTGGGTGAGTGTTAAACTGAGAGAGTTGCAGATCCATCTTTTTGGCGCATTTTCAGGCCCAATCGTATGCACTCTGGGCAGAATTTTACCACCATTTTATGCCCATTTTGCAGCGGGAAAATGCAGTAAAATCAGGCGTAAAGTGGCTAGTGCAAATGGTGCCGGTTTTCGCAACTGGCGGGATGTTACGTCACCCAGATTTCCGGCGCGGTCAGCCTCTCACTAGAAGTGGCCAAAGAAGAAACAGCAGGTGGTTTTTCAGGGAAAGAGAGCAATAAGGAACCTTTCTACAACTTCTTTAACTTTACAATAAAAAATGCCCTTTGCAATCAGGCGATTGGTGCTGAGGGTGAGCTCCTCCAACAACAGGCCTGTAGCTGCAGCTGAAGTCAGAGTGGCAGGAAGAAGCCTCCTGGCAACTGGGCTGTGCCAAGAGCCCATAGGCCAACGGAAAAATTTCCAATCAGCCTCCCACAATAGGCCATTATAGAGCCTTGATTTCTTGCAGGTCCACCATCACTCCAGGGAAATGGCCTGGGAGAGGGATGATGCTAGTAAACTGGCACAATGATCAGCAGTGCAAAATTCCAAGCCCAGTCACCTCTCTGCTCAACCCCGTCAGGGCTGAAAATTCCAGCTCATTGTAGTAGCAGCATGAAATACGATTAAATATTATCAATTAAGTCTTTTTAGTCATTTTTCTTTATAAATATCCTAGACTCTGCACTTTTCCCCTATCTGTCAAGATAAACAGATAATTTATTCAGGGAGTGTTTGCCAACTATTTATTATCAAATGTGTGAATTGTGCAAAATTTAAAAAAAAACTTACTGCCTTTTAGGTTCCAAGAATTGCAACTTTTTATATGAGGATCCTACTGGTGTAGACTGTGGTCCAATCAAAGTATGATGCAATGCATTTATAAAGGAAACTACAAGTAAAAGTCACTGAAATATAGTTACAGCTTTTTAATAAGAAGTATTTCCTACTTGAAACACAAACATTTAGGCCTGGAATTTCTTTAATCTGCCCCGGGGGGTTGATGTAGGACTTCCACCTGCCATGATTCTATCTGTATTTCCTCGGTCAGGGATTTTATGAATTCATGATGGGAACGATGCCTGTAAATGGGGCCCCACCAAAGCCACTGAAAAAAAATTTCTGGTAATGTCACATTGAAAAAGAAAAGCCCAGAAGATGACAAAGAGACCCACTCTTCCTAGTGGCTCCATCCTAAAAATGGTATCAGTGAACTACCTAATAGATACCTATTAGAGGTCCTATTACTCTTGCCCTCAGGACCCTAAGGATTACTGCCACCTTACCCGTCAGCCACTAAGGGTGATGGAAGCTGCAGAGGATAGTAAGGAAATAAGGCAATGACCAACTGTCTCAACCTGACAGGGAGGGAAATATAGATTGGTACAGAGATGGTAATAGGCTGCACTGCTCCATTTTTCCCTCTTGCTTTCTTGTCATCCTGCCCAATTTGGAGCAGCATACTATCAGGTTGTTTGATTTGATTTGATTTATTATTGTCATACGTATTGGGATACAGTGAAAGGTATTGTCTTCTGCACGCTATGTAGACAAAACATACTATTCATAGAGTACACAGGGTAGAAAGAAAGGAGAGGGTGCAGAATATAGTGTTGCAGTCAGAGACAGGGTGTTAGAGAAAGATCAGCTTAATTAATGGTAGGTCAATTCAAAAGTCTGATGGCAGCAGGGAAGATGCTGTTCTTGAATTAGTTGGGATTCTCAGAGTTTTGTATCTTCTTCCCAATGGAAGAAGATGAAAGAGAGTATGTCTGGGATGCGTGGGGTCCTTGATTATGCTAGCTGCTTTTCTGAGTCAGCGGGAAGTATAGACAGAGTCAATGGCTGGGAGGCTTGGTTTGCACGATGGACTGGGCTACTCCACAACCCGTTGCAGTTTCTTGCAGTCTTGGACAGAGCCGGAGCCATACCAAGCTATGATACATCCAGTAAGGGTGCTTTCTGTGGTGCATCTGTAAAAATTGACTAGCGTCTTGGCAGACATGCCAAACTTCCTTAGCCTCCTGAGAAAGTAGAGGCATTGATGGATTTCCTTAACTATTGCGTTGGCACGGAGGGACCAGGACAGGTTATTGATGATCTGGACACCTAGAAACTTGAAGCTCTCGACCTTTTCCATTTCATCACTATTGATGTTGTCAGGGGCACGTCCTCCACTACATTTCCTGAAATCGATGACCATCTCTTCATTTTACTGACATTGAAGGAGAGATTAATGTCATCGCACCATTTTACCGGATCCTCTATCTGTTTCCTCTTTTTTTGTACTCTGCAAAGAATCGTAATGTGCATAACTTATGGTTTACATAATAACAGTATGTGTCATTTAAACAGTATGTGTTATTTAAACAGTATGTATCATTTAAACAGTATGATGCAAACTCTGGAAAAAAAATGATAATGATGATTGAGTCATTTCTGAATTGAAATCCTTGACTCACCAGGATAGAGGATCATGATGATGTCACCCCTATCTTCAATGAACAGACTGACACGCTGAGATATATTTATGGTGAATACTACCTGGCAGAACTAATAGAAGCTCAAGATGAAACAACCCATGCTGCTGTCTGTGAGGTCTGTGTTTCGCTTTGCCTTTTTATCATGCTAATAAATACAATTTCAGATTTGTTTAAAGAGCATTGTGGATGTGTTGCATGGCAACACGCTTGTACTATGAAACGGATGCAAATACTGATGGGGGTGTAGAAAAAAATAAATGCCGTGGTTCAAAGAGGTAAAACTAAGAATTTTAAAGCTACTAAAGTTGGTAAGAGACTGTGACAAATAAACTGTTCAATAACGATACTGCTCAAAAATAAATGAAGAACACTATACATTAATGACATCTATATCTCAAAGGGTGAGTTTTAAAGTTGCTGTGGTTAAAGGGGCGAATTTTCCCATCCCCGCCGGCTATGGAATCGGAGCGGGCAAGGGACAGATGTGGAAAGGTTTGTTAATCTCGGGCGGGATTTTCCGGTTTCAGGATGAGCTCAACTGGAAAATCCTGTTTCACTTTCCAGAATTGATTCTTAAATTGGCAGACAATTTGAAAGATTTGATTTGGACCCCAAGTTAGGAAATCAGTTGAAACTGGTCAAATGTAGTTTGTTTATGATTTCTAAAGATGCAGGAATCTCTGGCTCGAAATATACCAATGCATAAAGAGCATTGAATAGTATGTTCTATTTTGAGGTTTTACAATAAGTGTGTCTTTTTAGACATGCCTTCTGCTAAATGCTTCATGAGGTGTGATATTGAGCTAAACAAACCAGTGTGTGTGCTAAGTTCACTGGTCATGGCTGAGTATAACATTTGTGATGCTACAGTTGACATTAAACTTCTCCTGTTAAATGCAAAAAATCAGTCACACCTCCTTGCCTTGCTTACCATCCCACTGAAAGTCTGAGGGCAGGGATTTTGTGTGCAACCCGCCGCATGATTCCCTGCAGGGCAAAGCCTGCCTGCCATTGGGTGGCAGGATCATCTGGTCCTGCTGTTGTCGACAGGCCTTACCGTTGAACATGCCCCTCACCTCCAAGAAATCTGCGATAGGGGTGCACCATTGGCGGGACCAGAAGATCCCACCGGTATGAGCGGCTGGAAACTTCCAGACTGAGGATGTCGAGTGAGAACGAACTTAAGCATGTCTGATAGCCTGACAAAATTCAGAATTTAGACTGCCTGTTGAGGGATGACAATGTAAAGTTTATTTATTAGTCACAAGTAGGCTGACATTCACATTGCAATGAAGTTACTGTGAAAATCCCCTAGTCACCACACTCTGGCACCTGTTCAGGTACACTGAGGGAGAATTTAGCATAGCCAATGCACCTAACCAGCACGTCTTTCGGACTGTGGGATGAAACCAGAGCACCCGGAGGAAACCCACACAGACATGGGGAGAATGTGCAGACTCCACACAGACAGTTACCAAGGCCAGGAATCGAACCCGAGTCCCTGGCATTGTGAGGCAGCAGTGCTAACCACTGTGCCATCGTGTCACGCAAAAGAGGATGGCATGAACCTGGGCAGCTGCAATTCAGTTACATGGATCAGATCCACTAAGAAGCATGTAGATGAGCATTTCAAAGAGGTCTATGGGCAAGTAGTGGAAAATAAGATTAGAATAGTTGGGTACTTGATAGCCAGCACAGACACAATGGACAAAGGGCCGCTTTCTGTGCTGTAAAACTCTCTGTGACTCTACAGAAATGTGACATATTTGAAATTTAAGATCTGTGTCATTACAGTAGTCTTTTTCTCTCCTTGTCCTCACACTTCCACAACCACAAGTACTATGCATGTTCGGCACCTGCCTTTTATTGAATCAAAAAGCAAATCCTGGCTCTTGCTGTACATGTTACAAAAGGCCTTGTACACATTGCATGCAACTATAGATTTCTCTTTATATCAGGGAAATGTACACTGGACCAGAAAATACAATATTTGCTTTGTATAACGTGTTGCATTCCCACTGGCCAATGTACACATGTTGAAATGAGGGCTGCATTCATGACTGCCTATTTAAAGGTCCAAATGAATTTAAAAGTGGCCTGCAGAAATGGAGTGGGCTCACTACTAAAATTGTCATGGTTGCATCTACATAATACCTGTAAAAATGAGTGGATTTGTTACAACGACCACAAAGGCCACAGGGCTCATCAGTAGATACACCCATGGGCTTAATAGAGTACGAGCTGCCTTACTGAATGGGCAGAGAGTCATCCAATGGGAAGCTGTAGGCTTGGATTTTAAGCCTGTAACTTTACCCGGACTGGTGTTGTAAGTCCTGTGATTTTATTTGATTTGATTTATTATTGTCACATGTATCAACATACAGTGAAAAGTATTGTTTCTTGCGTGCTATACAAACAAAGCATACCATTCATAGAGAAGGAAAGGAGAGGGTGCACAATGTAGTGTTACAGTCATAGCTAGGGTGTAAAGAAAGATCAACTTAATGTGAGGTAGGTCCATTGCTAGGGGACCATCAGAGCCACAGGCTACATGATTCAGCAGAGAAATCCACTCCAATTCATCTACCTGTCTCGATCATGGCTATTTGATTATGTGCAGGCCTCCACGTAGACATGCTCTCATGGTCTCTGACCTGCATCAGCAGCACTTGCCTTTGCCAATGAGACAGGCAATGTTCCAGAGTTGCTGACCCTCTAATTGGAGCCAATTAGGAGACCGGCTCCCAAAATGGTGTGATACTGGCCTTGTTACTGGCAAATGTGTGCTCAGGGATCACATTTGGAACTGACATCGAGATCAAAATCATGCGGAATTTCTGCACCAAGTTTCTTTGTTCAGAATAGCAAAAGAAGTTGTAATGATACCGTGTTACTTTCATGTATTGTGCAGGTAAATAATACTGCAGTGGGCTTCATAAGTGTGTGCAGTGAAGTGAATGTCGACCTACTGAATGAGTGCTTTGATTTGCGTCCGTTTCATGGACTTCGTAAAACTCCTGATGCCAACACTGCAGTACAGCACCCAGGTACAAGTTGTGTTCTTCTCTCTGAGCAAAAACATAAACCAATACCATGTAATTATAAAAATGAATATTGCTGGGAATACTTAGCAGATAAGTAAGGGCAGAAGAGAGGTTTGTTGGGGGTTAAGTGGTGGAGGAGGCTAGGGAAGGGAAAGGGCAATTAAACAATGGAAGAATGAGAGTGCAATGCAAAAAGAGGTGGTAATTGGATAAGAAATAAAAGCTGTGTCTAGAGGAGGTGTAAATGTGAAGACCAGGATCGCTTCAAGCATTAAAAGCAAAAATGGAAGCAGAGATTATTGGCAGAAATCTCCAGCCATTCCTGCTGGCGTGACCTTCTGGTTTCGCTGGAATCTACTCCTGCCGAATGGAAGTTATTGCAGATTTCTGCGAGACTGGAGAATCCTGCTGGCAGTGGTGAGCCTCCTCCATGGGGAGCTAAAGAATTCTGTCCTATCCTCTGAAATTTATTGAACTCAGAGTTACATCCGGAGGGCTGTAAAATGCCTAGTTGAAAGATGAGATGCTGTTCTTCGAGCCTGGGTTGAACTTCATTGGGACAGTATGGGAGGCCAAGAACATAAAGATCCAAGTGAGAGGGAAACAGAAAATTAGAATGACCGGTGACCAAAAGCTCAGGGTATCGGCTGCAGATTGAACAGACATGTTCTTCACAGTGATAACCCAATATGTGTTCGGCCTCTCCAACGTCGTGCAGACTATATTGTGGGAAGCGAATACAGTATATAAAACTGAATGAGGAAGTCAGCGTATTTAAAGGCAACATTGTTCGATATATGAGAACACATTGATCTGGGCAGAGGATGGTTGTAGTGGTTGGGGATAAGTTGGGCCTTTGTTCAAGAAAAGGAAATGGAGAGTCCTCAGACCACCCTGGTGGAGGATATAGGAGTAGAGGGATTGGGTGACTATGGTGATTAAGGCCTAGGAACTGGAATTGGCAGAGGACATTGGAAGGATTGCATATGTATGTGGGGAGGGACTGGACAAGAAGAGAAAAAACAGGGTCAAGATAGGAAGAAGCAAGTTCTATGGGCAATAATAGACTGAAATGATAGGTCTATCAGTGCAGTCTTGTTTGTGGATCTTGAGAAGGAGATAGAAGTGGACTGTGCAGGCTGAGAAGAGCATGAAGTCGATGGCCTTTTTCTGCAGTGCAGATGAAGCCAGTATGGAAAAGGGTGGCCTGATCTTTAACGGTAAGGTCACAGTATGGCTTCTTGTTCTATTGGTTAATATACATCAGACTCTCTGAATTGGAATCACTTTGATAAACAATAACAGTGCTGTCCTTGTCACCAGGTTTAATTCAAGACTATGTAGATTAGTGTGAGTAAGGGATATAGAGAGCTTGAGACAGCTGATATCAAGTTGGCAGTGCCCAATGAAGAGATCAGGAGAGGGTACAAAGACAAGGGATGGGTCCAGGTGGAAAAGGAGTTCTGAAGACAGGAGAAAGAGGGAAGATTCTTGGACAAAAAAATCATCATGGAGGTGAAGGTGACAGAAGAAGAATTTTGCATTGGATCACACTCTAAACCAGTTCTGATTAAAGAGAGGGACAGCTGTGGTCCTGCCGAGTTTAGACAAGGCACAACGGTAACACTTGTAACTTCAGACGAGACACTGTGTTAAAGCTTGTGAGTCCTATATGTGGAAGATGGGCAGTACAGTGGCACAGTGGTTAGCGCTGCTGCCCTACAGCGTCAGGGACCCATGTTCAAGCCCCCTTAGAGCTATGTGGAGTTTTCCTTGTGCCTGTGTGGGTTTCCTCCGGATACTCCGGTTTCCTCCCACAGCCCAAAGGTGTGAAGGTTAGGTGGATTGGCCATGCTAAATTGCCCCTTAGTGTCCAAAAATAGGTGGGTTAGATGGATTAGTTATATGTGCAGCATTACAGAATATGGTGGGGGGTGGGGGGGTGGGTGGGGGGAGGTAGGGCAAGCCTGGGTAAGATGCTCTGTCAGAGGATCGGTGCATTGAACCTAATTGCCTCCTTCTGCAATGTAGGGGTTTTATGGATTCTAAGATCTTGCTATATACCAAAACATCTTGCATTTATACCACATCTGAAAGGCAGTCTAATGTCCCAAGATGTTTCACAGGAGCGCAACTAGACAAATATTGACAGGGATCCAATTAATGAGTCTAGAAAAAAAAATGACCAATAGCTTGGTCAAAGAGATAGGTTTTATCAAGCATCTTAAAGGGAGAGAGCAATAGGGAGCAAAGGAAATGTCTGAAATGTCAGCCTCTGGTAGCCAATATGCCAGAGAACTGAGAAACTTTACTTGTTGGCAGCTTTACTTACCATCCACATCTGTCAATCTTTTTGGTAAAACAATTAAACTAAATCAAATCAACTGAGGACAAATAAACATTCTGTTAATCTTTTTGGCAAAATATTTAAAGGGATAAATCAGTAAATATTCTATTAATCATTTAGGTAAAACAATTAAAGTAAATTAAATTAATTGAGGGACAAATCAAAAGGGGCAGTCCCCAAGAAGAAGGGAAACACCCAAACAAAAGAGTAGGTAGAAATGAAACTTAAAACATCAAACTAAAATGTGATTAAATGGGTGGATAATGCACCCCAGTTCCTGCATGGAGTAAAGGCCAAAATGGGGTGGAAACTGAAATCCTAAATTTTTAAATCAGATTTAAGATCTGATTTAAAATAGAATGTTTAGTTGGAATCAAACAAAAATGTAATACTGTTCTGACTCAGCGTTAACTGAGAAATTTTTGTTTCTCTGGACAGAATTGAAAAGTACTTCACCTTCAGATCTGAAAAATGACACAGGTGAAACGGTATGTCACTCTCAATAAGGAACTACAATCTTCAAAAAAATCTTCTTCAAATTAATTTGAATAGAGCTTTGGAAAAGGATATTGGTTGATGTGCATAATGGGCATCCCAGCCACTACTGCTGATCTGATGTTAATGTTAAGATAAATTCTGTGTTTCTTAAAACTGTTTTGGCTGGCAATTATCTGTCCCATTTATTCTCTAAAGTGTTTACACACTTTCTCCGCACGTCTTTTCTGTAAAAACTTCACACTGCAATTCTTTCTCCCCAGGGAGCAAACATTTTGGATTTCTTCATTGTGTTATGTATTCACAGAATCAAAGAATAAAATCATAGAATCCCTACAGTGCTGAAGGAGGCCATTCAGCCCATCAAGACTACACAGCCAATAATCCCAACCAGGCCCTATCCCTTAACCCCATGTATTTACCCTGCTAATTCCCCCAACACTAAGGGGCAATTTAGCGTGTCCAATTAACCTAACCCACACATCTTTGTGGGAGGAAACTGGAACACCTGCAGGAAATCCATGTAGACATAGGGAGAATGTTCACATTCCACACAAACAGTCACCCGAGGTTGGAATTGAATATGGGTCCTTGGTGCTGTGAAGTACCAATGCTAACCATAGTGCCACTGTGCTGTCCCTTTGAATTCTGTAATTCATATATGTTAGGGGGTGGGGGGGTGGGGGATGATTCTCTCATCCTGCTGAGCTGCTTTCTAGTGCAGTGGGCCAGGAGACTCGAGCAGAGGTTGTTTTGTGAGCTCCCCGCTGGGTACCACACACTAATGTTAGTGGGGTCTTTAGGGAGGGGGCAGTCGGAGGGGTTGGGGAGCCCTGCTGCCACTCTGCATTTGGGCTGTGTGACAGAGGAAGGGAGGCCAGCGATCAGGGATGGGCAACTGGTTGGGGAGGTGGCAGGGGGCAGTGGCAAGTTGGGGGGGGGGGCTGCAGTGGAAGGGTGTCGGGAAAGTGGGGAGCACATGGTTGGGACACCTGGTGGGGGTGGGATCCGGAGATCGGGGCTATGGGATGGAGGAATGGGTGGAGAGAGATTGAGACAGGCCAGTGGTTGGGGGGGATGGGAGGTGGAGGGGGGTCGAGGCTGGTCAGGATACATCCAGAAGGGTCAGAGATCAGGCCATGGGAAGGGCCGCACGGCCGGTGAAGCGGGGATCGCAGGGCTGGCCAGCAATCAAGCTGGCCAGTGATCAGGAGACCAGCAGTGCAGGCTACTGCGTGTGCATTGATCTCAGCACTGACAGAGCAGCGCATGTGCAGTGGCCTGCTCTGCGCTATGCTGCTGGCCTCACCAGCAGAAGTAGGATCCGCCCACTGATTTTCAGTGGGAGTGACATTAGTGCACTGTACAGTGCACAGAGTGCGGGAGATCCATTTTGAAAAAAAAGTGTGATTACCTCAGTTTTTATGTGAACTCAACACTTAGAATTCTTTTGGGAGAATCGCCCCCATGATTTTTACTGATGTGTACATTAGTTGCAGCATTCTCAACAGCTTCTGAGCTCAAATGAAATGCTTCCTTATTTCGCACTGCCAGGATAATCTTTTCTCAATCACAGTCTTTGCCAGTAGAAATAAAAGACTATCAAGGTAGAGTTTCCTGATGTCATTGACGAAGAAGTAGGGAAGTTCTATGAAAATTTCAAATGCAAGTGGCAGTCACATTGTTTCAGCATCTACAAAATTGATCAATTGAAAGTTGAATAAAGGACATAATAATAAGTTAAAAATTATAACAGACTTTCATTGTCTTGTTCAAATATCTCATTGGAATTCAATGATTAGATCTTCAATTCCTGTAAGTATTAAGTCATGAAAAGTTCAAATGTTAAAACCGCTTTCACTTTTTTTAACTTTTTAGTCTTATTTATTTTCCATGTATCACATTATTGAAATATATACTCAGCAGTCAAGTTAGACAATTTCTGTGCTTCCCCTAAGGTTTGCGTATAGTGCAATCACCTATAAAAATAACACCTATGTTAATGCACCTGAGTTAGTAATATCTGGGCAGTAAACTCATCTCATTAGATTTGGGTAGGAAGCCAGACATTCAGAGGTCTTTATTTTAAACCTGTGTCAATTGCCACAGTAACTGCAGTGGCATAATGGGCCCTATTTTACCATTTTGATTCTAAGTGCTAGGTGGACCTGAAACTGGGAGTGTTCTGTTCTGAGGTGCCCCAAAACGCACTCTGCCTGAAAAAATATCAGCGATCCTGAATCGCGCTGCACAAGCCTGTGGGTGGGGCTTAACATGTCCGGAACCCTGCAGCTCCGATCGGGGCCTCCAACTGCACATGCGCAGAAAAAAAATGACAGAATGCTGCTCCCCTGGCATATCCCTCCAGGCTGGATAATACGCCTCCCTGGCCCCCACTGACGTTGCCCCACCCGCTCCAACATTACTGACTCCCTTATTCCCCCCACCCTTTCTGCCATCCAGACCAATCGTGGTCTTCCTCCCCACCGATCTCAGTACAGTGGCAGTGGACCCCCCTTCCCCCTCACTGATCACAGGCAGAATAGCAGCAGAATCCCCCTCCCCTTCACTGTTTTCAAGCAGAGTTGGCAGCGGACCCACCTCCCCCACCCCCCCATTGATCTCAAGCAGAGGGCCATTGGATGCTGGGCACTTACCTCTTCACTGACCATCACTGATGGGGTGCCCGAATTAGACTTATATGGAACATGTCTATTTTGCGCTGATTCCAGATGGGTGAACGCAGTGCGGTGGTAAAAGGGGAAATGCTGGTAAAGTTGGGTGTGCAGCCCATTAAGTCAATTTAAATGCATGCAGATGCATTTAAATGGTTGACGTGCCGTTTCAAGTGCGGTCCCGATCGCGGCCATTTTCAGGCCATGGTAAAGTGGGAACCAGCGCGGAGGCGGGCGCGGATCGCGCTACTCGCCTTGCGCCAGACTTTACCAAGTTTTTACACCAAAAAATGGGCACAATGTGATGGTAAAATCAGGTCCAACGTTTATGGCTGAAGAAATGTACAATCAAAAAAATTTCTAAACTGAAAAATAATTTTCTGGAAACTTTGCAATTTTGTAACACAGTTATGCTGTCTAAATCAAATCAAAAGGGACTGTTATACTCATGTCTCGTTCAGTGTGAACATACCTTCTATGCACATCTATTTTACTTGAACATTAACACTATTAAGTACTTGGGGGATAGCATTGAAAATAACTGAACTGGATCAGCCATTGAGCCATAATAATTACTGTGGCTACAACAGCAGGTCAGAATTCTGTGGAGAATAACTCGATTCCCAACTCCCCAAAGATGTTCACTATCGACAAGGAGTGTGATGAAATATTTTCCATTTGCCTGGATGAGTGCGGATCCAACAACACCAAATAAGCTTAACACAATTCAGGGTAAAGCAGCCCATTTGATTGACATCCCATTCACAAACATGCACTCTCTCCATCACCAATGAACAGTGGCAGCAGTGTGTACCATCTACAAGATTTACTACAGCAATTCACCAAAGCTCCTTCAGTTGCACATTCCAAAACTGTGATTTCTGCCACCTGGAAGGAAAAAGGAGCAGAAGTAAGGGAACTGCACCATCTGCAAGTTCCCCTTCAAGTTACTTGGAACTATATTGCTGTTTCTTCACTGTCACTGAGACAAATCCTGGAACTCACTTCCTATCAGTACTATAGGGAGGCACATGCATGACATGACTGCAGCGGTTCAAGCACTGCTCGCCAGCACCTTCTCAAGGCCAGTTAGGGATAAACAATAAATATTGGCCTAACCAGTGACACCCACATCCTTTAAAATAATAAAGGATGTTTATTGTTCTTCACATTTTCAGCAGGTATAGATGCCTTTTAGGATCGAGAAATACCCATTAATGACTGAATAATAATGTAATATGTGACTGATCTCAAATGTAACTAAATGTAATTTGTCATCCCTTTCCTCTTCCTGTCGCAGAGAGATGTGTCATACAATGTTGAAAATGCCAAATTGCTGGATAGTGAAGACCAAACAACTAAAGAAGTGATCACTTCAAAAGACAGTGACGCCTCAAATTATTTTTGTATACAGTTGTTCTGCATTGATAAGAAATACGAATCAAGGCAAGTACCAGGGCAATGCTAATTGTTTATGTATGGTGGGTAATGAAGATTGCAGTTGAAACTTTTACCAATTGCCTGTGGCTTTAACATAGAAAAACATGAAAAAGGAGTTCCAAAATATAAAATTAAGTGGTTGAAGACTGCTAGAAAGGGTGGAACAGAGGACAGGGAGACAGGTGAGCAGAATCTGGGAAGAGATATAAAGCTGGAGAAGATACCAAAATTACAGTGATATGAAGCCATTATGGGATTCTTAAGAGAAAATTACATTTTTTAATTTTATCATTTGAACAAGGAAGGTATTGAAGAAATCTAGAACATCACCAAATTGGTTATTTACCCCCATGTTCTCTGCTGATTTTAGTAACTTCAGTTCAAGTAAATGTTCACTATCTACAAGTCACAAGACTGTCCACTAGCCTGGATGCTATGTGCTGCTTTTACTGTCTGCATGTATCAGGAGGGGACATATTATGAGGAATGTACAATGATATTTAAAGAAAAAGTTAAAAGTTTATTTATTAGTCACAAGCAGGCTTACATTGACACTGCAATGAAGATACTGTGAAAATCCCCTAGTCGCCACACTCCGGCGCTTGTTCAGGTACACTGAGGGAGAATTTTTTTTAGCATGGTCAATCCACCTAACCTGCACATCTTTGGACTGTGGGAGGAAGCTGGGGCACTCGGAGGAAACCCACGCAGATACAGGGAGAACGTGCAAGCTCCACACAGACAGTGACCTAAGCCGGGAATCGAACCCGGTCTCTGGCACTGTGAGGCAGCAGTGCTAACCAGAAAGCCAACACCTCTTAAAGAGACAGTTCAATGCGACCATAAGTCCATTTACCACAGACTCGTAGCCTGTTCCACAGGTCTATGATTCTTTACAAAAAGAACCATCTCCTGATAGCTAACATAGCTCTCCCTTTGCATAGCTTGTGGTTGTGACTCCTGGCTTTCTCTAACCTACTTAGTTAAAACCAACTGTCTAAAAAAATGCAACCTGTCTCTTTTGCATTGTTCGCCATCTGCACTGCTGGGGAATCTGCCATGAGGAGTTGCCATCAGTGGTCCCGCCAGTGGGAAAAGCCAGAAAATTCAGATTTATTTTTCTCTAAAGTGTAGAGGTCTAGCTCTTTGGGCCTATCTTGATAGTGAAGATGTTTTAAACTGGGAATTGAACTTGTGGCCTGCCTGCACATCCTTTTCACAGCCTCAACATCACACAACAGATGCAGAGACCAAAACCAGACACAAATCTGAGACCTAACCAAGGACTTGTACAAGATTAGCAAGAGTAAACTAAAAATTCATGACTTAAATGAATCATGACATTTTAAAATGAAATAAAGTGCCAATTTTAAAGAATTTGCAGGCAGAAAAGTTAAGGGGGACCAATGTAATGAACATGGGAATCTTCAGAAATTTGTTAAAAGGCTAGCCAGAAGGCAGGGAGAAATATTGTAAAGAACATTGTTGTGGAGGTTAAACATAATGGCAATAAATTATTCCCTTGTTGTAGCTGTCCATTAAATACATGAAAACCTTAAAGTATACTTATGGACTGAAGATAAATTTAATAGACTTAATGATTACTTCCTTGATGTATTTATAAGAAAAAATACTAGTTGCAGGCCCTTCATTTTCAAAGACAATCCATGCAAATTTAATGACTTGACATCAGTAAGATGAAGGTCCTGTACATGCTCAAAACAAATCCGCCAGGATGAATAGTGTTTTACTCAGGTTACTAAGAGAAGCGGATGACCAGTTTGTGAAGTGCTGACTATCATCACGAGGGGGTTTATGAATGTTGCAGATGTCGTAATGGACTCACAACGAGCTAATGCAGTACTTAAAGTATGGTGTAGGCTGATT